>NC_135814.1:7347153-7673403 GCF_964213995.1 Mustelus asterias
CAATACTGCCTTACATAAGAACATAAGAACATAAGAAATAGGAGCAGGAGTAGGCCATCTAGCCCCTCGAGCCTGCCCCGCCATTCAATAAGATCATGGCTGATCTGAAGTGGATCAGTTCCACTCACCCGCCTGATCCATATAACCCCTAATTCCCTTACTGATCAGGAATCCATCTATCCGTGATTTAAACATATTCAACGAGGTAGCCTCCACCACTTCAGTAGGCAGAGAATTCCAGAGATTCACCACCCTCTGAGAGAAGAAGTTCCCCCTCAATTCTGTCCTAAACTCACCCCCCCTTTATTTTGAGGCTGTGCCCTCTAGTTCTGGTTTCCTTTCTAAGTGGAAAGAATCTCTCCACCTCTACCCTATCCAGCCCCTTCATTATCTTATAGGTCTCTATAAGACCCCCCCTCAGCCTTCGAAATTCCAACGAGTACAAACCCAATCTGCTCAGTCTCTCCTCATAATCAACACCCCTCATCTCTGGTATCAACCTGGTGAACCTTCTCTGCACTCCCTCCAAGGCCAATATATCCTTCCGCAAATAAGAGGACCAATACTGCACACAGTATTCCAGCTGCGGCCTCACCAATGCCCTGTACAGATGCAGCAAGACATCTCTGCTTTTATATTCTATCCCCCTTGCGATATAGGCCAACATCCCATTTGCCTTCTTGATCACCTGTTGCACCTGCAGACTGGTCTTTTGCGTCTCATGCACAAGGACCCCCAGGTCCCTTTGCACAGTAACATGTTGTAATTTTTTTCCATTTAGATAATAATCCAATTTGCTATTATTTCCTCCAAAGTGAATAACCTCGCATTTGTCAACGTTATACTCCTTACTCAGGGAGCTCGTATTCTAAGAGATCCACATCATGGGCCTCATTAAAGTCATTACAGTTACTGACAGAGTAAACCAGACATGAGTTCAACACCTACCATGTGAGACAGATTCACACCGTGAGTGGTTAGGATCTGGAATGCACTGTCTGAGAGTGTGGTGGAGACAGATTCACACAGCGAGTGGTTAGGATCTGGAATGCACTGTCTGAGAGTGTGGTGGAGACAGATTCACACAGTGAGTGGTTAGGATCTGGAATGCACTGTCTGAGAGTGTGGTGGAGACAGATTCAATCGAGGCTTTCAGGAGGGAATTTGATAATTAGCTGAAGAGGAATGGTTCTGGGGAGAAGGTAGTTGAATGGCATTCAGAGAGCTGGTACAGACATGATGGGCCTAATGGTCTCCTTCTGTGCTGTATCCACTCTGCAAACTTTCATTTAACTCATGCATTTTGTATAGGAAAACACACAATGATGACCATACCTCAAATACTTAATTGGATGCAATTTGGGATATCTGGAGATTATGAAAAGCTTTATAACAAATGCAAAACAGCTATTCAAAAATGTCTCAAAGCACAGTCAAAGCACTCAAGAGAGAAACATCCACAAGGGGGCACAGGTTCAAGGTGAGAGCGGGTAAGGTTAAGGGAGATGTGCGGGGAAGTTTTCCACGCAGAGAATGGTGGGTGCCTGGTACGTGCTGCCAGAGGAGGTGGTAGAAGCAGGCACATTAGCAACATTTAAGAGGCATCTGGATGGGTACGTGAATAGGGAGGGAATAGAGGGATATGGACTGAATAAGGGTAGGAGGTTTTTAGTTTAGTTAGGGCATCATGATTGGCACAGGTTTGGAGGGCCGAAGGGCCTGTTCCTATGCTGTACTTTTCTTTGTTCTCTCTTTGTTCTTTAATGAGAGAACAGTAGCATATTGGTAATATCACTGGGTTCGTAATCCAGAGGCTCAGGCTAATGTTCTGAGGACCTGGGTTCAAATCCCACAATGGCAGCTGGTGGAATTGAAATTCAATTAATCAAATCTGGAATATCATTGATTGTTGTAAAAACCCACCTGGTTCATTGATGTCCCCTTTAGGGGAGGAAATCTGCGTCCTTCCCCAATCAGACCTACATGTGACTCCAGAGCCACAACAATGAGGTTGACTCTTAACTGCCCTCTGAAATAGCCAAGCAAGACACTCAGTTCAGAGGCAATTAGGGATGGGCAATAAATGCTGGCCTTGCCAGTGACACCCACAGCTCATGAGAGAATAAATAAAAATTCAAATTCTGACATCTAAAGAGATATTTGGATACTTATCCCGGGATGTTGGATGGTGCCTGATCTAATACTTTCTTAGTAGGACAACACGGTGGCACAGTGGTCAGCGCTGCTGCCTCACAGCACCAGGGACCAGGGTTCGATTCCTAGCTTGGGTCACTGTCTGTGCGGAGTCTGCACATTCTCCCCATGTCTGCGTGGGTTTCCTCCGGGCACTCCGGTTTCCTCCCAAAGTCTGAAAGACTTTTGATTTGATTTGATTTATTATTGTCACATGTATTAACACACAGTGAAAAGTATTGTTTCTTGCGCGCTATACAGCCAAAACATACCGTTCATAGAGAAGGAAACGAGAGAGTGCAGAATGTAGTGTTACAGTCATAGCTAGGGTGTAGAGAAAGATCAACTTAATGCAAGGTAGGTCCATTCAATAGTCTGACAGCAACAGGGAAGAAGCTGTTCTTGAGTCGGTTGGTACGTGACCTCAGACTTTTGTACCTTTTTCCCGATGGAAGAAGGTGGAAGAGGGAATGTCCGGGGTGCGTGGGGTCTTTAATTATGCGAGCTGTTTTGCCGAGGCAGCCATGCTGGTTAGGTGCATTGGAGAGTCTGCACATTCTCCCCGTGTCTGCGTGGGTTTCCTCTGGATGCTCTAGTTTCCTCGCACAGTCCGAAAGACGTGCTGGTTAGGTGCATTGGCCATGCTAAATTCTCCCTCAGTGTACCCGAACAGGCACCAGAGTGTGGTGACTAGGGGACTTTCACAGTAACTTCATTGCAGTGTTAATGTAAGCCTACTTGTGCCACTAATAAATAAGATTAAAACTTTAAATACTCTCCCTTTTTTCTCCCGTTTTCTCTGTAGATGATAGCAGAGCACATGAAGAGGAAATGCAAGTGCCATGGCACGTCTGGGAGCTGCCAGCTGAAGACCTGCTGGCAGGTGACGCCGGACTTCAGGATGGTGGGCACCCTGCTGAAGCACAAGTTCTACAACGCCACGCTGATCAAGGCCCACAACCGCAACACGGGCCAGGTGGAGCACACGCACCACCACCCGCACCGCAGGAAATCCAGCGCTGGCGAGCTGGTCTTCTTCGAGGAGTCGCCCAACTTCTGCGAGAGCGAGCCCAAGCTGGACTCGGCGGGGACCCGGGGCCGGATCTGCAACAAGACCAGCCCCGGCCTGGACAACTGCGAGAGCCTGTGCTGCGGCAGGGGCCACAACATCTTGCGGCAGACGCGCCAAGAGAGGTGCAACTGCAAGTTCCACTGGTGCTGCTACGTGGCGTGTGAGGAGTGCAGAGTGACCGAGTGGGTCAGCGTGTGTAAATAAGGAGCGGCGGAGTGTAAAAAAGAACAGAAAGAACGGAAATCAAGCTGGGGACCAACACAAACCAAGGAAAAGGACACAGTTCAGCCAAAGAGACGTTGGGCCCTATATTTCTGCACTGCTGTATTTGGAAGCATGCCTTTGGAGGACTGGCAGAACAAACTTCCACCCACCCCCACCTCACCCCTTCCTTTCCTCGAACCAGGCTGAATCGTTCCTCAGAACTCTCTGGAATGAGGGCCGCAAACTTCTGCCAAATGAATTGATTTCCCCACCTACCCCCACCCCGGCTTCCTTTCTCTTTGCACCTTTACAACGGAAGAGGTTTGAACATTTCACAGGACGCACTCTGCCACAGCAAAACTTAGAGACTCAGGAATTACCTTAAAGACTTTTAACAACCCAGAGAAAGACAGGGGAGGTCAAAAAAAAAGAAATGTGTAATTATCTGTAATAGCGTGTTCACTTTTTTTTCTTATTGCTGGTGTTTAATGTATTATAAGTTATTTTAATATAACGGATACTTGTACATTTGGAAAGTATTCGGTTAATGCTGTGTTTAGTGTTAATATTAAACAGAACCTCAAAGTGACGAGCTATTGCAATCATTGCCTGTGTGTCAGTATCAGGGACGGAACTGCACCTACGGTGGGTTTAAGAGCACAAGGGGGTCCGATCTATCCTGGGAAAAGCAGAAAGTTCTGGAAAAACTCAGCAGGCCTGGTGGGATTGCTGTCAGTACAGACTCGATGGGCCGAATGGCCTCCTTCTGCACTCTATGATAACCCACCTTTCGAGTACAATAAAATTCTGCTTTGGAACGGTGGCACAGTGGTTAGCACTGCTGCCTCACAGCGCCAGGGACTCGGGTTCAATTCCCCGGCTTGGGTCACTGTCTGTGCGGAGTCTGCACATCCTCCCCGTGTCTGCGTGGGTTTCCTCCGGGTGCTCCGGTTTCCTCCCACAGTCCGAAAAATGTGCTGGTTAGGGTGCATTGGCCGTGCTAAATTCTCCCTAAATTCGAACAGGGGGTTTTCACAGTAACTTCATTGCAGTGTTAATGTGAGCCGACTTGTGACACTAATAAATAAACTTAAACTAAACTAAGAATAGAGGCAGTATTTGTGATGGGTTTTATGCTGTTAAAGTGGGCGGGAGTCAGGCAGATGGAGCAAGAGAAGTCAGAGATAGTTTAGGGAGTGAGGAGATAAAATGAGAAAGATGTCATGGAAGACAGAGAAGAGGAATAGTAATGACAGCATTAAAACACAAGGCTTGGTCAGCACTGGTGTTAATAGCAGAATAAAGGTCAGCACTGTCTGAAAGCAAAATAGCAGGAGGTGTTAATAATAGAATCATCCTGGGGTCTCTGACTGGAGGGTGAGATAATTACTTTTCCCTGCGTTTCCTTTTACGGGATCATAGAATCCCATGGAATAGAATCCCTGCAGTGCAGAAGGCAGCCATTCGGCCCATCGAGTCTGCACCGACTCTCTGACAGAGTATATTACCTAGCTCTTTTTCCTGCTTTGTTCCTGTAAACCCAGACATGACTAATCCATGACTAGTCCATCTAATGTGTACATTTTGGGACACCAAAGCACAATTTACCACGGCTATTCCACCTGACCCGCACATCTATGAGCATGGGAGGAAACCGGAACACCCAGAGGAAACCCAAGCAGACACGGAGAGATCGTGCAGACTCTGCACAGACAGTGACCCAAGGTCAGAATTGAACTCATAAGACCGTAAGACATAGGAGCAGAATTAGGCCACTTGGCCCATCGAGTCTGCTCCACCATTCAATCATGGCTGATATTTTTCTCATCCCCATTCTCCTGCCTTCGCCCCATAACCGCTGATCTCCTTATTAATCAAGAACCTATCTATCTCTGTCTTAAAGACACTCAAGGACCTGCCCTCCACAGGCCTCTGCAGCAAAACGTTCCACAGATTCACCACCCTCTGGCTGAAGAAATTCCTCCTTATCTCTGTACCTGGATCCTTGGCGCTGTGAGGTAGCAGTGCCAGGCACCGTGCCACCGTGCCGTCTCTTGGTTCACTAAAGGGACAACAACAACTTGTATTTATATAGCACCATTAATGTAGTAAACTATCCCAAGAATTTGACAAAAGCGTTATTCAGTCAGGCAGAGATAAATTTTAAGGAGTGTCTTAAAGGAGGAAAGGGAGAGATAGATTTGGGAATGGGATTCCAGGACCTAGGCAGCTGAAGACACCAGGTTAGAATCACGGAATGGTCACAGCACAGGAGGCCATACAGCTTCTTGAGTTGTAGAATATCGCGTCTGCACCGACCACAACCCCACCTAGGCCCTATCCCCATAACCCCATGCATTTACCCTACTAATCCCCCTGAGACTAAGGGGCAATTTAACATGACCAATCCAGCTAACTCACATATCTTTGGATAGTGGGAGGAAACCGGAGCACTCGGAGGAAACCCACTCAGACATGGGGAGAATGTGTAGACTCCACACAGACAGTGACCCAAGCCCGGATTGGAACCCAGGTCCCTGGAGTGGTGAGGCAGCTGTGCTAACCACTATACCACAGTGCCTTCATGTTCCCTGAAAGAGCAATTTAACCATTCCTGCTCCCTCACCATTTCCCCGCAGATCTGCAATATTTTTATTCTCTTCAAGTGTTCACCAATTCCCTTTTGAAGTCAATGTTCAGCCCCCACCACACTCTCAGACAGTACATTCCAGATCCTAACCACTCGCTGAGTGAATCTGTCTCCACCATGCTCTCAGACAGTGCGTTCCAGATCCTAACCACTCGCTGTGTGAATCTGTCTCCAACACACTCCCAGACAGCGCGTTCCACATCCTAACCACTCGCTGTGTGAATCTGTCTCCACCACACTCTCAGACAGTACATTCCAGATCCTAACCACTCGCTGTGTGAATCTGTCTCCAACACACTCCCAGACAGCGCGTTCCACATCCTAACCACTCGCTGTGTGAATCTGTCTCCACCACACTCTCAGACAGTGCATTCCAGATCCTAACCACTCGCTGTGTGAATCTGTCTCCAACACACTCCCAGACAGCGCGTTCCACATCCTAACCACTCGCTGTGTGAATCTGTCTCCACCACACTCTCAGACAGTGCGTTCCAGATCCTAACCACTCGCTGTGTGAATCTGTCTCCAACACACTCTCAGACAGTACATTCCAGATCCTAACTACTCACTGCATCAAAGTATTTTTATGTTGTATTTGCTTCTTTTGCAATCACCTTAAATCTGTGTCCTCCAGTTCTCAATTCAGCCAACATAGAATCATAGAATCACTACAGCCCACCAAGTCTGCACTGATGACAGAGTATCCTCACCAAGCCCGCTCCCTACCCTATCTCCGTAACCCCATGCATTTACCCCACTAATACCCCTATATTACGCACCTTAGGTCATTAAGGGGCAATTTAGCATGGCCAATGTATCTAACGTGCAGAACCTGCACATCTTTTAAGTGTGGGAGGAAACCAGAGCACCCGGAGGAAACCCACGCAGACACGGGGAGAACGTGAAAACTCCGCACAGACAGTGACCCAAGGCTGGAATTGAACTCAGGTCCCTGGTTAACGGACCATTCCATTGTCTGCCCCTCACTCGCTCCGTTTCCGGGCGGGCGGGCTGGTAAAATTCCGGCCTCCCTCTCTACTTTGCTCAGGCCTCCCCCGAGATTTTGAACACCTCGATCAAATCTCCTCTGGAGCCTTCACTTGTATAAGGAGAACAATTCCAGCTCCTGCAAACTATCTACAGAGCTCAACTAAGTGACTGTCAAACAAAGCAAGTTCACTCCTTTCCTTTCAGGCAATCAAAGTTTAAAGTTTATTTATTAGCCACAAGTAAGGCTTACATTAACACTGCAATGGAGTTACTGTGAAATTCCCCTCGTCGCCACATTCTGACGCCTGTTCAGATAAATGTACCTAGCCAGCAGGTCTTTAAGACTGTGGGAGGAACCAGGACCACCCGGAGAAAAACCCACGCAGACACGGGGAGAATGTGCAAACTCCACACAGACAGTGACCCAAGCTGGGAATCGAACCCGGGTCCTTGGTGCTGTGAGGCAGCAGTGCTAACCACTGTGCTACCGTGCTGCCCCTTAGAAATAAGGAATGCAAAATGGTGACTCTGGCGTGATTAACTGGCACCGTACATCGAATTTTAGGTGAACAGACTTTCCAATCAAATTGATTGAATGATTCTTGACTCTTAATCAAATCGCTCTTTTTCACATCTCCAATATTTTATCACTAAAATGAAAATTTTACAAGGAAAATTCTAAACAAAACTAATTTTTTTCTGGTTTTTATCCCATATTGCTTAGAGGAGGCCCTGCAGATTACTCATTATTTCACAGAGATGCTAACACAATGCTGCAGGGTTAGCAACTTTAATGAGAGGCCATTTTTAACATGGTGGCGTTCTGCATTTAAGTTTATTTATTAGTGTCACAAATAGTCTTACATTAACACCGCAATGAAGTTACTTTGAAAATCCCCTAGTCGCCACACTCTGGCGCCTGATCGGGTACACTGAGGGAGAATTTAGCATGGCCAATCCACCTAACCAACGCGTCTATCGGACAATGGGAGGAAACCGCAGCACCCGGAGGAAACCCAGGCAGACACAGGGACAACATGCAGACTCCACATAGACAGTGACCCAAGCCGGGAATCGAACCCAGGTCACCGGCGCTGTGAGGCAGCAGCGCTAACCACTGTACCACTGTGCCACCGTGAGGAGGTCTCACGGTGCAGTGGGTAATGCCCTTACCTTTGGGTCAGAATCTCCAGATTCAAGTCCCACTCTGTACATCCCTCCAATATACCTGCTGGCAGTGAGGGGAGCTTCCTCGGAGAGTTTCCTTCAATCCGGAAGGCAAGCAGACTCATGGAACTATCCAACGGTCACTAATTCTCTCACAGTAGGTGGAGGAGGTGTTCGATGTCATAAACTGTGTCTGCGCCCATTGGAACCCTTGAACTCCTCAATCCTCTTTAAAGTTGGTTTGCTTTCTCTCCCCTTACTTCCAAAGTTGTTCCGAAACTGAACTGCATCTACCGCCCATCCTGCTGTTGTTCAATCTGGATCATAGTTTTCATTTCATTATAACTTCTGCTCCCTGTGGCTTTCTGTATCTATCTGTCCCAATTGTCCTTTATTCCATGTTCTGGAAAAAGATTACAGAAGGACGTCATTACCCATTACACCAGTGCTAACTCTTGGAAAGGCATATCCATCAAGGCTTTTATGAGAGGTTCATGTGGGCCATTAACAGCCGTATGGAAGTACTGGGCCGAATGGCCTGTTTCTGTGCTGTAAGTTCTGTGCAATTTCATTGATTTAACTTCTTCATTTTTATTTTCAATTTGATAAAGTCAGACACAATTAGTTATAAAGACCAGTACTGACCGGTCCTCAATAACTTAGGATTCCTCACCAGCTGAGTGGTTTTATCCAATGGTATAAAGCTTAATGGGTAGACTTTACAGAACCATAGAATCACTACAGTGCAGAAGGAGGCGATTCGGCCCATCAGGTCTGTACAGACCCTCCAAAAGAGCATGTTACCCATGCCCTATCCTTGTAACCCCACCCACTTACTCCACTAATCCCCCTAACCTAGACATTTTGGACACTAAGGGGCAATTTAGCATGGCCAATCCACCTAACCTGCACATCTTTGGACTTTGGAAGGAAATTGGAAACACACACAGACACGGGTAGAATGTGCAGACTCAACACAGACAGTCACCCAAGGCCGGAATTGAACCCGAGCGCTCTGTGACAGCAGTGTTAACCAGTATATTGCTTGTTAATTTATCTTTGAGAGTTTTGAGGGGTTTCTGATGTTCTCATCTCTAACTCCTCCAGGCAGAAAGAAACAAGAGTAAGACTTGTCTACTGCTGAAAAAGAAACATGCTGCTGAAGCTTTGGTCTTGCACTCATCAGGACAGATTCACAACAATGCCAAATCTTAATGAGAGCAACACTGTCTGTGTGGGCTCCCTCCGGGTGCTCTGGTTTTCTCCCAGGGTCCGAAAGACATGCTGGTCAGGTGCATTGGCCATGCTAAATTCTTCCTCAGTGTACCTGAACAGGCGCCAGAGTGTGGTGACTGGAGGATTTTCACAGTAACATCATTGCAGTGTTAATATAAGCCTACTTGTGACACTAATAAACAAACTTTAAAACTTTAAAATTTATACCCCATGAGAATAGAGTGTTGATTGATTGATTGGCAAGTGGATTCAGATTGGCAGAGACATTGCCATGGAGATGCACCAGGGAATAGTTAACTGCCAAGGTTTAGTTTAAATTCAAACCAGACAAGTTTGGTCAACAAATTGGCATGGGAAATGAACCGGGCAATGGCTTTCTCTCAAGCTTTTGTTTATTTGAAAAAAGCCATAATGCATGGGTGTGATCTTTTTGTTTGCAAAGGGTAGGCCTCTGTGTGAACCTATGCAGTTTCTAGCATTCGTAAGTAAGTCACATTGCAAGCCTGGCTGATAATCTTGAATTGGTTGTTAGCGTAACTCTTAGTGCAATTGGGATTACTTAGTAAGTGCTGTCCAATTGCAGAATCACGTCTAATGTTGGACACAATGGCCGGGATTTTCCGTTCCCTCCACCCATGGAGTGCATTCTGGTTCTGCCAAAGTCACTGGCATTTTCCAGGCTCGCTGGCTGCGCGACGGAAGACCCACCGCGGGGGTCACCTTCAGCTGGGCTGGAATATCCCACTGGCAAGAAGGGCTGGAAAATCTCACTGTTTGGAGTTTTGCAAGCGCAGGCTGGTTGAGCACAGTTATACATTGCAAGCGGTTGAAGGGTCGGATATCCCAATGACTTTGCAAAATCACCCATTCACCTCTCAGCGTAGACAGGTAAAAAAAAGTAAAGTTTATTTATTAGTCACAAGTAAGGCTTACTGTGTAGACCAGACCAGGTAAGGACGGCAGACTTCCTTCCCTGAAGGATATTAGTGAACCAGATGGGTTTTTTTGACAATTGACAATGGTTTCATGGTCATCAGTGCAACGAAGTTACTGTGAAATTTCCCCAGTTGCCACACTCCAGCGCTTGTTCGGGTCAATGCACCCTAACCAGCACGTCTTTCAGACTGTGGGAGGAAACCGGAGCACCCGGAGGAAATCCACGCAGACACGGGGAGAACGTGCAGACTCCACACAGACAGTGACCCAAGCAGGGAATCGAATCCGGGTCTCTGGCACTGTGAGGCAGAAGTGCTAACCACTGTGCCACCGTGCTGCCCAGAGTAACTCACATCATGATGCATACACTTCCCAGTTCCCACCCATACAAATCTCCAAGGAAAAGTGAAAAAACAGATTAGGGAGGAAAATGGAGCTAAAATATAATTCTCTCTGATTCCCTTAGGCAGTTGAAACTAGTCTAAGGGATCTCACGGGTCCTAGTATTTTTTCATTGATTTGTGGGACATGGGCGTCGCTGGCTGGGCCAGCATTTATTGCCCATCCCTAGTTGTCCTCGGAGGGCAGCTGAGAGTCAACCACATTGCTGTGGCTGTGGAGTCACATGTCGGCCAGACCAGGTATGGATGGCAGATTTCCTTCCCTGAAGGACATTAGTGAACCAGGTGGATTTTTCTGACAATTGACAATGGTTTCTTGGTCATCAGTAGGTTCTCAATTCCTGATTTTTAAAAATTGAATTCAAATTCCAACAGCTGCCGTGGCGGGATTCGAACACAGGTCCCGAGAACATTAAAAAAGTGTGTTAACCAGGGTTCAAGGTAAACACATTCGTCTTCGAGTGAAGGGCAAGGCTGGCAGAAATAGGGAACCCTGGATGACTCAGGATATTGAGGCCCTGGTCAAGAAGGAAGAGGTACATGACATGCATAGGCAGCTGGGATCAAGCGAATCCTTTGAAGAGTATTGAGGATGAAGGAGTAGAGTTAAGAGAGAAATCAGGAGGGCAAAAAGGGGACATGAGATTGTTTTGGCAGATGAGGTAAAGGAGAACCAAAGGGCTTCTGATAGATATAGGACAGATGTCAGAGGTAGGTTCTTCACTCAGAGAGTAGTAAGGGCGTGGAATGCCCTGCCTGCAGCAGTAGTGGACTCGCCAACATTAAGGGCATTTAAATGGTCATTGGATAAACATATGGATGATATTGGAATAGTGTAGGTTAGATGGGCTTTAGATTGGTTTCACTGGTCAGCGCAACATCGAGGGCCGAAGGGCCTGTACTGCGCTGTAATGTTCTATGTTCATAAATACATAAAGGGCAAAAGAGCAACAAGGGAGAGAGCAGGGCCTCTTAAGGATCAACAAGAGATCGGTGAGATCCTAAATGAATATTTCTCATCAGAATTTACTGTTGAGAAAAGCATGGATGTTAGGGAACTTGGGGAAATAAATAGTGATGTCTTGAGGAGTGTACATCATACAGAGAAGGAGGTGCTGGAAGTCTTAAAGCGCATCAAGATAGATAAATCCCTGGGACCTGATGAAGTGTATCCCAGGACATTGTGGGAGGCTAGGGAGGAAATTGCGGGTCCTCTAGCCGAGATATTTGAATCATCGATGGTCATGGGTGAGGTGCCTGAAGATTGGAGAGTGGCAAATGTTGTGCCTTTGTTTAAAAAGGGCTGCAGGGAAAAGCCTGGGAACTACAGGCCAATGAGCCTCGCATCTGTGGTGGGTAAATTGTTGGAAGGTATTTTGAGAGATAGGATTTACAGGCATTTAGAGACGCAAGGACTGATTAGGGACAGTCAGCATGGCTTTGTGAGTGGAAAATCATGTCTCACAAATTTGATTGAGTTTTTTGAAGGGATAACCAAGAAGGTAGATGAGGGCAGTGCAGTTGATGTTGTCTACTTGGACTTTAGCAAGGCCTTTGATAAGGTACCGCATGGTAGGTTGTTGCATATGGTTAAATCTCACGGGATTCATGGTGAGGTACCTAAATGGATACAAAATTGGCTTCTTGACAGAAGCCAGCGGGTGGTTGTAGAGAGTTGTTTTTCAAACTGGAGGCCTGTGACCAGCGGTGTGCCTCAGGGATCAGTGCTGGGTCCACTGTTATTTGTCATTTATATTAATGACTTGGATGAGAATATAGGGGGCATGGTTAGTAAGTTTGCAGATGACACAAAGATTGGTGGCATAGTAGACAGTGAAGAAAGTTATCTCCAATTGCAACGGGACATTGATCAATTGGCCCAGTGGGCTGACGAATGGCAGATGGAGTTTAATTTAGACAAATGCAAGGTGATGCATTTTACTAGATTGAACCAGGGCAGGACTTACTCAGTTAATGGTAGGGTGTTGGGGACAGTTACAGAACAAAGAGATCTAGGGGTACATGTTCATAGCTCCTTGAAGGTGGAGTCACAGGTGGACAGAGTGGTGAAGAAGGCATTCGGCATGCTTGGTTTCATCGGTCAGAACATTGAACATAGGAGTTGGAATGTCTTGTTGAAGTTGTACAAGACATTGGTAAGGCCACACTTGGAATACTGTGTGCAATTCTGGTCACCCTATTACAGAAAGGATATTATTAAACTGGAAAGAGTGCAGAAAAGATTTACTAGGATGTTACCGGGACTTGATGGATTGAGTTATAAGGAGAGGCTGGATAGACTGGGACTTTTTTCTCTGGAGCGTAGAAGGCTGAGGGGTGATCTTATAGAGGTCTATAAAATAATGAGGGGCACAAATCAGCTAGATAGTCAATATCTTTTCCCAAAGGTAGGGGAGTCTAAAACTAGAGGGCATAGGTTTAAGGTGGGAGGGGAGAGATACAAAAGTGTTCAGAGGGGCAATTCTTTCACACAAAGGGTGGTGAGTGTCTGGAACAAGCTGCCAG
The DNA here is from genome assembly GCF_964213995.1 of Mustelus asterias. NCBI lineage: Eukaryota > Metazoa > Chordata > Chondrichthyes > Carcharhiniformes > Triakidae > Mustelus > Mustelus asterias. The sequence goes on from NC_135814.1 coordinate 7,360,529, forward strand.
AGGTAGGAGTAAAGGTGGATACAATTTTGTCTTTTAAAAAGCATTACATGGGTACGATGGGTATAGAGGGATCTGGGCCAAATGCGGGCAATTGGGATTAGCTTACGGGTTTTAAAGAAAAAGGGCAACATGGACAAGTTGGGCCGAAGGGCCTGTTTCCATGCTGTAAACCTCTATGACTCTCTGACTCTATGACTCTATTAGTGAGTTTCTGGATTAATAGTCCAGCGATAATGCCACCAGGCCATCGCTTCTCCTGTTATACAACGGTTACTTTCCTTGTGAATAAGTCAGAGACAGTCACCTCTTGCTTGAAGGAATAAAGCAAATGAACATTCGCTGAACACAGATGGGCAATAAATGCTGGCCAGCCAGTGACGCCCATGTCCCACGAATTAATTTTAAAAAGAAAATACCTCCATTGGCTCCCAACCTGCCAATGCCTCAATTTAAAAGTTCTCTTCTTGCTTTTCAAACCTTTCCAATGTCTGCAGTTGTCCATGTCCTCCTGACAAGAAGGCCTGCATATCTGAGGCCACTGTTTTTCCAGCATTGCTTGTGGGCTGGGAGGAACAGGATGTTTCTTCCAGATCCTTAAAAGTTTAGGATTAAATGCCTCCCCCACCATGATCTGCCTGCTCCTCAACCCCACTCACAATCGAATGACCCTTGACTACCAAGTACCTCCATCGCCCACAATGCCTCGCTGTACCTTGCTGCTGTCAGGTAGGCTATGACCTTGTGCTTTCCTACCCAATCAGCATTCAGCTTATCAATCAGGAGAACGTACAGTGGAAAACGAAAAAAAAGTCTGTTGCGAAGAGCTGCAGGAACTTCCCTAATTCCCATCCCTAATAACACCCGACCATACCCCATCCATTCGAGTGGGCGCCATTGCTTCAATTATGTGGTTTAACCGCTAGAAAATGGTTGCGATTTCATGCACAGCTCTTGTGGTCACAGATACATTTCCGCCCACCTGGCCAGACTGGAGAAAGGAATCGAAGCCGAAAATATCCAAAGCACAGAGTGGAGGCCTGAGCAATCTGCCCTTTGACCTTTAGGCAACCGACCATGTTGGAATTTATGAGCCGAGAGATTGGGAGAGGGCTATTCATCATACTTTCTGTTCCACTGCAATCACAGCATCAAACGCTGCTGGTATCTGCATTCTGAGGTTTGTGAGTGTGGATTGATGAGAACATCAACTTGATGCTTGAGTCTCAAACCTTCAAGGTGCTGAAACTAAAATGAGAAGGAAACCTGAGTCTAGCCTGGCCCAATCCTCTTTGTCATCATGTTCCACATCATGATGGGTTAATAGAGGCATGGTAGTATCATAGAATCCCTACAGTGCAGAAGGAGGCCATTCGGCCCATCGAGTCTGCACCAACCACAATCCCACCCAGGCCCTTTCACCATAACCCCATGCATTTACCTTTGCTAGTCCCCCTGACATTACGGGACAATTTAGCATGGCCAATCCACCTAACCCACACATCTTGGGATTGTGGGAGGAAACCGGAACACCCGGAGTAAACTCATGCAGACACGGGGAGAACGTGCAAACTCCACACAGACAGTGACCCAAGCCGGGAATCGAACCCGGGTCTCTGGCACTATGAGGCAGCAGCACTAGCCACTGCGCCACCGTGCCGCCCTAGTGTCAAGAATTAACCAGACGATGCACAGTGAGTACTCAAAAAATACATCTTTATTGCTTGTGCACAAGGAGAACAACACAGTGGGTCTCACTATGATGTTCTGACCAGATTCAGTGAAACAGTTTCCATTATAACATTTTGCAGCCAATGCACGTCAGTTAAAACACCAATAGCATCACAGCGTGGTGTGCACTTTCAACAAATACAGTTCAACATCTTTTCAATCCTTGGTTTGCATATTTATTGCTATGTATATCCCTTGTTCTCGAGGGAGTGCAGCGAAGATTTACCAGGCTGATTCCAGGGATGGCGGGGCTGATGCATGAGGAGAGATTGACCAGGTTAGGATTGTTTTTGCTGGAGTTCAGACGAATGAGGGGAGATCTCATAGAGATTGATAAAATTCTAACAGGACTAGACAGGGTAGCTGCAGGAAGGATGTTCCCAATGGTGGGGGTGTCCAGAACCAGGGGTCACAGTCTGGGGATTCAGGTTGGACCATTTCAGATGGAGGTGAGGAGACATTTCTTCACCCAAAGAGTGGTGAGCCTGTGGAATTCATTACCACAGGAAGTAGTTGATGCCAAAACATTGAATGTATTCAAGAGGCAGCTGAATATAATGGGATCAAAGGTTATGGGGAGAAAGCAGGATTAGGCTATTGAGTTGGATGATCAGCCATGATCGTGGTGAATGGTGGAGCAGGTTCAAAGGGCCAAATGGCCTCCTCCTGCTCCTATCTTCTATGTTTCTATGTTACACGTAGATGTATAGAGTCCTTGACATTTTAGCACGCAACGTTCAGTAAGCATCCTTATCCTCCCTAACCACAAACTGCACCCAGAAGGGGGTTTCGATACTTATCCTGGTCAAGCAGACCCACACCTCCCACCTGCTAATGGCGGACTCCCACTGTATTGATCAGTCATTATCCAATCAGGAATGGGGGAACAGGCTCAAGTGGCTGAATGGCCCTAAGTCCTGATCCTAAATACACATTAAAGAACTCAAACGGATGAATGACATATCAAAAAAGAGGCAGGTTGCCAGGTTGCCAGAAGATGGCACCAAGCAGTCGACATGTTCTGATGCTCTGAAGACCCACACTCATCCAGGCACCAGCCTTCTGGCCATCGGAACAGGCCGTTGCAGGAAGGTTACCCACAGTGAGTTGCTGGTGGGATACTTGATGCGTGAAGCTAGGAGGGAAATGTAAAATTGCGCTTAAAAATGAGCATGGACAAGTGGGTGGCACAGTGGCACAGTGATGAGCACTGCTGCCTCACAGCGCCAGGGATCCAGGTTCGATTCCAGCCTCGGGTCACTTTCTGTCTGGAGTTTGCATGTTCTCCCCGTGTCTGTGTGGTATCCCCGTGTCTGTGTGGTACAGACTCGATGGGCTGAATGGCCTCCTTCTGCACTGTAGGGTTTCTATGATTCTATTCTATTCTCAATGTCAAAAATAAGGAGCCATCCTGCCTGAGGGATAAAACTTTAACTGCATCATGTGGGTGTCAGAAAAGTCGATTCCCGGCTTGGGTCACTGTCTGTGCGGAGTTTGCATGTTCCCCCCATGTCTGCGTGGGTTTCCTTCCGGTGCTCCGGTTTCCTCCCACATTCCAAAGATGTGCGGGTTGGGTGGATTGGCAATGCTAAAATTGCCCCCTAGTGTCAGGGGGACTAGCTGGAGTAAATGCATGGAGCTATGGAGATAGGGCCTGGATGGGATTGTGGCCGGTGTCGACTCGATGGGCCGAATGGCCTCATTCTGCATTGTAGGATTCTATGAAAAGCAGTTTCCAAGTCTGAATGTAAACTGAATTTAAAAATTGTGTAAGCACTTTTTCACAAACAACAAATCTCGGCTTAAGCGTGCGAATGTATCCATGTCGACAAGTTTAATCCTGATAATACTGGCACGATTGTATTCATTTACTGAGGTCAAACAAATGGCACAGGAACCTATCAGGAATAAGAACTTCTTTCACAGTCACTTAATACCAGATAAAGAGAATCAGTAATGTAGGTATGGTGTTGCGGTTTGTAGTTTTTCATTAAAAATTGTTAAAGTTTATTTATTAGTGTTTCAAGTCGGCTACATTGACACTGCAATGGACGAAACGGTGGCAGAGTGGTTGGCACTGTTGCCTCAGAGCACCAGGGACCCGGGTTCGATTCTTGGTTTGGGTCACTGTCTGTGTGGAGTCTGCACGTTCTCCCCGTGTCTGCGTGGGTTTCCTCCCACAGTCTCCAAAATGTGCTGATTAGGTCCATTGACCCAAACAGGCTCCGGAGTGTGACGACCAGGGGATTTTCACAGTAACTTCATTGCAGTGTTAATATAAGCCTACTTGTGATGAATAAAACTTTTAAAACTTTTTAATTCGAGTGTGGGAAAAATTAATATAAAATATCATTTCTTTTAGTTGTGACCTTGGGTCATGAACACTTCTCTGAAATAGGAGGCATGGCCTCAGTTTAACATATCGTCTGCAGGATGGGGCCTACAATCCTGCAGTACACCCTCAGCACTGCACAGGGTGTCTCAGTTCCCTTTGGGGCTTGAAGCCGCTGATTTGGTTTCTAATATCAACAGATGAACAACACACCCAATATTCCCTCAGTTGAGGCACTGGAGAAGTTTACTTGGGAAGTTAACTCCCTTGAGCCAACTTCACAGACTCCTGACAGTGCAGAAGGAGGCCATTTGGCCCATCGAGTCTGCACTGACCTTCCGACAGGGTATCTTACCCAGGCTCTATCTCCGTAACCCCATGTATTTATCCCACTAATCCCTCTAACCCGCACATCCTGGGACACTAAAGGGCAATTTAGCTTGGCCAATGCACATCTTTGGACTATGGGAAGAAAGTGGAGCACCCAGAGGAAATCCATGCTGATAGTTTGTCACGAATTGGAGCTAAATTGGTGATCGCATTTTGAGGTAGATCCCAAGAGTAGCGGCTGAGGGAAATGAAATGATTGTGGAGTCGGGGGAACCTTTCTAAGACTGGGGGCGTAAGATGCAAGGAATCCCAGAGGGGTGTTCCCTCTCCGGAACTCAGTGAGCAAGATGTTGGCCTTCTGAGAGATGATGAGTGGGGTTTTCTGGCCCTTCCCACCGGCAGGATCTTCTGGACCCGCCATAGGTTTCAGCCCCCCCCACACTGCAGCGAGTTCCCCATCGGTGGGGCAGGCAAGCTATCTAAAATGCTGCAACATCGGCGGGACTGTAAGATCCTGCTGGCAGCCAATGGCAAGGCACCTCTATCACTGGAGGACACACCGCGGTTGAAAGGTGGGGGGAGGTGGGTTGGTGCGGGGTGGGCAGGGGCATCCCAGCTGACGGAAGCATCCTTGTATTCAATCAAATGAAAATGTGATCAATTTCTTTCAGAAAATAACGCCTTGATTTTTATTACAGGGAGTTAGAACCCGATAGTTCCCAAAACTCTCCACAAGCTGTCTCATGTCTGTAGATTAATCGATAGAGATTGGTTACTGTGATTAGTCAAAAACTCTCATTGTCATTATATCATGTGACTACTCTCACCAACTTTTACAGATGCCCCATAGAAAGCATTCTTTCTGGTTGTATCAAAGCTTGGTATGGCTCCTGTTCTGCCCCCAAGAAACTACAAAGGGTCATGAACGAAGCCCAGTCCTTGAACCAGCCTCCCATCCATTGACACTGACTACACTTCCCGCTGCTTCAGAAGAGCAGCCAGCATAATTAAGGACCCCACGCACTCTGGACATTCTCTCTTCCACCATCAAAGTAAAGTTTATTAGTCACAAGTAAGCTTACATTAACACTGCAATGAAGTTACTGTGAAAATCCCCTAACCGCCACACTCCGGCTCCTGTTCGGGTACACTGAGAGAGAATTTAGCATGGCCAATCCACCTAATGCGCACATCTTTGGAGTGTGGGAGGAAACTGGAGCATCCGGAGGAAACCCACGCAGACATGGGGAGAATGTGCCGACTCCTCACAGACAGTGACCCAAGCCTGGAATTGAACCCGGGTCCCTGGCGCTGTGAGGCAGCAGTGTTAACCATTGCGCCACCGTGCCACCCTCCATCTTCCATTGGGAAAAAGATACAAAAGTCTGAGGTCACGTACCAACCGACTCAAGAACAACTTCTTCCCTGCTGCCATCAGACTTTCAAATGGACCTATCTCGCACTAAGTTGATCTTTCTCTACACCCTAGCTATGACTGTAACACTACATTCTGCATCCTCCCCTTTCCTTCCCTATGAATGGCATGCTTTGTCTATATAGCGCACAAGAAACAATACTTTTCACTGTATGTTAATACATGTGGCAATAATAAATCAAATCAAATCAGGGGGGGCAGAAGAGGAATTAGATGAACCTTGAGCGTTCTCCCTTCCCACCTTCAGCTGATGAGTTAAACTGGGAAGAATCGTGAGTGGTCTTTAAACGTTTTCATTTGTGTAAGCCTTTTCTCTCAGAGGCTTCTGTGGTTCCTCCGTCACTGTTCCTGTGGGTAAGCAGCGGAGGCCTCTGGGACACCCACTGTGCCAGGTCAACCCTGGAGACAACAGACCAGAGAAAAGAGTGAAAGAGGGAAAAAAGAGGAGTGAACTGGGTCAAAGAGAAAGAAGCCTCAAGTACAAGACATTCACTCATTTCAGGTTGCGTTCCTTCAATAGAACAATGTGCTAACCACAGTCATTTTGACAATTTGAGACATCATCACTCATGTCTACAAAAACTAATTTACACGCAAATATTGCCTAATTATAGTTTTGATCACTGCGGAATGATTATTAAACCATAATTGTCTGTAAATGGGATTATGTTGACACTGGCGATGATGTGTGGCATTGTCAACATGGCTTTGGGCAACAACAGAGCAGTTGTTACCAAGGTCTAATTGACTGTTGACATCATTAGTATTGCTTCAACTGGTTCAGCTATACATTTGGTTATTCTCTATTCCCTCTTTTACACCTGCATGCTTGAATGCTTTATACAAAACTAGATGGCGAGAAGTCATAGGAATAAGAGTAAGCCGCAGAACTGAAGCATTCAAAAGAGAATTAGCCTGTCACCTGAAAAGGAAGAATGTGCAGGATTACGGGTAGAAGGTGGGGGGATGGCACGGGGTGCATTGCTCTGTCAGGGAGCTGGGGTGGACACGATGGGCTGAATGGCCCTCTTCTGCGCTGTAACATTCCTATGATTCTGTGAATTATTAACAAAGGGTCGTGCAGAGGTCACAGGACTCGATTAACAACCCAGAGGTTGTGAATTCGTATCTTACTGCAGTATCAGTGAGTTGCCTCTTGAGTTGCAAAGTTCAAAGCCCCACAAGGGGCAGCACGGTGGCACAATGGTTAACACTGCTATCTCACAGCGCCAGGGACCCGGGTTCGATTCCTGGCTTGGGTCACTGTCTGTGTGAAGTTTGCATGTTCTACCCATGTCTGCACGGGTTTCCTCCGGGTGCTCCGATTTCCTCCCACAGTCCAAAGATGTATAGGTTAGGTGGATTTGCCATGCTAAATTGCCCCTTTGTGTCCCAAGATGTGCAGGTTAGGGATTAACCATGGTAAATTGCTCGTTAGTGTCCCAAGATGTGTAGGTTAGGGAGATTAGTGGGGTAAATGCATGGACGGGGTGTGTATCTGGGTATGATGCTCTGTCAGAGAGTCGGTGCAGGCTCGTTGGGCCGAATAGCCTCTTTCTGCACTGTAGGGATTCTATGATTCACTGTAAAGACTCGATGACGTCACCTAAACTGACTTTCAAATGCAGCACTGAGGGAGCTCTGCAGTGCCCGAGGTGATGTTTGAGGGAGATGTTAAACTGACGCCCTCTTTGCCATCTCCAATTGATCATGGAACCATCTTCAACAAGAGCAGGGGAGTAACCCCAGAATTGCGAAAGAAAAAGCAGGTAGCCTGGTCATTATCATAGGAATGTAGGAACAGGAGTGGGCCATTCAGCCCCTCAAGCCCACTCTGCCATTCAGTAAGATCAAGGTTGATCTGTGGCCTACCTAACTCCATGTAGCTGCTCTAGGCCCATATCCCATGAAACCCCTGCTCAGTAAGAGTTTGTCTATCTCAGACTTAAACCCAACAATTGAACCAGCATCCAGTGTTGCTTAAGGAAGAGAGTTCCAAACCTCCACCACTTTCTGCGTGGGTTTTTTTGTGGGATCTTGCTGTGTGTAAACTGGCTGCTGCCATTTCTATATTAAACCGATGACTACCTCAGAAGATATTATATCAGCAGTGAAAGGTTTTTGCATGTTGCGAGGTTGTTAAAGGTTCTGTATTAATGTAACTCATTCTTTTTATGGCAAGTTATGAAACGGAATTGAAAATAAATATCTAGCACCTGAAAGCCGTAAGGAAAGCTGCCGGAATGCCTTTGAAAACACGGAAGGATTACAATTCCTTCAGAAGGTGTGCCTCCCTGATCAGTGTGACACGTAACCCCAGTCTCACACTTTGTCATCGACTCCTTCACACCGGCAAGCGCTGCTGCCTCAAAGCGCCAGGGACCTGGGTTCAATTCCAGGCTTGGGTCACTGTCTGTGCGGAGTCGGCATGTTCTCCCCATGTCTGCGTGGGTTTCCTCCGGGTTCTCCGGTTTCCTCCCACAGTCTGAAACATGTAATGGTTAGGTGTATTGGCCGTGCTAAATTCTCCCTCAGTGTATCCAAACAGGCGCCGGAGTGTGGCAACTAGGGGATTTTCACAGTAACTTCAGTGCAGTGTTAATGTAAGCCTATTTGTGACTAATTAATAAACAAACTTTTAAAAAAACTTTTGCCTTATCATAGAATCATTGAATCCCTACAGTGCAGAAGGAGGCCATTTGGCCCACCGAGCCTGCACTGACCATAATCCCACCCAGGCCCTCTTCCTGTAACCCCACTTATTTACCCTGCTAATCCCCTGACACTAGGGTCAATTTAGCATGGCCAATCAACCTAACCCATACATCTTTGGACTTCTGCCGTGACCTTGCAAGCACTCAGATGGGTAACAAATGTGGCATTGGCAGCTTTCTCTCAGTCCCTTGGCACTGTTGTGATGGAATTTATTTATGTTTGTCTGAAGCTGCCATCTTTGCCTCTGACCCAGTCGGTTTGCTGGCGAGTGGTACATACCAAACTTCATGAGGGTTGCCACCTCTGCCTGAGACTGTTTCTGGAGGTACGGTTACGTGGGTTGAAATCTTCCGTCCACGGTCGTGGCTGGGATTTTCCGGTGTCGCTGGACGTTCTCCCTCGCAATGGGTCCCTCCCTTTCGCATGAGACCGAAGAATCCCAGCTATGGTCTCCGATGACCAACTGAAGAGCGAACAATGGCCAGGATTTTCCACTCCCGCTTTCGCCGGGCGGGTTCGGCGGCGGGAGTGGAAAAATCTCGCGAGGAGCCCAAATCATGTTTCATGCTCATATAGAACCACGGAAATGAATGAGTACAGAATGGGGCCATTTGGCCCATCTGGCCCATGCTGACCCAAAGATACTTAAAGGCATGACATGATTGTCCCTGGCAACCTCCAGTGACTTAGCGCATTTCTCGATGTTGAACATTGGGAGCATTATTTCCCTATATTTACAAAGAATTATCAGGCCTCTATGCCTGAATCAGTCCCTCCACCCACACCAGTAAGAAAGCCCATTCAAAGTCAGCGTGAAGGCAGGCCAGCGGGAAACCCGACTGGTTTCTCAAGGTGTATCGGGAGGCACGGTAGCTCAGTGGTTAGCACTGCTGCTTCACAGCTCCAGGGACCTGGGTTCGATTCCCGGCTCGGGTCATTGTCTGTGTGGAGTTTGCACATTCTCCTCGTGTCTGCGTGGGTTTCCTCCGGGTGCTCCGGTTTCCACCCACAGTCCAAAGATGTGCAGGTTAGGTTGATTGGCCATGCTAAAATTGCCCCTTAGTGTCCTGGGATGCGTTGATTAGAGGGATTAGCAGGTAAAATATGTAGGGATATGGGGGTAGGGTCTGGGTGGGATTGTGGTCGGTGCAGACTCGATGGGCCGAATGGCCTCTTTCTGTACTGTAGCGTTTCTATGTTGAATTCTATGGTGTACACCTGATGAGCGGATATCCCAGAGGGGCTCAGGTGAGTGCATCACTCAAGTGGGCGAGAGTCATGGCATCGCCTGGGCACTAGATCGGTACTTTTCGGGCACTACTTGGGCATTGCCCCCTGTCATGGGGAGGGGGGTTACATGGGGGGATAGGGTGTGTGCGGGGAAACGGTTGCCTGGTGAACTATTGTGCACTGGGGTGGTCTTTAAAAGTGGCGCCCCGATCCTTGAAACTCTAAGTTGTTGGCTATGCCTTGCTGATTTGTTTCTATGTCCTGAACTATAAAATGGAGGAAGCCGCCATTGCAGCACCACTTTTTCCTTCCACCACCGGCCATTGCCAAATTGAGGGAAAATTCAGTCTAATATCTCTGATACCTGAGTGAATTAATCTGCTTTCCGTCTCCAACATGTTTATTTTTTAATGAAAAGCCCATTTATTTTTAATCCCCCATTTTTCTGCTTTTAAAAATTGCTTTTGTTCTTCGGATGTGAGTATCAGTGCCCAACTCTAATTGCCCTTGAGAAGGTGGTGGTGAGTTGCTTTCTTGACTCACTGCTGTCCATGTGCTGTGGGTCTGTTACCATCATTCTTCTGTGGAGATGCCGGCGTTGGACTGGGGTGGGCACAGTTAGAAGTCTCACAACACCAGGTTAAAGTCCAACAGGTTTATTTGCAATCACGAGCTTTCAGAGCACTGCTCCTTCATCAGGTGAGTGAAGAGTCACCATGCCACTCATCTGATAAAGGAACAGCACTCTGAAAGCTCATGATTCCAAATAAACCTATTAGACTTTAACCTGGTGTTGTGAGGCTTCTTACTGTGCCGATTATGGGTTTTGTATGGGGTTGTTGATGATCTTGGCTTATAGTAACTGCTGGAGGCAACGGTTTTGGTAACTTCTACTTTTTATTGAACAATATCAACAATACAGACTTAGCATGAGGATCTACATAGACCCAGGTTCGATTCCAGCCTTGGGTCACTGTCTGTGCGGAGTCTGCACGTTCCCCTCATGTCTGTGTGGATTTCCTCCGGCTGCTCCGGTTCCCTCCCACACTCCAAAGATGTGCGGGTTAGGTGGATTGGCCATGCTAAATTGTCCCTTAGTGTCAGGGGGATTAGCAGGGTAAATATGTGGGGTCACGGGGATAGGGCCTGGGTGGGATTGTTGTTGGTGCAGGCTTGATTGGCCTTCTGTGCTATTGGGATTCTATGATCTTTCTCCATGCTCTGTTCTTGTGACCTTACATCACTGAAGACGTAGATTTAACATTAACCCTTTATTCTACCACAGAAAATCTCCGACCTCTTTTGTGACTGGGATTCTCTGGGAAAAGTGAACAGCATTTTGACTGGAATGTCAAATTCTCCATTCTCACTTCAGTAGTGTGGCCATGGACGAGATCGGAGAATTCTGTCTTGCATCTCCCGCAAGTAACTTCCGTTGATACATTATTTGCATTACTCAGCAGTAGGTATGTGGTATACCACTGTTATATGTTATCTGTAGTGGTTAACCACCGTAGTTAATATTTCTCAGTACCTGTATATGTGGTACATCCCTGTCGGTTCCGCCCAAGTCTCCTTCCCCTGGTCTGGGTATAAAGGCGGTGGCTCCTCTCCCCTTGCTCTCAGTTCAGACCCGATCACCGACAGGGATGGCTCCAAGTTCTTGTCAATAAAAGCCTATTTGTCTTGCTCACAACTAGTCTCGGCTCGATTGATAGTGCATCAAGGTACGCCCCCAGTGCTGTTAGGGAGGGATTAGCAGTGACCTAGAGTTCAAAATTCAGTTCTTGGAGGCTGAAGCTCAGTGTGATAGGATTGACAAATCCAAGGCTTACTGATGGACAACCATTGCTTGAGTGTGGGATTGCATTCGAGTGAAGTGGGGGCATGAGCTGAGGCTTTCAGGAGAAGTAGGTGGGAGGGGGGAGGGTAGGGAGTATGAGGGGTGTGGTATCGGCTGGTGGACAGGTACAGTCAACTTTGAACTTTGGTGGCGATCTAAGCCACTGCACCATAACCTCAGAATGGGATGGAAGGGAAGGCTTAAAAACAAAGAACAAAGAACAATACAGCACAGGAACAGGCCCTTCGGCCCTCCAAGCCCGTGCCGCTCCCTGGCCCAAACTAGACCATTCTTTTGTATCCCTCCATTCCCACTCCGTTCATATGGCTATCTAGATAAGTCTTAAACGTTCTCAGTGTGTCCGCCTCCACCACCTTGCCTGGCAGCGCATTCCAGGCCCCCACCACCCACTGTGTAAAATATGTCCTTCACCTTGAACCTATGACCCCTCGTGAACATCACCACCGACCTGGGGAAAAGGTGACATATATTGTTAGGTGGCTGATAGTACACAAGGATACAGACCAAGTGCTGGAAAATGGGATTAGAATAGATCGGTGTTTGATGGCCGGAACAGACAGGATGGGCCAAATGGCCTCATTCTACGCTGCAAAGCTCTTTGCCTCAATTAAACTAGCCCATGTAACATGAGCAAAGCAGTGTTTCCTCTCTCAGTGTCTTTCTAAACCCTTGTAGAGACTGGGAACTCAGGGGTGAGAAAATGCGAGCACAATAATGCACCTCCCTTTCCAAATAGAAATACTTTAGGTTGTTGTTTATTAGCCTATCAGGCACACGGGTGAGCTGTCGGTGTGTGTTAATTGGTATTTTAGGACTGGGTGTGTTACATATGTAGCCAACTCCGTGTAGAATTTGAGGAATGCTGTAATTAATTAGGAAAGGCTTCTAATTCTACCTCTATTAGCTGCTTGTTAGGAGATGTGGAGTTCCTCGTTTTGTTTGTTAGACCACCCATTGTCTTCATGTGAGCAAGGAGTCAGTGGAACGGGGATTCTGACTAATCAGACCTGGCTGGCGAGCTCCAGGGGCAGGAACACCAGCAGTCTAAACAAGAGCGACTTCTGACAACCCCGCAACTTTCACATGGCGTCAGATCAGAAAGACGTGAAAGCTGTGATGGAGTCTGCTCGAAACCTTCCACCTCCGCCTGTCCCACCCACTCTTTTACTCTTTCTCTCGCTCGTTCTCTCCTGCTCCTTCCCGCATGGGAGATCAGACAGCAGAATGGTTGCTAATTACAGTCCCTGTCTTTAGCTTCCCTGGCAGTGACATCTGAACTGAAACTGCCTGAACATGAAACTGAGGAGATTTGTTTCCTGAACTTGTAAGAACAGGACACAAAATTGACCTGTTTATTGCAAATTGTAAATGCCTGGTTTCTTTACAGAAATCATAATATTCCCGTGTTTTCCATTCTTTACTTATCTCCTTCCACGCCCTTCCTGATGTGTTGTTTTGTTGGTGATGCACTTGTACCTGAGGTGATGGATAGTGGCTTGACTTCCATGGTTTAGAAAGGATAAAATTTCTATCCCGCTTCCTGTTAGGGTTCTTGGTGATTCCCGGTTGAAAGCATGGCCGGCTAGACATTGGAGAAGGATTGGATTGGTCTCAGTTCCAATTTCCTCAGAACCTGTTACTTTAATATAAGAACTAGGAGCAGGAGTAGGCCATCTGGCCCCTCGAGCCTGCTCCGTCATTGAATAAGATCATGGTTGATCTTTTTGTGGACTCAGCTCCACTTACCCGCCCACTCACCATAACCCTTAATTTCTTTACTGTTCAAAAATTTACCTATCCTTGCCTTAAAAACATTCAATGAGGTAGTCTCAATTGCTTCACTGGGCAGGGAATTCCACAGATTCACAACCCTTTGGGTGAAGAAGTTCTTCCTCAACTCAGTCCTAAATCTGCTTCCCCTTATTTTGAAGACATGCCTAGTTCTAGTTTCACCTGCCAGTGGAAACAACTTCTTGTCTATAAGGAATCTTATCTATTCCTTTCATAATCTTATATGTTTCTATTAGATCTTGCCTCATTCTTTTAAATTCCAATGGGTATAGTCCCAGACTATTCAGACTCTCCTCATATGCCAGGCCTCTCAACTCTGGAATCAACCTAGTGAATCTCCTCTGCACGCCCTCCAGTGCCAGTATATCCTTTCTCAAGTAAGGAGACCAAAACTGTACACAGTACTCCAGGTGTGGCCTCACCAGCATCTTATGCAACTGCTGTTTTTAAACTCCATCCCTCTAGCAATGAAGGACAAAATTTCATTCGCCTTCTTAATTACCTGCTGCACTTGTAAACCAACTTTTTGTGATTCATGCACAAGGACACCCAGGTCCCTCTGCACAGCAGCAGACTGCCAGGTGGAGGCAAGTAGAAACCCAGCCTCATGTTTAAGAGCATCCTAACCAATCTATTGGGAAATCCACAAGTGGTAGAGTTTCTTTGTTTGAGGTGGTGGACACCTTGGCTGGAATTCTCCTATCCCACCCGCCACTGGAATCTTAGCAGGCGGGTTGTGGACAATGTGAAACCCCATTGACAGTCGGGTGGAAATTTCCGGCTTTTAGACCAGTGTGGCAGGAGAATTCTGCCCCTTGTCTAGGAGGTCTTGTGGCGTAGTGGGTAGTGTCCTGGCCTTTGAGCCAGGAGATCTGGGTTCAAGTCCCACCCTTGTACTTGATGGCCAAGGAAGGTGCGTTCATAATGTGACCAAACAGGTTGAGTATCAACCTGAAAATCCTTCCAATACCTGCTAAGGTTGAGTGGGAGAGATTCCTGGTTAACAATGTGATGTGATATGTGTATACGTAATCTTAGTCTTTAATGCATCGGCTACTCAAGTATATATTGACTTGCTTTAAAAGGACTTTTTTTTTAAAAACAAGCAAAGACACAGACTTGTGATGGTTGCCACAGGTCACATGGCATGTCTGGTAGTCCAATTTGGCTAGTGTCTGGACATTTCCAATGTAAATTACAATTAGGACAAGCCAAGGCAAACATTTTATGGAACTTGGCACTTGCTGATGTCAAATGTAAAGTAAAAGTAACGTTTATTCACTAGTCACAAGTAAGGCTTACATTAATGCTGCAATGAAGTTACTGTGAAATTCCTCTAGTAGTAAAAGTATTTCAAAGATGGATTGAAATTGTACTGGCTCTCACCATTTGCATTTCTATAAATCTATCTTTCAGACAGAGACAGAAAGTCTACTGGGATAATGGTTATATGGAAGGCGTCTTTCCGAACCCATCACAAGGATGAATGGTCCATTCAGAAGTGATTCTGGATTATTACAGAAACTAATCAGCTGGGCCTTAGCACAGTGATGTGGAGATGCCGGCATTGGACTGGGGTAAATACAGTAAGAGTTTTAACAACACCAGGTTAAAGTCCAACAGGTTTATTTGGTAGCAAATACCATTAGCTTTCGGAGCGCTGCTCCTTCGTCAGATGGAGTGGATATCTGCTCTCAAACAGGGCACAGAGACACAAAATCAAGTTACAGAATACTGATTAGAATGCGAATCCCTACAGCCAACCAGATCTTAAAGATACAGACAATGTGGGTGGAGGGAGCATTAAGCACAGGTTAAAGAGATGTGTATTGTCTCCAGATAGAATAGCCCGCAAGTCCAGGAGGCAAGCTGTGGGGGTTACTGATAATGTGACATAAATCCAACATCCCGGTTTAGGCCGTCCTCATGTGTGCGGAACTTGGCTATCAGTTTCTGCTCAGCGACTCTGCACTGTCGTGTGTCGTGAAGGCCGCCTTGGAGAACGCTTACCTGAAGATCCAAGGCTGAATGCCCGTGACCGCTGAAATGCTCCCCCACAGGAAGAGAAATTCTGTATTCTGTAACTTGATTTTGTGTCTCTGTGCCCTGTTTGAGAGCACATTTCCACTCCATCTGACGAAGGAGCAGCGCTCCGAAGGCTAATGGTATTTGTTACCAAATAAACCTGTTGGACTTTAACCTGGTGTTGTTAAAACTCTTACTTAGCACAGTGGCCAGACATTAGCTAATCGATTACCTTTTGTGGAATACTCATCATTATGGAGTGAGAGATCATGTGAACAGAAAAACCATTTTGAAATGTCTTTTATTACTGTACCCAAATGCAAAGAGATAGTGTGGAAGAAATCTGCCAATAAAACAGTCATACCATCTCCCTCTCCCACCTTCTCTTTCAAGTTCAATACCCTATCTATGATACATTTTGGAAACCACCACAGTGATAGAGAATTTCAGTCAAAAAGAACCTCAGGTACAATTGCATCGACTCTTTGGAAAAGGTAAATCACGATTTTAAATGTTTTCAGAAATTACAGTTTACATCAGCTTCAACGTTACTGGAATCGCAAAATCACCATGGAAAAAATCCGCCTCATCTGTGAATATCGGTGAATACCTCATAAACAGTGAATTTCCTATTTTTGACCCTTCGTCATTGAACCATAAGTTGGGTAAGACATAACCTCCCACAGTGCAACTTGTCATAGAATCTCTACAATGCAGAAAGAGGCCATTCGGCCCCTCAAGCCTGCGTCGACAACAATCCCACCCAGGCCCTATCCCCGTGACCCCACATATTTACCCTGTGAATCCCCCTGACACCAAGGGGCGATTTAACGCATCAATCCACCTGACTCGCACATCTTTGGAGTGTGGGAGGAAACCGGAGCACCCGAAGGAAACCCACACAGACACAGGGAGAACGTGCAAATTCCACACAGACAGTGACCCAAGGCCGGAATCAAGCCCGGGTCCCTGGCACTGTGAGACCACAGTGCTAACCACTGTGCCACCGTGCCACCTTGTGCATTTAAAAATGACAAACTCGCCATTCTTAATGCTTCTGCGTGTGCCTACGTTACGAAGGTTGGGGTGTGTTATCTTTTCAAACTTTATCTGGGTGGATTATTAGCTCAATAAAAACTAATCCCTTTGTGTTTAAACTCAAGAAAGCCTGTTAGACTGAGTTCCTTGCAATCAGCATGTAAACGGGTAAATATGGGGATTGATTTAATACCTTTGAGGAAGTAAGACCATGTCCTCACCAGGCGTAACAGCACTCTGACCATCCTGCTGAGCACTGCTCCAACTCACATTATACCCCAATGATAGGAGAGCTTCTTCTCTCTTCTCTGGGCCTTCAGGTTACACTTACTGACAGCAGCCTTTCAAAGTCTCCAGGCTTCCTCATCAGGCACTAGTTGTGTTGGCTGGGCAGTGGGGATCTAATCCACTGGCCGGAGAGGCTGTGCTGCCTCTTTACATGCGGGCCCGCTGCATATTGTGGCATTCAGACTCTCTCCTGGACAGCCAGGCAACTGCTCCGGGGTTGAGGGGCTGAGGGGTGGAAGACCAGCCACTGAGAGCTGCTGGTCCACCTGAGGCCTCGGCTCCACAGAACGGCAGCGACTCAAGAACAGCTTCTTCCCTGCTGCTGTCAGACTTTTGAACGGACCTACCTTGCATTAAGTTGATCTTTCTCTACACCCTAGCTATGACTGTAACACTACATTCTGCACTCTCTCCTTTCCTTCTCTATGAACGGTATGCTTTGTCTGTATAGCGAGCAAGAAACAATACTTTTCACTGTATCCCAATACATGTGACAATAATAAATCAAATCAAATCAAATCAAATCAGGCTGCTGTTGGTATGAACCGAGGTCTAGTATCGTTGCTGGTTAACCGGATAGTTGTGGTGTGGTGGGGGGGGAGGGAGAGTGCCATGGGGTGGAGGCCACAGGGGAGAGAGAGGCAGAGTATCAGCAGCAAGGGCAGGGTTTGCCCCACTGCCAGGTCACCCACTTGGTCAGGCACATCGTGCCTTTGAACGAGAGACCTTCCCCCCCTCCCCCCGCCAACAAACATGTCAGGGTTTGATCGTCATGATTCTTGCATGCAAAGCCCCCTGCCCACTCCCTGGGCCAATACCAGCAGAGGGGAGGTAAGACCATTAAAAGGGCCTTAATTGGCAGTGGGGCAGGAAGTTGCCAGAAGCAATGAAGGCGGAGGCAGGAAGGGGGAAAGGCCCCCACCTGCCACCCTCCCGCCCGATTAAGCGCACCCTGCCACAAAACCCACCATTGGAGAGGACATTAAATTCTAACCGGACAGGAGAGCTTTCAATGAGCCAACTGTTTGGATGTTCTCGAGACCAAAGCCGGAATTTTACCACCCTGCCCACCATGGGAATCGGAGCGGGCGAGGGGTGGACAATGGGAAAGTCTGTTGACCTTGGGCGGGATTTTATGGATTCGGGACGAGTGAGGCTGTAAACTCTCACCTCAAATTTCCAATGACGTGGAATAAAGAGCACAGAAACAGATCTTTTGTCCCAACTTGTCTCTGCTGGCTTTTATACCCTGCATGGGTCTGTAAACCAGCGTTATCTAAGTGTTCAGGGGTTGGATATTGACAAAGGTTCATGCTTGTGCTTGTGTGAAGTTGGAGGGGGTTTTCTCTTTTCATTAGATGTTGGTTTTGGCAGCAACCCTCTCTCCCTCCAACCATTTCCGATTTTTATTTCCACAACTCCCTCCCATTGATTGATCCTGAATCTCACGCAAGATCGAAGGGAACTCTGCCAATTCATGGCCAGGATGTCTACACCATCTGGAAAAATTGGTTGGGGATCAATCTCACATGTCATAAACTCAGCCTACCTTGGAACACAGGGGGTGCCATAGAAAAGAAGGACTCCTAGCAACCTTTGATCTTTCAAAACATTTTCTTGATGGGCTGAAGTTGGCATCAGTAAACAGGCACCCAAATACAGATAGGTTCTCGCTGTTAAGCTCGACTTATGAAGAATGAAGACATGGTAAGTTCAAGGATGAGGAAAACCAGAATCAGTCAGAGTCTGCACCTTCAGGAGAAGAGGAAAAGATTGTTAATAATAACATTATTGAAAATTAAAAGCGAACAATATCTTTCATGTGTTTTAATTAAACTATGAAGATAGCAGACATCAACGAATTACGGCCAGAATTCTCCAGTCTCACACGCCCCGCTGCCATAGCCAGCGAGAACACTCAGCCGAATCTCCATTCACTGCAGCGGGACTGGAAAATCCCAGCCGCGGGCGAGGTTGGAGAATTCTGGCCTCTATGTGTGGCACATTTCTGATGTTTGGAAAGTTTGATAAAACTTTTGACTGCATTGCCTCGTTGCAATGGGCATAGTGTGAGTGGTACATGTCAATGTCTATCCTGAGGGAGTGCTGCATTGTCAGACATGCTACCTTTTGAAAGAATAGTTGTAGTGAGACCTTTCCTGCTCTCTCAGGTGCACACAAAATAACCCAAACTACTACTCTGAAGAAGGGAAGTGTCCTGGATACTATTTATCGGGTAACTAACATGACAACATGGTCAGTTTGTTGTCTGTGGCAGCTGTCAAATTAGCTGAAGACTTCCCAAGCCCTCGGGTTAATTGAAAAAAGCCACAAGCCTTGAACATATTCCTTTTGCTGGCTGAGAACAGGTGTATGAATCTATGTCACTGTGAGCAAGTGTAAATGAGCCACGTTACAAGTCAACTGATGATCTGAACCTGGTCGTTAGTGTAGCTATTAATGCACTTAAGATTATTCAACAAGTGCTGCCTGATTGCAGTATCACATTGAACAGTAGACATTTTGTTTTGGATTACGCCAGCGTGAGCTGTTTGAGAACAACTGAAGGATTGTGCTGTTTGATTCAATCAGCCAATCATCATTGGCCATTTGACAAGTCCGGGATTCAACATTTGTTACATAAAAGCAAAAGACCAATCAAAGGTCTGCTGACCTCGGGCGGGAATTTCTGGCCTTGGGGCGAGGACGGTTGGAAAATCCTGCCTGTTAACTCTGTTTCTCTCTCCACAGGTGCTGCCAGACCTGCAGAGTTTAGCCAGCGTTTCCTGGTTTATTTCAGGTTTCCGACTTCTGCAGTCCTCTATTTTTACGTGACCGATTCCTAACCAGCTGCTCTCAGTCTGTCATGACTAAGGTAACTCTTGGGGTGGTCGCACCAAACCATTCACTGTCCTTTCTTGTCAATTTCTCCTGTCATTGCCACCCTCAAAACTCTGTGGCCAGGATGTGAGACATTTCAGAAGCCCACGCCCACGCCGACCAGCCCCAAACTCTGTGTCAGCTTACTGTCAGCTGCTGGTAAATCATGTCATTTACTTGCCAGACAATCGTGCTGGGAATACATAAAGGAAAAAGTGGCTGTGAATATTAAATATCTGCAGATTGTGGCATCACCACATCAAAACACCATCCCCCCAACAGCAAGTGATATGAGTAGCCAGTTACTGCCTTTTGTCTCGTGGTTGTGTTTGTTAGAAGGTGGTTGGCTGACCAAGCTATGACGAGAACCTCGTGTGTTCCTTCAAATTTTGATTTGATTTGATTTATTATTGTCACATGGATTGGTATACAGTGGAAAGTATTGTTTCTTGCACTCTATACAGACCAAACTTACTGTTCATAAGCTTTTAACTTTTTAAGATCTCAAGTTTATTTATTAGTATCACAAGCAGGCTTACATTAACACTGCAATGAACAAACAAAGAACAAAGAACAGTACAGCACAGGAAACAGGCCCTTTGGCCCTCCAAGCCTGTGCCGCTCCTTGGTCCAACTAGACCAATTGTTTGTATCCCTCCATTCCCAGGCTGCTCATGTGACTATCCAGGTAAGTCTTAAACGATGTCAGCGTGCCTGCCTCCACCACCCTACTTGGCAGCGCATTCCAGGCCCCCACCACCCTCTGTGTAAAAAACATCCCTCTGATGTCTGAGTTATACTTCGCCCCTCTCAGCTTGAGCCCGTGACCCCTCGTGATCGTTAAGTTACTGTGAAAATCCCCTAATCGCCGCACTCTGGCACCTGCTCGGTTACTCTGAGGGAGAATTTAGCGCGGCTGATGCACCCAAACTAGCACATCTGTGGGAGGAGAAAGTACATAGGAGAGAAGGAAAGGAGAGGGTGCAGAATGAAGTGTTACAGTCATAGCTCGGGTGTAGAGAAAGATCAGTTTAATGTAAGGTCGGTTCATTCAGAATTGTGCTGTAGAATCCTTAATGCCCAGCGAAACAACATCTGAACATCTGACCTGAAAGACATGGCTCCAGACAATGACCCGACCTTTCTAACGTAGAGAGTCCGCACATGCGGTTGGAGATAAATGTAGCTGTTCCTTCACTGGGACACAACCCTGGGACTCCCCACCGTGGGTGTACCTCCACCACATGGCCTGTAGTCTTAAAGGGTGGCTCACCACCACCTTCTCAAGGTCAACTGGGGTGGATAGCAAATGCCTGCGACATCCTTACCCCATGAATAAATCACAAAAACACAGAATTGCCAGCGCTACATGTGAAACCAGTCCAACACGTTTAAATGGTCTGAAAACTGTGGGCAATAGATGCTAGAAAATGGTGAGGAAGCCACCCTGAGGCCGTGTTTAAAATAAAGTGTATTTATTAGTCACAAGTAAGGTTTACATTAACACTGCAATGAAGTTACTGTGAAATTCCCCTAGTCACCACACTCCGGCACCTTTTCGGGTCAATGCACCTAACCAGCACGTCTTTCGGACTGTGGGAGGAAACCGGAGCACCCGGAAGAAACCCACGCAGACATGGGGAGAATGTGCAAACTCCACACAGACAGTGACCCAAGCCGGGAATCGAACCCGGGTCCCTGGCGCTGTGAGGCAGCAGCGCTAACCACTGTGCACCTCATTTGCAGAGGCGTGACTGGCTGAATTCCCATTTCGAGTCTGGATGACCTTTCATCAGATTGATGCGATTCTAGAGTCCCACGTAGGCCAGACTGGGTAAGGACGGCAGATTTCCTTCCCTAAAGGACATTAGTGAACCAGGTGGGTTTTTACAATAATCAATGATAGTTTCATGGTCACCATTATTGAGACGAGTTTTCAATTCCAGATTTATGATTTGAATTTCAATTGCACCAGCTGCCGTGGTGGGATTTGAACCCCTGTCCTCAGAGCATTCGCCTGCGCCTCTAGATTACTAATCTCCAATGACATTGCCAACATGTGACCATCAACACTTACACAGCAAGATTCCATAACCAGCAATTTGATGATGAGCAGATGGATAATCCATTTTAACAGAGGGTTAAAGGGGACCCGGGTTCAATTCCGGCCTTGGGTCACTGCCTGTGTGGAGTCTGCACGTTCTCCCTGTACTTGCACAGGTTTACTCCGGGTGTTGCAGTTTCCTCCCACATTCTGAAGATGTGCAGTTTAGGTTCATTGACCATGCTAAATTGCCCCTTAGTGTTAGGGGGGACTAGCAGGGTAAATAGATGGGGATAGGGTCTGGGTGGGATTGTGGTCAGTGCAGACTTGATGGGCCGAGTGGCTTCTCTCTGCAGTCTGTCTACATCAATGGGGATGTAGTAGAAAGGGTCAAGAGCTTCAGGTTTTTAGGTACCCAGATCACCAACAACCTGCCCTGGTCCCCATCATGTTGACACTCGAGTTAAGAACACGGTAGCACAGTGGTTAGCACTGCAGCTTCACAGCTCCAGGGTCCCGGGTTCGATTCCCGGCTCGGGTCACTGTCTGTGTGGAGTTTGCACATTCTCCTCGTGTCTGCGTGGGTTTCCTCCGGGTGCTCCGGTTTCCTCCCACAGTCCAAAGATGTGCGGGTTAGGTTGATTGGCCAGGTTAAAAATTGCCCCTTAGAGTCCTGAGATGCGTAGGTTAGAGGGATTAGTGGGTAAAATATGTGGGGGTAGGGCCTGGGTGGGATTGTGGTCGGTGCAGACTCGATGGGCCGAATGGCCTCCTTCTGCACTGTAGGGATTCTATGATTCTATGAAGAAAGCCCACCAACGTCTCTACTTTCTCAGAAGACTAAGGAAATTTGGCATGTCAGCTACGACTCTCACCAACTTTTATAGATGCACCATAGAAAACACTCCTTCTGGTTGTATCACAGCTTGGTATGGCTCCTGCTCTGCCCAGGACCGCAAGGAACTACAAAAGGTCATGAATGTAGCCTAATCCATCACGCAAACCAGCCTCCCATCCATTGACTCTGTCTGCACTTCCCACTGCCTCAGCAAAGCAGCCAGCATAATTAAGGACCCCACGCACCCAGGACATTCTCTCTTCCTTCGGGAAAAAGATACAAAAGTCTGAGGTCACGTACCAACCGACTCAAGAACAACTTCTTCCCTGCTGCCATCAAACTTGTGAATGGATCTATCTCGCATTAAGTTGATCTTTCTCTACACCCTAGCTGTGACTGTAACACTACATTCTGCACTCTCTCCTTTCCTTCTCGATGAACGGTATGTTTTGTCTGTATAGCGCGCAAGGAACAATAATTTTCACTGTATGTTAATACATGTGACAATAATAAATCAAATCAAATCAAACCAGGAATTCTATGATTCTAGGATGTTAAGGAGAATTTTTACCTTATTAGAATTCTCTTTAGCATGTTCCAATTTAATCTGCTTCCACCATCCTTTCAAGAAATGCATCAGGGATCACAACAACTCACCTATGCACCTTCGCCTCCCTGATTCTTTCATCAATTATCTGAAATCTGTGCCCCTCTTGTTGCCGACCTGCCCCTGGGAAACAGATTCTCCCTATTTTCTCTATCAAAACCTTTCATAATGTGGAATACTTCTGCGGAATCTCTTAACCTTGTCGGCTGTAAGCAGTGCTCATCCATCCCATTGCTCATCTGAAAGTTCCTCTTGCTGTTTAGTTTATTTATTAGTGTCACAAATAGGCTTACATTAACACTGCAATGAAGTTACTGTGAAAATCCCCTAGTCGCCACACTCCGGCGCCTGTTTGGGTTCACTGAGGGAGAATTTAGTATGGCCAATGCACTTAGCCAACAAGTCTTTCAGACTGTGGGAGGAAACTGGAGCACGCGGAGGAAACCCATGCAGACACGGGGAGAACGTGCACACTCTGCACAGTGACCCAAGCTGGGAAGAGGGTGTGTGTTTAAGGTGAGAGGGGAGAAATATGAAAGGGTCCAGAGGGGCAATTTTTTCACACAGAGAGTGGTGAGTGTCTGGAACGAGCTGCCAGAGGTATTTGTAGAGGTGGGTACAATTTTGTCTTTTAAAAAGCGTTTAGACAGTTACACGGGTAAGATGGGTATAGAGGGATATGGGCCAAATGCGGACAATTGGGACTAGCTTAGGTGTTAAAAAAAGGGGTGGCATGGACAAGTTGGGCCAAAGGGCCTGTTTCCATGCTGTAAACCTTTATGACTCTACGACTCTATAATCGAACCTGGGCACCTGGTGCTGTGAGGCAGCAGTGCTAACCATTGTACCATCGTGTGAACCTGCTTTCACCGCCCCTTTCAGGCAGCAGCTTCCAGACCACAACGATGACCAGACGTATCCTGACTATCTTCCTCTCGATGTGGAGATGCCGGCGTTGGACTAGGGTAAGCACAGTAAGAAGTCTCACAACACCAGGTTAAAGTCCAACAGGTTTATTTGGTAGCAAATACCATAAGCTTTCGGAGCATTGCTCCTTCATCAGATGGAGTGGTCTCTGTTCTCAAACAGGGCACAGACACAGAAATCAAATTACAGAATACTGATTAGAATGCAAATCTCTACAGCCAGCCAGTTGAGGGGCAATTAAGGTTAAGACAAGGTTAAGACAAGGTTAAGAGACCTGGCTGGCTGTGGAGATTTGCATTCTAATCAGTATTCTGTAATTTGATTTCTGTGTCTGTGCCCTGTTTGAGAACAGAGACCACTCCATCTGACGAAGGAACATTGCTCCGAAAGCTTATGGTATTTGCTACCAAATAAACCTGTTGGACTTTAACCTGGTGTTGTGAGACTTCTTACTGTATCTTCCTCTCTGCCAAGTAAGGAATCGCGGGGAAGAATCAGACCCTATTTGATTCCTGGCAACGCCCACGACAGGGCAGCCACAAGCGTTGGCAGCAGTTGCCAAGCAGAATTTTGTTCTGAAAGAAACTAAGTACAATATTAAATTCCCCACTTCCTAAAAAACTCATTATCAGATCTTCAAACCGCAGCATGAATAATTGATACCCGGGGACAAGGAACAGATATATCCATCTGATCTGCAGGATTTCTTTAATCTTTACCTCTGATTTTCGACAAATTTTCCCGCTGCTAATAAGCCACTTTTATTGCATTATTGTTAGCTCTTGTTGGTGGAAGCTTTTCCCCTCTTGGTGATGAAGCGAAAAATGTTTCAAAAATTGCTTTGAAATTTTTGGTTTGAAATATATTAAGGTGACGAGATGAAAGCCCTCACTTCAAAGTGCGTTTGCTTTGAAAGGTTTGTGTGTTATTCCCACAGCCTTTCCGTTTGGCTCAGTCAAATTCCTGCCACTTGAGTTGGAATTCCCCAGTTAGACTCCACTTGAATTTGCTTTCTTCCCCCTCAACCAATTCAGGTCAAACTCTGAGGATGTTTTCTGATGGTTGAAGCCTGTGAGTGGGCTGTCCTGTGTGGTAAGATAAGACACTCCAGACCATTGTGGTCCCATTACTCGGGTTACCAATATTGGCGTTGTGGATCAGTGTGGATCACCTTTGACATCGAGTCGGATAACTCTGGATTCAGGTACCACTCCGGGTATGGAATCCTAAGGAGGTGGTTGAGGGAGGATCTCCCAACGACAGCCCCTTTTTCAGGAAGGGCATCGGGGTGGCACAGTGGTTAACACTGCCGCCTCACAGCACCAGGGACCCGGGTTCAAATCCGGCTTGCCTGTGTGGAGTTTGTACATTCTCCCCGTGAGTTTTAATGGGCGTCTGGACAAATACATGAATAGGATGGGAATCGAGGGACATGGTCCCCGGAAGGAAAGGGGGTTTTAGTTCAGTGAGGCAGCATGGTCGGTGCAGACTTGGAGGGTCGAAGGGCCTGTTTCTGTGCTGCAAGTTTCTTTGTTCTTTGTTCTTTGTGTCTGCATGGGTTTCCTCCGGGTGCTCCGGTTTCCTCCCACAGCCCAAAGATGTGCAGGTTAGGCGGACTGACCATGCTAAATTGCTCCTGAACATCCAAATATGTGTAGGTTAGGGGATTAGCAGGGTAAATGTGTGAGGTTACATGGAAAGGGCGGGGTTGTAGGCTTGGGGAAGATACTCTGTTGGAGGGTCGGTACAGGCTCAATGGGCTGAATGGCCCCCTTCAGCTCTGCAGTGCTTCAACCAATAGAAGCTTCTATTGGCAGCAGAATGGGAAGGCTGTCCACAGGCCTCCTCATTGTGGATATAATTGAGGTGGAGGCAGGAAGATAGTCAGGTGCTCAGCTATTAATCCCTGTCTGAATAATGTTCCCCCATCACCAACCCTGTCAGGGCACAAGATTCCACCCCACCCCACCCCACTACAATTGATATTGACAGAGCATATCACAGCCAGGGGTGCTGTCCTGCAGCTGAGATCTATCTGCTGCCGAAGGTGATTGTAGGATATCTGATAGCACTATTTCAGAGAGGAACTGGGAGTTCTCCTGGTGCTCTGGCCAATGCATAACCCTCAGGAAGCATCTTTTTAGTTTCTTGTGGCCTTGGGCAGAGCAGGAGCCATACCAAACTGTGATACAACCAGAAAGAATGCTTTCTATGGTGCATCTGTAAAAGTTGGTGAGAGTCGTAGCGGACATGTGAAATTTCTTTAGCCTCCTGAGAAAGTAGAGGCGTTGGTGGGCTTTCTTAACTATAGTGTCGGCATGGAGGGACCAGGACAGGTTGTCGGTGATCTGGACACCAAAAAACTTGAAGCTCTCGACCATTTCCACTTCATCCTTGTTGATGTAGACAGGGACATGTTCTCCACTACGCTTCCTGAAGTCGATGACAATCTCCTTAGTTTTGTTGACATTGAGGGAGAGATGATTCTCATCACACCAGGTCACCAGATTCTCTGTCTCTTTCCTGTACTCTGTCTCATCATTGTTTGAGATCTGACCCACTAAGGTGGTGTCATCAGCAAACTTGAAAATCGAGTTGGAGGGGAATTTGGCCACACAGTCATAAGTGTATAAGAAGTATAGTAGGGGACTGAGGACACAGCCGTATGGGGCACCAGTGTTGAGGATGATCGTGGAGGAGGTGTTGTTGCCTATCCTTATTGATGGTGGTCTGTGAGTTAGGAAGTCTAGGATTCAGTCACAGAGGTGGGAGCCGAGCCCCAGGCCATGGAGTTTGGAGATGAGTTTTGTAGGAATAATGGTGTTGAAGGCTGAGCTGTGGTCAATAAATAGGAGTCGGACATAGGTGTCTTTGTTGTCTAGGTGTTCCAGGTTTGGGTGCAGGGCCAGGGAGATGGTGGCTGCTGTGGACCTGTTGCGGCAATAGATGAACTGTCGTGGATCCAGGCAATCTGGGGAGGCTGGAACTAATTGTGCCATAACTAACTTTTCAAAGCACTTCATAATGATATTAGTCAAATAGTTGGGGGCCGGGGCGGTTGGGGGGGTGGGGGTGGGTGGATGGGTGGGTGGGGTTGGGGTTGGTGGGGGAAGGCTGGTTGAGTTGAATTGGAAGAAAGCTTCAGGAATATACACAAACAGTGTTGGTAACCCTGTCCATCATGCTCGGTCCATCCAGAGTCCATGACTGACTGTCCTACCCTGGAACACATGCCCGTCCCCCTGCAACCTCCCACCCCCCTGCCCTCCTTTCCCACCAACCCCTCCTCCACTACCGCACTCTCACCTCCTCCCCACCTCCCAGCCCAGCCCCACTCACCTACAATCCCAACCACCTTCTGTGGCTCCCCTAACTCAACAAACACAAAGTTCCTTCCCTGGAGGAGGTGGTGGCGTGGTATTGTCACTCAGCAAGTAATCCAGAAACCCTGGTTGTGTGCTCTGGGGAACCGGAGTTCAAATCCCACCATGGCAGATGGGGAAATTTGAATTCATTCTAAAGAAATCTGGCTTTAAAAATCTAATGATGAACATGAAATCATTGCTGGTTGCCTAAAGCCCTTTCGCGAAATAAATCTGCCATCCTTACCTAGTCTGGCCCACATGTAACTCCAGCAACATAGAATCATAGAATCCCTACAGTGCAGAAGGAGGCCATTTGGCCCATCGAGTCTGCACCGACCACAATCCCACGCAGGCCCTTTTCCCGTAACCCCACATATTTACCCTGCTAATCCTCTGCAACTATAGTCCATTTAGCATTGGCCAATCCGCTTAACATGGTTGATTAAGAATGGCCTAGTAGGGCAATGAGGGATGGGCAATAAATTCTGGCCCAGCCAATGATGACCACATCCCATGAAAGAATTTTTTTAAAATTCCAATAGTGGAATTATAATCTTTTTCCTTTTTGAATAATAATGTTAAAATAGTCAAATTGGATTGACAGCTTATTTTCCAGTCATCTATTTTGTTTGCCAATTGCAGTTGTTAAGTAATAAAGAGTTGTACAGATGTGGTAGGCCCATTCTCGATGCTTGGTCTATAAGCTACGCTAGCTGCCCTCAGGCAGGTAGGGCACGATAATAGCGTACAAGAGCAAGGAGGTTATGAAACATTAGTTGGGCCTTCACTGGAACATTGTGTCCAGTTCTGGGGTTCCGAAAGGCATGAAGGCAAAGAAGGGAGCTCTGAAAAGATTCATGAGATTGGCTCCAGGTAGCTCACCATGTTCTCAAACATGAGAACACGGTGAGCTATGGTCACCATCTGGATGGTTACCATCTGCCATGACGAGACAGAGTACAGGAATGAGATAGAGAATCTGGTGAACTGGTGCAGCAACAATAATCTCTCCCTCAATGTCAATAAAATGAAGGAGATTGTCATCGACTTCAGGAAACGTAATGGAGAACATGCCCCTGTCCACATCAATCTGGATGAAGTAGAAAGGGTCGAGAGTTTCAAGTTTTTAGGTGTCCAGATCACCAACAATCTGTCCTGGTCCCCCATGCCGACGCCATAGTTAAGAAAGCCCACCAACACCTCTACTTTCTCAGAAGACTAAAGAAATTTGGCATGTCAGCTACGACTCTCACCAACTTTTACAGATGCACCATAGAAAGCATTCTTTCTGATTGTATCACAGCTTGGTATGACTCCTGCTCTGCCCAAGACCGCAAAGAACTACAAAAGTTTGTGAATGTAGCCCAATCCATCATACAAACCAGCCTCCCATCCATTGACTCTGTCTACACTTCCCGCTGCCTCGGCAAAGCAGCCAGCATAATTAAGACCCCACGCACCCCGGACATTCTCTCTTCCACCTTCTTCCGTCGGGAAAAGGATACAAAAGTCTGAGGTCATGTACCAACCGACTCAAGAACAGCTTCTTCCCTGCTGCCATCAGACTTTTGAATGGACCTACCTCGCATTTAGTTGATCTTTCTCTACACCCTGGCTATGACTGTAACATTACATTCTGCACTCTCTCGTTCCCTTCTCTATGAACGGTATGTTTTGTCTGTACAGGGCGCGAGAAACAATACTTTTCACTGTATGTTAATACATGTGGCAATAATAAATCAAATCAAATCAAATGAATTCAAATCAAAATTAAGGATAGGCAATAAATGCTGGCCTAGCCAGTGACACCTGCAAGAATTTTAAAAATCGATTGTGTGAAGCATCTTATGGGAGAGATGTAGATAAATTTAGTGAGAGAATTTCAGAGTTGTAGGTCCAGGAATTAAAGGCACACTCACCAACTGTAGGAAGACAAGGAACAATAGGATGTGCCAGAGGCCAGAATTAGATGGAGTACAGAGATCTCATAGAATCCCTACAGTGCAGAAGGAGGACATTTTCTCCATTGAGTCTGCACCAATGCACCTTTTTTTTATCTTATCCACGCCCTCTCCCTGCAACCCACATATTTACCCCACTAATCACCCTAATCTACGCATCTTGGGACACTAAGGGACAATTTACCATGGCCAATTCACCTAATCTGCCCATCTTTGGACTATGGGAGGAAACTGGAGCACCCAGATGAAACCCACACAAACACGGTGAGAATGTACAGACTCCACACAGACGGTCACCGAGGCCAGAATCAAACCCGGGTCCCTGGCAGCAGTGCTCACCACTGTGACACCGTGCCGCCCTCGGGGGGTTGCTGGGCTGAAGGGGGTTAAACAGGTGTAGGGAGTGAGCCGAGATTAAAATTTAAGTTCAATTATTAGTGTCACAAGTAGGCTTACATTAACACTGCAATGAAGTTACTGTGAAAATCCCCCAAGTCGCCACACTCTGGCGCCTGTTCGGTACACAGGTGCATAGGGGGGAGCTATACGATAAATGGCAGAACCATAAAGGGTGTAGATAGGCAGAGGGACCTGGGTGTGCAAGTCCACAGATCCTTGAAGGTGACGTCACAGGTGGAGAAGGTAGTGAAGAAGGCATATGGCGTGCTTGCCTTTATAGGATGGGGCATAGAGTATAAAAGTTGGGGTCTGATGTTGCGGTTGTATAGAACGTTGGTTCGGCCGCATTTGGAATACTGCGCCCAGTTCTGGTCGCCACACTACCAGAAGGACGTGGAGGCTTTAGAGAGAGTGCAGAGGAGGTTTACCAGGATGTTGCCTGGTATGGAAGGGCTTAGTTATGAGGAGAGATTGGGTAAACTGGGGTTGTTCTCACTGGAAAGACGGAGGATGAGGGGTGACCTAATAGAGGTGTATAAAATTATGAAAGGCATAGATAGGGTGAACGATGGGAAGCTTTTTCCCCAGGTCGGTGGTGACGTTCACGAGGGGTCATAGGTTCATGGTGAGGTGGGGGAGGTTTAACACGGATATCAGAAGGACATATTTTACACAGAGGGTGGTGGGGGCCTGGAATGCGCTGCCAAGCAAGGTGGTGGAGGCGGACACACTGGGAACGTTTAAGACTTATCTAGATAGCCACATGAACGGAGTGGGAATGGAGGGATACAAAAGAATGGTCTAGTTTGGACCAGGGAGTGGCGCGGGCTTGGAGGGCCGAAGGGCCTGTTCCTGTGCTGTATTGTTCTTTGTACACTGAGGGAGAATTTAGCATGGTCAATGCATCTAACCAGTAAATCTTTTGGACTGTGAGAGGAAACCGGAGCACCCGGAGGAAACCCACATGGGGAGAACGTGCAAACTCCACACAGACAGTGACCCCAGCTGGGAATCGAATCCGGGTCCCTGGCGTTGTGAGGCAGCAGTGCTAACCACTGTGCCACCGTGCTGCCCTGGATTGTGGAGAGTTCCAAAAAATGAGAATATTAGCAGCAGTCCAAATTGATTTTTGATGTTCCAGAAATGGGACAGATAACTTCCTTCAGCCTTGTGGGTCAGGTGCAGTGCCATGGGTGGCAAGTGTGGGTGGCATTACCGCAGCAACGCAGCCTTAAAGACGACTTCCTACAACCACATTGGTTTTAATATGAACTTAAACGACACCGCTTGATTGTTAGCTTGCCAAAAGAAATGCGGCATTATTAATTAGTTTGAATTAAGAATGTTTTCGCTGTGGGTGTGCCTTGACAGGCCCTGGTCAAAGAGATGGTGGAATGTTAGATTTAATGAATATTTCCAAGGTGCGCACTTGGCAATGCAGCTCTCTCTCAAATGCGAAAGAGGCAAGACATTAAAACAATAATTTCATTTCATCTGAAGAATTCAAAGCACCCATTTAAATTAGCAACAAGAAAATGCCGTTGTGTCAATGAGGTTGAATCAAAGTAACAATGCGATTGTTATTGGCAAAAGTCAAAATGCTTTCTTAATTTGTGCGTGCGTTGATTCAATATTTTAACCTCCTGTTTCTTAAGGGAGAATTAAATGCGCAATTACAATTCACAGTTTAATTGGAATATTTCGCAAATTATATACTTGGGACCTGAGTTTACAGGTGTTCCCACAGACACTGTGACCTGGAATTTGCTGGGGTGACGATTCTCATTGGAACATAGGAATTAGGAGCAGAAGTAGGCAAATTCAGCCCTTCCAGCATCCTCCGCCATTCATAGATACTTGTTTCATAAAATCCTACAGTGCAGAAGGAGGCCATTCGGCCCATTGGATCTGCACCGACAATCCCATCCAGGCCCTATCCCCATAACCCCATGCATTTACCCTAGCTAACCCCCCAGACACTAAGGGGCAATTTAGCATGGCCAATCCACCTAACACACACATCTTTGGATTGTGGGAGGAAGCCGGAGCACCCGGAGGAAACCCACGCAGACATAGGGAGAACATGCAAACTCCACACAGACAGTGACCCAAGCCGGGAATTGAACCCGGGTTCCTGGCGCTGTGAAGCAACAGTGCTAACCACTGTGCCACCATGCCGCCCCATTCAATGAGATCATGGCTGATCTCTCCCTGGTCTCAAATCCACCTTCCCACCTGTTCCCCATATCCCCTTATTCCTTTTTTTAATTAGAAATATATCTATTTCCTTCTTGAAACCATTCAATGATTCAGACTCCACCGCGCTACGGGGCAGCAAGTTCCACAAATTCACCACCTTCTGTGAGAAGTAGTTCCTCCTCATCTCAGTTTTAAATCTATAGCCTCTCAACCTATACCTGTGACCGCTTGTTCGAGATTGCCCCATAAGGGAAAAACACTTGGTCTGCATTTATTTTATCAATCCCTTTAAAAATTTTATATACGTCAATCAGATCCCCCCTCATCCTTCTAAACTTCACCGGGTACAAGTGAGGTCTGTGAATTTGATTGTCGTTCTTCATCTTCCAGCTCCAATTACTTTTGCGGTGAGCTTTCCTGGGGTTGTGAGCTGATACTAACCCAGCGAGCACAGCAGGACATCTGAGACCCTGAAGAATGGTAAGACCAAACAGTCCAGCTCCTCCCCACATGGGCTCCAAGGATAGAAAAAGAAACAGAGCCAGTGAAAAGGCAGGAAATAAGATCAAATTATAGACAGATGGAGAAATAAAGAGAGGAATATAATGTGCTCCATAACTACTGACCAGCTCAAAATGCTTTATAGCTGCTGAAGTA
The DNA here is from genome assembly GCF_964213995.1 of Mustelus asterias. Lineage (NCBI taxonomy): Eukaryota > Metazoa > Chordata > Chondrichthyes > Carcharhiniformes > Triakidae > Mustelus > Mustelus asterias. Next base: position 7,393,182 of record NC_135814.1, read on the forward strand.
CTCTTGAAATGTATTCTCAGTTGCAATGTAGTAAACACAGCGGCCAATGGGGAGATGATGGCCCAGTGGTGCTATCGCTAGTCTATTGAGCCAAAAACTCAGCTAATGTTCTGAGGACCCGGGTTCGAATCCCGTCACGGCAGATGGTGAAATTTGAATTCAATAAAAAATACCTGGAATTAAGAATCTACTGATGATCATAAAGCTATTTTGGAGAAATCCATCTGATTCACTGATGTCCTTTAGGGAAAGAAATCTACCGTCCTTACCTGGTCTGGCCTACATGTGACTCCAGGGCCACAGCAATGCGGTTGACTCTCAACTGCCCTCGGGTAACTGGGGATGGGTAATAAATGCTGGCCAGCCCATGTCCTATGAATGAATAAAAACAGAATAGAAACTCCAATAAACAGTCATGTGATAGTGACCAAATCTGTTTTTATGATGTTGCTTGATGAATGAATGTTGGCCAAGACATCAAGGATAATTGGGCAATTTCTTGATTATCATTGAAAAATACTTTTTTCCACGCAGCAGGACATTCGTATGAATACAGTATAAGAATAAAATGTGGGTCTCCCTTACATTTTTCTTGTAAATGTCCAGATGAAAAAGCCCTGATCAAAAGAAGTCCCTCTTTTCAGCAATGCTCATCTTCCACTCCACCAAGCGACTATTTATGCATTTCTCCTGCGTAATCCACCCTGGGATCTTTCACATTCACCGAGCAGTCAGCCAAGGCCTACATTTAACATCTGACCTCTGATAGTGCAGCACTCCCTCAGTGCTCCCTCAGTGCTGCACTGGTGTGTCAGTTGGAATGATGAGGTGAATGGAAGGTGAAGAGCAAGTGAAAGAAAAGCAGAAGAAAGAAAAAGTTTCAAATTTGAAAAAAACTCCATGACCTGCAGGAACCTTCAATGGAGATGAGGCTTCAACTATTTTCTTTCAGAGCCTCCAAGTTTGGGTCAGGGCCATAAAGAAGCCCACCTACAGGGTCTTTACAATATGAATGATGGTGCTAAATGGCTGCAAAGAGACTCATTTTTGTTTATTTATTAGTATCACGAGTAGGCTTACATTAACACTGCAAAGACGTTACTGTGAAAATCCCCTAGTCGTCGCACTCCAGCGCTATCACACTGTGTGACAACATAATAGCCAAATAATAATTTACTGCAGAGATGTTTGAAGGATTTGAACAAACTTGGATTGTTTTCATTGGAGTGTCGGAGGATGAGGGGGGACCTGATAGAGGTTTACAAGATTATGACAGGCTTAGATAGAGTGGACAGTCAGAGTCATTTTCCCAGGGTCAAAGGGTCAATTACCCGGGGTTGAAAATGAGAGGGGGAAAGTTTAAAAGAGATGTAAGGGGCAAGTTTTTCACACAGAGGGTGGTGAATGCCTGGAACGCGCTGCTGGAGGAGGTGGTGGAAGCGGATTCTATAACAATGTTCAAGAGGCATCTGGATAGATACATGAATAGGCAGAGAATAGAGGGATATGGACCATGTAGAGGCAAGAAAATATGAGATTCGAGAGGCATCTGTGTCAGCACAGACTTGGTGGGCCGAAGGGCCTGCTTCTGTGCTATACTGTTCTTTGAACTTTGTGAACTCTTTGGATGGGTGATAGTCAGAACACCAGAAGAACAGCCTTCACTTCTTTGAATAGTTTTCCCAGGCCTTGGTAATGTCACTGGGCTAAAAATCTGGAAGCCCAGACTAATGTTCTGGGGGACACGAGTTCAAATCCCAGCACGGCAACTGGTGGAATTTAAATTCAATCAGTAGACCTGGAATTGAAAGCTAGTCTCGGTAATGGCGACCATAAAATTATCATCAATCTCCATAAAAACTCATCTGGTTCACCAAGGGCCCTTTAGGGAAGGAAACCTATTGTACTTACCTGGCCGATATGTGGCACCCAGCAGGGGTTAACTCTTAATTGCTTTCTGAAACGGCCGACCAAGCCACTCAGTTCAAGGGCAATTAGGGATGGGCAATAAATGCTGGCCTTGCCAGCGATGTCCACATCCCATGAGAGAATTTAAAAAATGAACAATTATTTAAAAGAATTGAATCAATCAATTCCACTGTTTGGTTTCTGTTTGTTGTAACAGAGTGACATGTCCTTAGGAAATTAGTTTTTCCTCCAAAGATTGGGCTGGTAGTACCACGGCCTGACTCAGTGTGACCCAGGTCAACACAAAGCACACAGATATTAGAATCAAGGAAACCCTACCATGCAGAGGAGGCCATTCTGCCCATCGAGCCTGCACCGACAGCAATTTCACACTATCCCATAAGCCCACGTATTTACCCTAGCTAGTCCCCCTGACACCAGGGGGCAATTTAGCGTGGCCAATTCATCTAACCCGCACACACATCTTTGGAGTGTGGGAGGAAACCGGAGCACCCGGAGGAAACCCATGCAGACACGGGGAGAACGTGCAAGCTCCACACAGACAGTCACCCAAGGCCGGAATTGAATCCGGGCCCCTGGCACTGTGAGGCAGCAGTGCTAACCACTGTGCCAACGTGCTGCCTCTGTGCCACCGTGCCTTGCGAAGGCATTTTTGATCCATGGTGAGAATATCGGAACCATGTGTGCTGAGCTAGAGGACTGTCAGCTCAGGGAGAACAGCAAATGTTAAAGCTAATGGTTTTAGGTTATCGTGAGTGTGGGCAGCAGTGGGTATTGGTGGGGCTGGCGGGGAACATTCAATGCTCAAAGCTGGTTTGTGGCCACCTTACTGAATAACACTTAAAAGCCTTGCGTATTTCTCAAATCCCGCCATGGCAGATGGTGGAATTTGAATTCAATAAAAAATATCTGGAATTAAGAATCTACTGATGACCACGAAACCATTGTCGATTGTCGGAAAAACCCATCTGGTTCACCAGTGTCCTTTAGGGAAGGAAATCTGCTGTCCTTACCTGGTCTGGCCTACATGTGACTCCAGAGCCACAACACTGTTGTTGACTCTCAAGCACCCTCTGAACAAGGGCAACTAGGGATGGGCAATAAATGCTGGCCAGCCAGTGACGCCCATGTCCTATGAAGGAATTTTAAAAATCATCTGTTTAACGATCATCAGACGGGGGAGGAAGCAGAGTTAATGGCCTGAAGTGGTACTGCCTCAGTGACAGGACTTGGCTATTCTCTCTTCGCACTCAGTGCCCGGAGAAACTGGCCTCAAATGAATTTCTTAACGCGATGATGATATCATGCCCACGTTAATTTATATTCCTGTTATCCTGTGTGTCCTGGCAGAGCGACTGAGAACCTTGTTCTCAACTATCAGTCACTTGGCTTCACCCTGATCCAATCGATTGATATCCCTTCAACGCCCTCCCTCTGATACCGTGTCCAAGAGGGAGGCTATACAGATGCACCATAGAAAGCATTGTTTCTGGTTGTATCACAGCTTGGTATGGCTCCTGCTCTGCCCAAGACCGCAAGGAACTACAAAAGGTCGTGAATGCAGCCCAATCCATCAAGCAAACCAGCCTCCCATCCATTGACTCTGTCTACACTTCCCGCTGCCTCGGCAAAGCAGCCAGCATAATTAAGGACCCCACGCACCCCGGATATTCTCTCTTCCACCTTCTTCCGCCGGGAAAAAGATAAAAAAGTCTGAGGTCACGTACCAACCGACTCAAGAACAGCTTCTTCCCTGCTGCTGTCAGACTTTTGAATGGACTTACCTTGCATTAAGTTGATCTTTCTCTACACCCTAGCTTTGACTGTAACACTACATTCTGCACTCTCTCCTTCCTTCTCTATGAACGATATGCTTTGTCTGTATAGCGTGCAAGAAACAATACTTTTCACTGTATGTTAATACATGTGACAATAATAAATCAAACCAAATCAAATCAAATGGCTGGAATTTTACCAACACGCCTGCCCTGATTCCAGGGATGGGCAAGGCTCGGAGGACGACATTCTCCATTGGCCTCGGGTGGGATCGTACGATCCTTGGACGATGTGCCAGTAAAATTCCGCCCTATGTCTCCATCCGATCCCACCCAATAAACCCAATCTTCCAGATTTCTATTCCCAAATCCCTGGGCTGTATCAGTTGCTTCCTGCTTCACAAGCACATGACAATATTTAATTCACCACACCTTGTTCTCATCTCCTGACTCCATTTCTTTTCCTTTACTCCAATTCTGGATTAAATAAACCCGAACCTTGCACCGGCAATATTTTGGCTTTTGGATTAATCTCAAAGTACTCCAGACATTATGGACTCATCCAAAATACTGTGGATTCTGGAAATCAGAAATAAAAACAGAAAGTGCTGGAAATACTCAGCCGGTTTGGCAGCGTCTGTAGCGAGAGAAACAGTTAACGTTTCAGGTCGATGGTCTTCCATCAGAACTCCAAATATCTCCAGCATTTTTTGTTTCTCTTCCAAGACTTTCCGGATATGAGATGGGTGTAATCAAATCTTTCAATCACTTCATTCTTGGATGTTCATTGTGGTCATGAGTGTCTGTATGTGTGAATATGTGTGTCAGTATGTCAGCATATATGTTCAAGAGTGCATGTGTATGTCTGTGTGTGTGTATGAATATCTGTATGTTAGTTTGTCAGTATGTGAGTGTGCATGTGTGTGTGCCAATACTTGTGTGCACCAGTGTTGCATGTGTCCATGCGTGTGAGCGTGTGCATGTGTGTTTGTTCGTGTGTGTGTCAGCCTGTCAGTGTGAGAGTATGTGTGTCAGTGCGTGCCTGAATGTATAGGTGCGTTGATGTGTGTTGAAGCGTCAGTTTCTGTGTAAGTATATCTGTGTGGATGAGAATGTCTATGTGACTATCAGTGTGTGTATGTGTATGCGCGCAGCGTGTGTGTGTGCATGTGTGTATGTGCATGTGTGTGTATGTATGTGCATGTGTGTATGTGCATGTGTGCGTGTGTGTGGGTGGGTGTGGGCGTGTGTGCATGTATTTGTGTGTGTGTGCATATGTGCGCATGTATATGTTCACGTGTGTGTGCGTGCATATGCGTGTGTATGTGCATGTGTGTGTGTATGTGCATGTGTGTGTGTGTGCGTGTGTGTGTGTGGGTGGGTGTGGGCGTTTGTGTATGTGCATGTATTTGTGTTTATGTATGTGCATATGTGCGCGTGTATATGTTCACGTGTGTGTGTGTGCATGCATATGTGCGTGTACGTGTGTGTGTGTGTGTGCATGCATATGTGCGTGTACGTGTGTGTGTGTGAATGTGCCGTGTTTTGAAACATGAGTAAGTAATTGGAAACATAAAAATATATTAGTAATTGAATACTTTACATCTCTGGCAAAGGCCGTGCTGTAACCTGTTATTAAGAATCTCATTGGGAGCTGTTTGTAGAGTAAACATAGTCCCTAAACTTTCATTTCTTTATTTGAATTTACAGTACAAAGAAGATAAATATTTTTACAGTAGTACCGACTTGTCCCAGTCAACATTGCTATCGTTCCAATCATTCTTCAAATAACAGATACAGGAATGCCAAAGAGCAGAACTGTTGTCTCTTAAGGGCTCATTTTTCTGTCTACTTGGGAGGAAACCGGAGCACCCGGAGGAAACCCACGCAGACACGGGGAGAATGTGCTCCTGGGATCATAGAACCCCTACAGTGCAGAAGGAGGCCATTCGGCCCATCAGATCTGCACCAACCACAATCCTACCCAGGCCCTATTCCCGTAATCCACTTACTTACCCTGCTAATCCCCCTGACACTAGGGTCAACTTAGCATGGCCAGTCAACCTAACCTGCACATCTTTGGAGTGTGGAAGGAAACCCATGCAGACACGGGGAGAATGTGCAAACTCCTCATAGACAGCGACCTGCGGCCGGAATCGAACCCGGGTCCCTGGCGCTGTGAGGCAGCAGTGCTAACCACTGTGCCACCATTTAGTAACTATTTTCACGTTTGTCTGTGAGCAGCTGCCCTCATAACCTTTCCACTGGAAAGATTGGTTGCCTCCATGTCTATAATACCACTGGCATCTGGCCTACCTTGACACATCTACATAGAGACATAACAACACCAGAAAAGGAGGAGGCCATTCAGCCCCTTGAATCTCTTCCATCGTTCAGTTAGAGCATCTTATCTTCTTTCCAAGTGACAGGGACTTTCAATCATACCACTTTACGGCAGTTAGTGCGGCAAATAAAAAAATGGGGTTGTGGCTTCACTTCCCCCGGAAGCTGCTCCCAAGTCCAGGAAGGCCTCCTGCACAATTCCTAGGATGCCCCGGTCAGACCTCTAGGTAGGAAAGGTGCGGCTCCCGACTGAGGTAGGAGAAAAGGAATGGCATGACAATCCGAAGGCCCAGAATTCCGGAATTTCACTCCCCTTTGGAATGGCAAAAGCATTTCCAGATTTCACACTTGACTGGCCCAGTTCAAATTCCCTTATATCCCAGCAGAGGAAAGAGTGGCTGAAATGCTACTGACGTATTGACATCCCAATAACTGGCCTGGAGGTTGGGATGTTCCCATTCCCGATCATTGTGGGGTCCTCGGTTACATTTTCCAGCTGCCAAAACATCAGGAGGAGAGTGGATTGTCTGGCCGGAACCTTCCCTCACCGTCCCACAGGCCACTGCCCACTTCCTCGCCTGTCCTTCGAGAGCTGCTAAAATCCTCCCTCTCAACCCCAGCAAATTACTTTTTCATTCTAAGTATCTTGCTTAGATCACATTGCAACAAGCACTAAGCATATTTGTGAGGCTCTGACAACCTCTACTTTCTCAGAAGACTAAGGAAATTTGGCATGCCCGCTACGACTCTCACCAACTTTCACGGATGCACCATAGAAAGCATTCTTTCTGGTTGTATCACAGCTTGGTATGGCTCCTGCTCTGTCCAAGATCGCAAGACACTACAAAGGGTCGTGAACAAAGCCCAGTCCCCAGTCACTTAAACCAGCCTCCCATCCATTGACTCTGTCTACACTTCCTGGTGCCTCGGAAAAGCAGCAGCAGAATTAAGGACACAAGCACCCCGGACATTCTCTCTTCCACCTTCTTCCATCGGGAAAGAGATATAAAAGTCTGAGGACATGTAACAACCGACTCAAGAACAGCTTCTTCCCTGCTGCTGTCAGACTTTTGAATGGACTTAACTTGCATTAAGTTGATCTTTCTCTACACCCTAGCTATGACTGTAACACTACATTCTGCACTCTCTCCTTTCCTTCTCTATGAACGGTATGCTTTGTCTGCATAGCGCGCAAGAAACAATACTTTTCACTGTATGCAAATACATGTGACAATAATAAATCAAATCAAATCAGATAGGATGAAGTGTTATATAAATATAATGTCTCCTTCATTGCACTTGGGGAAGTTCTCGGGCCTTCCCTCAGCACCAGCCCAGAAACAGCAAAAGCGAAACATGGATCTTCCCTCATCCTGGGCGTGGTTGCTGTTTACACCTGTCGAAAAGCAGAACAGAAAACTGGTGCTGTCACATGTGAAAGGTCAGACACGCAGCTGTTTGGAAATGATGCTTGGGCAATGATTCACGTCGAGTGGGTGTGAATCAAAAATCTCAGATGCAAGTCATTGGGTGGTGCCAAATGTCAGAGCACCTTCATCACTGGATTCAAATCCAGACTTGGAGGTGTTTACCGATATTATAGATATCGAGGGAGATGTGGATAGTACGGGAAAATGGCATTGAGGTAGATGAATGGCTCTGCTTTGATTGAATCTGGAGCAGATTTGAGGGGCCAAATGGCCTACTCCTACATTGCCAAATCCCCAGAATAATACTCCCTGCTGCCCTGGCCAACACTTATCCCTCAAAGTGAACATACTTGGTCTCCTTACTTGAGGAAGGATACACTTGCCTCAGAGAGGATGCAATGAAGGTTCACTGGGTTGATTCCTGGGTTGAGAGGGTTTTCCTTCGTGATCAAATGGGGCTTGTGTTTGTGGAGTTTAGAGTAGTCTCAGGATGAGCAGTCGGCCATTTAGATCACGGAGGGGTGGGAGGGAAATCTTATCACAAAATGTTGTTCTGGAGAAACTCACCAGTTTTCTCTCCAGATCTTGCCAAACTCAGCCTAGAAAAATCCAGGGGGCGTGTCTCACACCGTCATACAGAGCGGCGGGACCTCAACATGCCAGCAAAACCCGACTGCTCAGAGATCGGGGCGCTATCTTTATAGGGTGCCATGATCAGAACCTGAGTAAACCTCCCCCCTCCCCCAGTCCATCACGGAGGTCTCAGGGGCTCCTCCCTCCACCCTTGATTGGAGTTGGCACTTCTCTCCCCAACACTACTCACCCGATCATAGGCCCCTTCCCCCCTTTCCACTGACCATTGGGCCTCTATGCAACCATCCCCCCCAAAGCCATCACCACGTCCCCTGCTCCTGAGACCATAAGATATCGGAGCAGGATTAGGCCATTCGGCCCATCGGGTCTGCTCCGTCATTCAATCATGGCTGATATTTTTCTCATCTCCATTCTCCTGCTTTCTCCCCATAACCCTCGATCCCCTTATTGATCAAGAACCTATCTATCTCTGTTTAAAGATACTCAGTGACCTGGCCTCCACAGCCTTCTGTGGCAAAGAGATCCACAGAATCATTACTCTCTTGTTGAAGAAATTCCTCCTCATCTCAGTTTTAAAGGAGCGCCCCTTCCCTCTGAGGTTGTGCCCTCGAGTTCTAGTCTCTCCCAATCGTGGAAACATCCTCTCCACATCCACTCTATCTAGGCCTCTCAGTATTCTGTAAGATTCAATTAGATCCCTCCATCCTCTCCCAGCCCACAGCCAAATCTGTGCCAAGGGGCAGTGCCAGGGGACGTTGACAGGCCGTTGCATGGCCATGTCCCTCTCTGCCAGGTCCTATGCTCAGCCTTGCACACCGGGGAGACCCCATGGCAGGTTTACGTCCAGGTGAGCTTGTTGTAAATGGCGCTGGCATGTTGTCACACCGGCGCCTGCTGAATATCTGGTGAGGGGATGAATCCCAGAAAGAGTGCTCGCTAATGACACGCTAATGTATTAAAATGAGCTTCCTGGGGTCCCGCAGTGTGTTTCACTCTATTCCGTCAGCGAGGGAAATGGCAGGTGGGAACTCGGAAGCTCGCTGGCATGAGTCGCGCTTTCCGAGTCTCTCCGGATTTGGAGTGCGCACCGCCACTCCTGCATTCAGAGAACGCGGGCTAAAGATTGGCCCCGGAGAAGTAACTTCTTCACTCTTTGGGATCCTGAACCATGAAAGGTTTTGGAAGCTCAGTCGTTGGGCGAGATCGTAAAATCCCGCCCAGGGCCAGCGGAGATTTCTGTCCTGGGAACCTCGCCCTGCGCTGATTCCGGGACAGGCGAGGTGGGGGGCTTTCGGCCATTGTGTTTGCTCAAGACCGAGCTCGTAGAACTTTAACAAGGACATTGGTTAATGGAGTTTACTCAGCCAGGATCCGATTCGTCGGCAGAGCAGGGGGGGGAGGTTTAACACAGATATCAGAAGGACATATTTTACACAGAGGGTCGTGGGGGCCTGGAATGTGTTGCCGGGCAAGGTGGTGGAGGCGGACACACTGGGAACGTTTAAGACTTATCTAGACAGCTATATGAACGGAGTGGGAATGGAGGGATACAAAAGAGTGGTCTAGTTTGGACCAGGGAGCGGCGCGGGCTAATTGTTCCTTGTTTCTCGTTTCAAGGCTTCATTCTATGATCATCTTGCTGGTGCCAGTACAGAGCGAGACTGCGGATAGTTGGGAACCTGTCTCGGGGGCAGGGAATTCAGATGGTGTTCGTAAAGCAGAAGTGGAAATGAATAGGGTTGGGATGCATTTTCTGATCAGGGCCAGTGTGATCTCCTGGACTCGTTTCGATCGCCTCAGGGGGTCGGAGAGGAATTTCCCAGATTTTCTTTTCCCCATATTGGCCCTGGGGTTTTCACTCTGGGTTTTCGCCTCTCCCTGGAGATCACATGGTCTGGATTGGGGGGGTGGGGGTGAGTTAATAGGTTGTGATGAACAAAGCATCGTAGCTGTGAGGGACAGCTCGGTGGATAGGATATTAGGATGTAGATAGGCTGGAAAATTGGGCGGGGATCCTGGATTCAGGATTCAATCCTGGACCGGGGAGCGGCGCGGGCTTGGAGGGCCGAAGGGCCTGTTCCTGTGCTGTATTGTTCTTTGTTCTTGTTCTTTGTTCTTGTTCTTGAGGGACTAAGTGACCTATTGCTGCTCCAGCATCTCGAGTTCTAATGTTCTCAATTAACATCTCCGAAACAGACTCTCTGGTTATTACCGCTTTGCGGTTTGTGGGATCTTGCTGTGCGTGGATTGACCATCCTACATTATAAAAGCGACTGCAAACGCACCCCATTGTCAATATGCAGGACATTTCAGGTCGTAAGAGCTACTTAATAAATATAAACTCCTCCCGGCTGAATCAGAGAATTCTGAATAAACAGCTGAACCTAAAAGCCTTGTGGCTTCAAACCTGTTGGGGCATTGAAGCAGTTTGCCTCGACAGTTCTGAAATGTTCCCTCTCTGTAAAGGTAAGCAATGATTCATTCAATCTGGTTCTCATACGAGGTGGTCATTAATCAGTGAAGTAGATCATTTTTTACAAGATTATAAGCTCAAAATAGAAACACCCCCAGCTCTCTGCAGTAGAGAGTTCCAAATATTTCCAACCCTCGGAATGAAGAAAGAGCCCCTCATCTCATTCCTATATTGCCTGACGGAGAGTATAACCCTTTTAGAACTGTGTCCCTCAGTGCCCCTCATTTGATACGGACATGATTCTCTGTTTCGCCCCTGGACAGGTTTGCAGTGGAATGTGTCAGCCTCGTTCATGGCTAGAGCTTTACCACTGCCTCACCCGACAATTAGCTTCCTTGGAATTCCCCCCCTCAGCCTCTCTGCCCCTCCCTCTTCCTTTAAGTCATTTTTGGTTGCCTATCTTAATACCTCTTTAGCACTGCTGCCTCACTGCCAGGGACCCGGGGTTAGAGTCATAGTCATGCTGTAAACCTCTATGACTCTATGTCATAGAGGTTTACAGCATGGAAACAGGCCCTTTGGCCCAACTTGTCCATGCCACCCCTTTTTTAACCCCTAAGCTAGTCCCAATTGCCCACATTTAGCCCATATCCCTCAATACCCTTCTTACCCATGTAACTGTCTAAACACTTTTTAAAGGACAAAATTGTATCCACCTCTACACTGCCTCTGGCAGCTTGTTCCAGACACTCACTACCCTCTGTGTGAAAAAATTGCCCCTTTTGTATCTCTCCCCTCTCACCTTAAACCCCCTATGCCCACTAGTTTTAGATCCTGGGTTTGATTCCCGGCTTGGGTGACTGCCTTTGCGGAGTCTGCACATTCTACCCGTGTCTGCGTGGGTTTCCTCCGGGTGCTCCGGTTTCCTTCCACAGTCTGAAAGACGTGCTAGTTAGGTGCATTGTCCATGCTAAATTCTCCCTGGGTGTACCCGAACAGACGCCGGAGTGTGGCGACTAGGGGAGTTTCACAGTAACTTCATTGCAGTGTTAGTGTAAGCCTACTTGTGACACTAATAAATAAACTTTAAAAAATCTTTTTCAGCGTTCCTGTGAGTCACCATGGGTGGTTTCTAAAGGAGCTCTATGAAAGCAAGTTGCTGAAGGTGTGGGGAATTGGCACAACTGCAATGCCGCCCTCCCAGCATGCCATTTGAGATGGCCGTTCACTGGGATGTGACCAAGGCTACTCTCGGAGCCCATATGCAAGAGGCCAAGGCAGCTGGAGCTTTCCTTGGTGCATGACCTTCACCTGAACCTGTGAGCAGTCACTTGGAAACAGTAATAGTCACTGTCTGTAAGCAAACAATTACACATGGTGTTACTTGCTGGAGTGTCTGACATGCCTGTTGCACCATTAACAGTGGTATGTAGCTGATTAATAATTAAGACTCACTTTCCATCATCTGTGCCCAGAGGCTTCAAATTCAGCTGAGAACAGAAATAGCGGTCTGCTACAAAGAACAAAGAACTAAGTACAGCACAGGTACAGGCCCTTCGGCCCTCCAAGCCTCTGCCAACCATGATGCCCCAACTAAACTAAAAAAAAACTTCTGCCCTTACTTGTTCCGTATCCCTCTATTCCCTCCCTATTCAGGTACCCATCCAGATGCCTCTTAAATGTTGCTAATGTGCCTGCTTTCACCACCTCCTTCAGTAGTGCAACTCCCCCACCCCTTTTACATCCCCCTCTATGCCGCCTGAACCATCTGTATCCTGGAATGTTAAGCTGCCAATCCTGTCCTTCCCTTAACCAAGTCTCTGTAATGGCAACCACATCGTAGTTCCTAGTACTAATCCAAGCTCTAAGTTCATCTGCCTTACCTGTTACACTTCTTGCATTGAAACAAATGCACTCCAGTCCACCAGACCCTCTTTGATTAGCAACCCCACCCTGCCTGCTCTTTCTCTGAGTCTTACTGGCCCCACTCTGGTTCCCCTTCAGCTAATTCACCTTTGCTGCCAAACCCCTGCCAAACTAATTTAAATCCTCCCATGTGACATTAGCAAACCTCCCGGCCAGAATATTTGTGCCCTTCCAGTTTAGATGCAACCCGTCCTTCTTGTACAGACCCCATCTGCCCTGGAAGAGATCCCAATGGTCCAGATATCTGAAACCCTCCCTCCTACACCAGCTGTTTAGCTACGTGTTGAGCTGTATTATCTTCCTATTTCTAGCCTCACTGGCACGTGGCACAGGGAGTAATCCTGAGATTACAACCCTAGAGGTCCTGCTTTTTAACTTTCTACCTAACTCCCTAAACTGCTGCTGCAGGACCTCATCACTCTTCCTGCCTATGTCGTTAGTACCAATATGTACCACGACCTCTGGCTGTTCACCCTCTCCCTTCAGAATGCTTTCTGCCTGTTCAGGGACATCCTGGACCCTGGCACCAGGGAGGCAACAGACCATCCTGGAGTCTCTTTCACATCCACAGAAATGCCAATTCACCCCTAACTATAGAATCCCCTATAACTATTGCTCTAGTCCTCTTTGTCCCTCCCTGCTTAACAACAGAGCCAGCCATGGTACCACTGCTTTGGCTGCTGCTGCTGGTATCCCCTGATAGCCCATTTCCCCTAACAGTATCCAAAACGGCATACTTGTTAGAGAGGGGGATGCCCATAGGGGATTCCTGCACTGACTGCCTGCCCCTTCTGGCGGTCACCCATCTATCTGCCTGCACCTTCGGTGTGACCACATCTCTAAAGCTCCTACCTATGATGCTTTCCGCCTCCTTCATGCTCCTATAATTGCAACAACAGGTGGTGCATTGACCATGCTAAATTCTCCCTCAGTGTCCCCGAACAGGCACCGGAGCGTGGTGACTGAGGGATTTTCACAGTAACTCCAAAGTTTTTAGGCTAATTTCTCCATCTAAACCTGTGCGTAGTTCATGTGTGGGATGGGAGTGGGAGGGTGAGGGTTGCTGCACACACTACAGGCCGCCTAACGCAGCCTTCCCCAGTCTCTGAACGACCCAACTGCATCTGACCACTCGACTGACAAGGTGGCAGTTTTCTCCAAGCTGTCAATGACTGCCAGTGACGCTAACGATTGCTACTGTCTTTCAGACTCAGGTGGATAGATTTCTGACCAGTAAGGGAATCAAGGGTTATGGGGAAATGGCTAGAAAGTGGATGTGAAGAATGTTGGATCATCCGTGATTCTATTGAATAGCGGGCCAGGCTCGAGGGGCAGAATGGCCTTCTCCTGTTGCTATTTATTATGGTCGTATGGTGTGCAATACCAGGCCACCATCATCAGTGCACCATTGAGCAGAACAGGCTGGATACAAACACCCATGTTCTCACAGCTTGTGATGAGCAGAAAGAGACTGGAAAATGGCACCAACCCATCCTTTCTGGGTCATTTCACCCCCAATTTCCTGGGTGATTTTACCCCTATTTTCTGGGTGATTCTACCCCCATTTTCTGCATAATTTCACCTCCACTTTCTGGGTAATCTTGTCTGCAATAAGTCTTCCGGAGGCAGAAGTTCACCAAAATTCCTTTGTTTACAACTCTAACAGAGGAACTGACACTTCTGGTTAAGTACAAGGCAAAGACTCCCTGGTTGACCCATCAATTGGATCCTTAATCAGGGACATCCTTTTGTCTTTTTGTGTCCAACCAAAACTCCAATGGGCCAACCTTAATGGCCTGATTGAAGTCAGTACATTGTCCCCATTTTCTGGGTCATTTCACCCCATTTTCCAGAAGATCTCATCCCCATCTTCCCGGGAGATCTCACCTTTGTGATGCCGTATTTTCCAGGATGGGATTTCAGCATATTTCCCATGAGGGATCACTGGGCTCTTTGTGAGGTTTCACCTCTCTTACTGGGAAGCTCTCACTTTTTCCTCATTACTTCATCCCTCTTTATTGAACAGAGAGTTCACCACTTTTGAATCCAGTCATTTTTTTTTTTGCAATCCATTTAATAACAGCTCCGCAAGAGCTTTACTGAGAATAGACATGTGATATTCATCAACTTACTGCCTGCTATACACATAAGAAACCTCACCCCAACATCATCTCAGACACGGATAATGTTGGCAAATTAAACTCTTACCTCCTCCAGATGCCACTTCTCACTCCATTAGCATGAACGCTTAGCTTTGTGTGAGAAAGCATTGAGAATGATGGGGTTCACATGTGTGAATATAACGTCACACAGCAAAGGGCAAGAGATCTCATAGTCAGCTTCATGCATTATCATTATCGTCATGGTAGATAGACCCCCCCCAGTGAATCCATCTCAATGCACAACTGTCAACCTTAAAATAGGGTGGCACAGTGGTTAGCACTGCTGCCTCACAGCGCCAGGGACCCGAGTTCGATTCCCAGCTTGGGTCACTGTCTGTGAGGAGTTTACATGTTCTCCCCGTGTCTGTGTGAATTTCCTCCGGGTGCTCTGGTTTCCTCCTTTTTTATTATTCATTCGTGGGACATGGGCATCACTAGTTGGCCAGCATTTATTGCCCATCACAGTGAAAACAATCTGGTTGCATAAACTAGGATTGTTTTCATTGGAAAGACGGAGGCTGAGGGGAGGCTTGATAAAGGTCTACACGATTATGAGAGGCATAGACAGGGTGGATAGTCAGAGGCTTTTTCCCAGCGTGGAAGTGTCAATTACAAGGGGGCACAGGTTCAAGATGAGAGGGGGAAAGTTTAAGGGAGATGTGCGGGGAAGTTTTTCATGCAGAGAGTGATGGGTGACTGGAACGCACTGCCAGAGGAGGTGGTGGAAGCAGGCACCTTAGCAACATTTAAGAGGCATCTGGATGGGTACATGAATAGGGAGGGAATAGAGGGATATGGACTGAGTGAGGGGCAGAAGGTTTTTTTTTTAGTTTAGTTAGGGCATCATGTTCGGCATAGGCTTGGAGGTTCCTGTTCTGTACTTTCCTTTGTTCTATCCCTCGTTGCCCAAGGGCAGTTAAAAGTCAACCACATTGCTGTGGCTCTGGAGTCACATGTAGGTCAGACCAGGTAAGGACGGCAGATTTCCTTCCCTAAAGGGCATTAGCGAGCCAGATGAGTTTTTACAACAATTGACAATGGTTTCATGGTCATCAGTAGAACTCTTACTTCTAGATATTTGTTAGTGAATTCAAATTCCACCATCTGCCGCGGCGGGATTCGAACCCAGGTCACCAGAACATTTTGTTGGATTAATAGTCTCACGATAATACCACTAGGCCATCGCCTCCGCATTACATAACAGGCTTGTCAGCAAAGTTAGAGCCCATGAAATAAAAGGGACTGTGGCAGCATGGATACAATGTTGGCTGAGGGACAGGGAAACAGAGGAGGGGTGAATGCTTGTTTGTTTGGAGGTAGTTATACAGTAGCGTTCCCTGGGATCGGGGCTGCCCAACAGTCTGTATAAGACCACTGCCTTATCATATTTACCACAGACTCCTTCAATGCTTTAGTACAGATACATATTAATAATCTAGACTTGGATGCACAGGGCACAATATCAAAACTTGCAGATGACACAAGACTCTACAGTATTGCGAATACTGTGGGACAAGAGCCACTTTGAGTCCAGCGTTATTAGTGGATAGGGAGGCTTTATTACGTGCATGCAGGATGATGTTACAGGAAGCCAAAGCATCCATGAGAGCAGTTACAAGAACATACATTTATATGCAGTAGTCGCAGTTGGCCAGGCAGTTTTGTTCAGTGGAAAATACAGGACGTCAGGAAAACAAGATCCGACTGGAAAACAGCTCGGGATTATCGGCTACAGTGACTCCATCTCCCGAGGAAAACAATAGCAGATTTATAGGCCAAAGGTACAATATCATAAAATACATTGAGGGAGACAGCTTTCAAGAATATAACCTTATAACTCATATAAACCCTTTATTCCACCACATCAGTGAACTGAGGGGAGGATAATGAGGCAGATTGGTGGAGTGGCTGGACATGTGGTAGATTAAGCTTAATGGGGAGAAGTTTGAAGTACTACGTTTTGGGGAGGCAATATAAAATAAAGGGCAATTCTAAAACGAGTAGGGAAACCTACATGTGCACAAATCATTGAAAGAGGCAGATTAGAAAATGGTTACCGAGCTATGTGGAATTCTGGGCTTTATAAATAGAGACTTAAGATGGGATTTTCCAGCCGTGCTCACCCCAAGACCAGAAAATCCCACCCAAGGTCAATGGACCTTTGAATGGTCCAGTCCTGCCTGTTACGAATCTCGTGGAGGTTGGGATGGGAATAGGGTGGGATTTTCCAGCCGTTCCCGCCGGTGGGATTTTCCGGCCCCGCTGAAGTCAACCTCTCACGGTGCATTCCACCGGCGGTGGGACTGGCGAGCCACACAAAATGGCATAGACACTGGTGGGACCGGAAGATCCTGCCGGCGGCCAATAGCGAGCTGCCTCCGCTGCCGGGAAGCATGCCGTGGGGAGAGGGGGAGTGGCGAAACATTCCCCCACAACAACAAGGAAGTTACAATTCACCTTCATAAAACACTGTTTGGATCTCAACTGGAATATGTATCCAGTTTCCAATGTGGGCGGCACGGTGGCACAGTGGTTAGCACTGCTGCCTCACAATGCCAGGGACCTGGGTTTGGTTCCTGGCTTGGGTCACTGCCTGTGTGGAGTTTGCACATTCTCTCTGCTTGGGTCATGACTCCAAGATGGCACCGGAGCGAGGTAACTTCTTGCGAGCTGTGCCCAGCATACCTTCTAATTCTATTTTTTATTCTCGTTCTATGCTTCTAAAACTTCATTCTAACTCTTTTCTATGACTGTAACACTACATTCTGCACTCTCTCATTTCCTTCTCTATGAACGGTATGTTTTGTCTGTATAGCGCGCAAGAAACAATACTTTTCACTGTATGTTAATACATGTGACAATAATAAATCAAATCAAATGGGTTTCCTCTGGGTGCCCCGGTTTCCTCCCATAGCTCATTGTTCCACAGGAGCAGGCTGAGGGTAAGGCAGTGTGTTTGTACATGTGAATTATTTATTTATTTTTCAGTTAAATTTGTGTAAAAAAATCGGAGGTTTTTTTAAAATCCAAAACAGGAAGTAGGCCCAGGAGAAGCCTGGGAAGGTTTTTGGAGGGATTAAAAGCAGGCCACACTTTTGAGCGGGCAGCGTCGGGAGCAGGCAGCAGAGTGAGCAGGGAGTAGAGTGTGAGCTGTAAGGGCTTTGGCTCACAGGGCTTCGGGGGAAAGGGCGAGCAGGGGTTAGTTTTTTTTCCTTTTCTAATTTACTTTTCTCTGTGTGCCTTGGTAGAAAGGGTGAAATATGAGTGTTAAGCCAGTGTATTGTTTGCAGTGCAGTATGTGGGAGGTCCTGGAGGCACCTGGCCTCCTGGACATCCACATCTGTGAGGGGTGTGTCGAGCTGTGGTTCCTGAGGGACCGTGTTAGGGAGCTGGAACAGCAGCTCGAGGATCTTAGGCTGATGAGGGAGAATGAGGAGGTGATAGACAAGAGCTATCATCAGGTGGTCACACCAGGGCCACGGGAGGAGGCCAAGTGGGTGACGGCCAGGATAAAGGGTAAAGCTCGGGTGATTGAGAGCACCCCGGTGGGTGTGCCCCTGCACAACAAGTACTCCTGCCTGAGTACTGTTGGGGGGGACAGCCCATCTGGGGGAAGCAGCAGTGGCCGTGTCTCCGGAGTGGAGTCCGGCCCTGTAACTCAGAGGGCTAAGGAAAGGAGGAGGAAGGCAGTATTAATCGGGGACTCGACAGTTATGGTGACGGACAGGCGATTTTGCGGAGGCAGGCGGGAGTCTCGCATGGTGGTCTGCCTCCCTGGGGCCGGGATCCAGGATGTCACTGGTCGGCTCCCGGAAATCCTGAGGTGGGAGGGAGAGGAGCCGGAGGTAGCGGTACATATTGGTACCGCTGATGTGGGTAGGAAGGGGGAAGGGGTCATGAAAAGAGAGTATAGGGAATTAGGGAGACGGCTGAGAAGGAGGAAAGCAAAGGTAGTAATCTCAGGATTGCTGCCTGTGCCACGGGAAGGTGAGGACAGGAATGGAGTGAGGTGGAGGATGAATGTGTGGCTGAGGGACTGGTGCAGGGGGCAGGGATTCAGGTTCCTGGACCATTGGGACCTCTTCAGGGGCAGGTGAGACCTGTACACAAAAAACGGGTGGCACTTGAATCCCACGGGGACCAATATCCTGGCAGGAAGGTTGGCTCAGGCTACTGGGGAGAGTTTAAACTAGATAGGTTGGGGGGAGGGGATCAAAATGAGGTGACTGAGAGTGAGGAAGGTAGCTCGCAAACAGAGAAGGGTTATAGGTGGTGCAAGAGGGCGGATGGACAGGGAATAGAGAAGGGGAGAGCTCAGACCAAAGGACTGAGATGTGTTTACTTTAATGCCAGGAGTATAGTGAATAAAGGGGATTAGCTCAGAGCGTAGATCGATGCCTGGAAGTATGATGTGGTGGCCATTACGGAGACTTGGATGTCTCAGGGACAGGACTGGATACTCCAGGTGCCGGGATTCAGATGTTTCAGGAAGGACAGGGAGGGAGGCAAGAGAGGGGGTGGAGTGGCACTGCTGATCAGGGATAGTGTCACAGCTGTAGAGAAGGTGTATGCTGTGGAGGGATTGTCCACCGAGTCTCTGTGGGTGGAAGTTCAGAGTGGGAAGGGGCCGGTCACTTTGCTGGGAGTTTTCTATAGGCCGCCCAATAGTAACAGGGAGGTGGAGGAGCAGATAGGGAAACAGATCCTGGAGAGATGCAGTAATAGCAGAGTTGTTGTGATGGGAGACTTTAATTTCCCACACATAGATTGGAATATCCCTCGGGTAAGGGGATTGGATGGGGAAGAATTCGTTAGGTGTGTTCAGGAGGGTTTTCTGACACAGCATGTGGACAAGCCTACAAGAGGAGAGGCTGTACTTGATCTGATACTGACCAATAAACCTGGACACGTGTCAGTTCTCTCAGTGGGAGAGCATCTTGGGGATAGCGATCATATTTCTATCTCCTTTCAGCTTGCATTGGAAAAAGAGAGGATCAGGCAAGGTAGGAAAGTGTTTATATGGAGTAAGGGGAAATATGAAGACATTAGACAGCAAATTAGAGGAGTAAATTGGAAGGAGGTATTCTCGGGGAAATGTACTGAAGAGAGGTGGCAATTTTTCAAGGAATGTCTGTCTAGAGTTCTACAGGACAACATTCCGAGCAGACAGGGAGGAGTTGGTAGGTGAAAGGAACCGTGGTGCATGAAAGCTGTGTGGGACCTAGTCGAGAAGAAAAGGAAAGTGTACAAAAGGCTCAGAGAGCTTGGCGAAGATAGGGATTTAGAAGAGTATACGGCTTGTAGGAAGGGACTAAAGAAGGAAATTAGGAGAGCCAGAAGGGGTCACGAGAAGGCCCTGGCAGGTAGGATTAAGGAGAACTCTAAGGCATTCTATAAATATGTGAAGAGTAAAAGGATGAGATGTGACAGAATAGGGCCTATAAAAGGTGAAGGCGGGAAAGTCTGTACGGAACCAGTAGAAATGGCAGAGGTGTTCAATGAGTATTTTGCCTCGGTTTTCACAGAGGAGAAGGACCTGGGTGGATGTACTGCGGGCGTGCGGTGGACTGAAAAGATTGAGTATGTGGACTTTAAGAAAGAGGTTGTACTGGAATCTTTGAATGGCATCAAGATGGATAAGTCGCCGGGTCCGGATGGGATGTACCCCAGGTTACTGTGGGAGGCGAGGAAGGAGATTGCAGAGCCTCTGGCGATGATCTTTGCGTCGTCGATGGAGACGGGAGAGGTGCCGGAGGATTGGAGGATTGCGGATGTGGTTCCTATTTTCAAGAAGGGGAATAGGGATAGCCCAGGTAATTACCGACCGGTGAGTCTAACCTCAGTGGTTGGTAAACTGATGGAGAAGATCCTGAGGGACAGGATATATGAGCATTTAGAGAAGTTTAGTATGCTCAAGAATACTCAGCATGGCTTTGTCAAGGGCAGATCGTGCCTTACGAGCCTGGTGGAGTTCTTCGAAAATGTGACTAAACACATTGACGAAGGGAAGGCGGTAGATGTGGTTTATATGGATTTTAGCAAGGCGTTCGATAAGGTCCCCATGCAAGGCTTCTAGAAAAAGTGAGAGGGCATGGGATCCAAGGGGCTGCTGCCCAGCGGATCCAGAACTGGCTTGCCCAAAGGAGGCAGAGAGTGTGTATAGATGGGTCTTTTTCTAAATGGAGGTCGGTCACCAGTGGTGTGCCCCAGGGATCTGTTCTGGGACCCTTGCTGTTTGTCATTTTCATAAATGACCTGGATGAGGAAGCGGAGGGATGGGTTGGTAAGTTTGCCGACGACACGAAAGTTGGTGGGGTTGTGGATAGTCTGGAGGGATGTCAGAAGTTACAGAGGGACATAGATAGGATGCAAGACTGGGCGGAGAAGTGGCAGATGGACTTCAACCCAGATAAATGCGTCGTGGTCCATTTTGGTAGGTCAAATGGGATGAAGGAATACAATATAAAGGGAAAGACTCTTAGTACGGTAGAGGATCAGAAGGACCTTGGGGTCCGGGTCCATAGGACTCTGAAATCGGCCCCGCAGGTGGAGGAGGTGGTTAAGAAGGCGTATGGTGTGCTGGCCTTTATCAATCGAGGGATTGAGTTTAGGAGTCCAGGGATAATGATGCAGCTATATAAGACCCTCGTCAGACCCCACTTGGAGTATTGTGCTCAGTTCTGGTTGCCTCACTATAGGAAGGATGTGGAAAAGATTGAAAGGATGCAGAGGAGATTTACAAGGATGTTGCCTGGATTGAGTGGCATGCCTTATGAGGATAGGCTGAGGGAGCTCGGTCTTTTCTCCTTGGAGAGACGAAGGATGAGAGGAGACCTAATAGAGGTGTATAAGATGTTGAGAGGCATAGATCGGGTGGACTCTCAGAGGCTTTTTCCCAGGGTGGAAATGTCTGCTACGAGAGGACACAGGTTTAAGGTGCTGGGGGGGTAGGTACAGGGGAGATGTTAGGGGGAAGTTTTTCACACAGAGGGTGGTGGGCGAGTGGAATCAGCTGCCATCAGGGGTGGTGGAGGCGAACTCAATAGGGTCTTTTAAGAAACTCCTGGATGAGTACATGGAACTTAATAGGATGGAGGGTTATAGGTAGGTCTAGAAGGTAGGGATGTGTTCGGCACAACTTGTGGGCCGAAGAGCCTGTTTGTGCTGTAGTTTTTCTATGTTTCTATGTTTCTATAGTCCTAAAGACATGCTGGTTAGGCACACTGAGCCATGCTAAATTCTCCCTCAGTGTAGCCGGAGTGTGGTACCTAGGGGATTTTCGCAGTAACTTCATTGCAGTGTTAAGCCTACTTGTGACACTAATAAATAAACTTTAAACTTTAAACCATATCCTGAGAATGGACAAGCCTCTATGGAGAAGTGCGGTACATGGACACTATCAGAAAAAAATCCAACTATAAAAGATCAGGACTTTCATTGTTTGCCCCTTCAGTTTAGAATCCAAGACTTAGCTGCCCATTTAAACTGGCTGTGGTGTTATAAAGGACAGGACGCCAAGTAAGAGAAATCATATTCATTGGTGGCAATTTTCTGAGAATGCTTTGGTAGTGAGGGTCTGCAGTCTGTACTGAAACATTGAAGGAGTCTGAAGTAAGTAGATCTAGTTTGTTGTTATTATTAGACTTTGTTGTCTTAAGTAGGGGGCAACTGGTGGCACAGTTGTTAGCACTGCTGCCTCACAGCGCCAGGGACCCAGATTTGATTCCTCCCACAGTCTGAAAGACGTGCTGGTTCGGTAAAAGGAAAGTGAAGTTTATTTATCAGTCACAAGTAAGGCTTACGTTAACACTGCAATGAAGTTACTGTGAAATTCCTCTAGTCGCCACAGTCCGGCGCCTGTTTGGGCCAATGCACCCTAACCAGCACATCTTTCTGACTGTGGGAGGAAACCGGAGCACCCGGAGGAAACTCACACAGACGTGGGGAGAACGTGCAAACTCCACACAGACAATGACCCAGGTCAGGAATTGAACCCAGATCGCGCTGTGAAGCAGCAGTGCTAACCATTGTGTAACCAAGCTGCATTGGCCATGCTAAATTTCCCTTTAGTGTCAGGGGGACCAACTAGGGTAAATGCATGGGGTTATGGGGATAGGGTCTGGGTGGGATTGTGGTCGGTGCAGATTTGATGGGCTGAATGGTCTCTTTCTGCACTGTAGGAATTCTATGATCCTTTTTTTCTGTTTTTAATAGACTCCCGAGAATGAACCTAAAAGAAAAACTGCCTCTCTCACTGATTGGTGAGGCAGAACGGTCATCCTACATAGATCCAAGACATGAAACATTTACTTCATTTATTGTCCCAGATGGTTTTAAACTTTTCCAGCCATAAACTAACAATGCACCGGCAAACATTTTGGGGTTTATCAGTTCCTTGAATAATGAGCATTTTTCCACACAAAATCCAGAGTTATGGCTAGGAGCCTCCTGGAAAATCTGTATATTATATAGCAGTATATTTTAATGATGGAGCAAAAACCTTTCTGCAATATGATACTTTTCCGGAAAAGGGTTGCCAGGTTGCAGATTCTCTAATTCACGAAGCCTAGATCCAGTCCAATGCTTGTGTTTACGCGGGAACTGTTAGTGTAGCATGGCCAATCAACCTAATAAGTGTGGTAAGGCCACACTTGGAATACTGTGTACTGTGTACTGTGTACAGTTCTGGTCACCTATTATAGAAAGGATAGTATTAAACTAGAAAGAATGCAGCAAAGATTTACTAAAATGCTACTGGGATTTGATGGTTTGAGAAGAGGCTGGATAGACTGGGACTTTTTTCTCTGGAGCGTAGGAGTCTGAGGGGTGATTTTATCGAGGTCTATAAAATAATGAGGGGCATAGATCAGCTAGATAGTCAATATCTTTTCCCAAAGGTAGGGGAATCTAAAACTAGAGGGCATAGGTTTAAGGTGAGAGGGGAGAGATACAAAATGCACACAGAGGGTGGTGAGTGGCTGGAACAAGCTGCCAGAATTAGTAGTAGAGGCGGGTACAATGTTGTCTTTTAAAAAGCATTTGGACAGTTACATGGGTAAGGTGGGTGTAGAGAGATACGGGCCAAATGCGGGCAATTGGGACTAGCTTCGGGGTTTTAAAAAAATGGCGGCATGGACAAGTTGGGCCAAAGGGCCCGTTTCCATGCTGTAAATCTCAATGACTCTATAACCTAACCTGCACATCTTTGGGCTGTGGGAGCCGGAGCACCCGGAGGAAACCCACGTAGACGCGGGGAGAACGTGCAGATCCACACAGACAGTGACCCAAGCCGGGAATCGAACCCAGGTCCCTGGCGCTGTGAGGCAGCAGTGCTAACCATTGATTTGGAATGTGGGAGATAGCCAGCATTTTGCAAAGTGTAAGGCAGAAGGTAAGGTAGTGTGCATTTTCATACAGTTTCAGAGAGAATCAAGGAATTATTTTTTAAATTCCAACATGGGATGTGGGCGTTATTGGCTGGGCCACCATTCGTTGCCCATCCCTAATTGCCCTTAAAACTGAGTGTCTGGCTCGGCCATTTCAGAGGGGCATTTAAGTACCGACCACATTGCTGTGGGTCTGGAGTCACATGTAGTCCAGACCGGGTTTTAAAAAAAATTTTTACTCCAGAGTGAATCAGGCAAACCCAAATGTTAACAACGTTAGCATTCATGTCGAGAGGACTAGAATACAAGAGCAGGGATGTACTTCGGAGGCTGTATAAGGCTCTGGTCAGACCCCATTTGGAGTATTGTGAGCAGTTTTGGCACGATATCTAAGGAAGGATGTGCTGGCCTTGGAAAGGGTTCAGAGGAGGTTCACAAGAATGATCCCTGGAATGAAGAGCTTGTCGTATGAGGAACGGTTGAGGACTCTGGGTCTGTACTTGTTGGAGTTTAGAAGGATGAAGGGGGATCTTCTTGAACCTTACAGGATACTGCGAGGCTTGGATAGAGTGGACATGGAGAGGATGTTTCTACTAGTAGGAAAAACTAGAACCAGAGGGCACAACCTCAGACTAAAGGGACGATCCTTTAAAACAGAGATGAGGAGGAACTTCTTCAGCCAGAGAGTGGTGAATCTGTGGAACTCTTTGCCACAGAAGGCTGTGGAGGCCAGATCATTGAGTGTTTTTAAGACAGAGATAGATAGGTTCTTGATTAATAAGGGGATCAGGGCTTATGGGGAAAAGGCAGGAGAATGGGGATGAGAAAAATATCAGCCATGATTGAATGGCAGAGCCGACTCGATGGGTCGAGTGGCCTAATTCTGCTCCTATGACTTATGGTCTCATGGTCTTAAATCCATTCCTTGCTTGCTCCAAAATCCAAATTCAAAAATCCAATTGAATCCAATTCAGGCGCTGGAATTTTACCGCCCCGCCAGTCACGGAATCACAGCGGGCGAGGGGTAGACAATGGAAATGTCCGTTGAACTCGGGTGGGATTTTCCGATCTCCTTCAAGCGAGGCTGTACAGTCCCACCCACGGTCCCCACAAGAGAGAGAAACAAGAGCCAAGCTGACAGGATAAGGCAGTGCACCGGATCCTGGGCTTAATCTGATGCTTGATCTTAGCCAAAAGGCAGTTAAAAGTCAACCACATTACTATGATTCTGAGACACATCTAGGCCAGACTGGGTAAGGATGGCAGATTTCCTTCCCTAAAGGACTTTAGTGAACCAGATGGGGTTTTATGACAATCATTGCCATGATCATCATTTAGAGGTTTACAGCATGGAAACAGGCCCTTCGGCCCAATTTGTCCATGCCACCCAGTTTTAACCACTAAGCTAGTCCCAACTGCCCACATTTGGCCCATGTCCCTCTGTACCCATCTTCCCCATGTAACTGTCTAAATGCTTTTTGAAAGTCAAAATTTGCAGTGGGTATTGTAGTTCCAAAAATTCTGGGACAAGCTTGAAATTTCCGGATTTTAATGAGGTGAATTTAAGATTCCTCTAGCGAGGTGGTGGGATTTGAACCCAAAGCCTAGGCCTCAGGATTACTAATCCAGTGACATGATCACTACACCACCATCTCCCCCTGAATGACTAGATGGTGATGAAAGGGTCGTCACCCTATGCTTGTGTTTTAACAGATTGTAGAAGGGATGAAAGGTTGATAAAGATAAGGTACTCTGCCGTGTTGAAGTCTTGGGAATGAATGAGCCGGATGGGCTAACCTGTCAGCTGAGACTCACCAAGTAACTCTCTCTCCTTTCAGTCGGAAGGATCATGTTCCTCTCCAGGGACTTGAGTACATCGCCTCGGCTGGCACTCCAGTGTTGGAGGTGCCACCTTTTAAATGAAATGTTAAACTAAGGTCCGTACGTTACTCTAGGCGAATGTAAAAGATCCCATGGCTCTATTGTGAGGTCTCAAAATGAGATTGGTTCTTTCTATTACAATAGTGCAGTTTCCGCTTTAGGTCAGATTGCCAATCCCCCCCCTGCCCCCCGCCTGGCAAATGGGGAACGCTGACAAAAATGGGAATTCCATTCTACTGCCGGAATTTTCCTGCCTCGGGCGTCCGAGGCTTGTACGATCCCGCCTGAGGCCGTTCTGTGAGCCTCGCCAGCCCTGATTCTGGGGCAGGTGAGCTGGTAAAATTCCAGCATACCATTCTGGGGCGGCACGGTGGCACAGTGGTGAGCACTGCTGCTTCACACCTCCAGGGACCTGGGTTCGATTCCCGGCTCGGGTCGCTGTCTGCGTGGAGTTTGCACATTCTCCCCGTGTCTGCGTGGGTTTCCTCCGGGTGCTCCGGTATCCTCCCACAGTCTGAAAGATGTACTGGTTAGGTGCATTGGCCATGCTAAATTTTCCTTCAGTGTACCCAAGCAGGCGCCGGAGTGCGGCGACTCGGGGATTTTTCACAGTAACTTCATTGCAGTGTTAATGAAAGCCTACTTGTGACTAATAAATAAACTTTAATTTTTCAAATCTCCCTGACACTGAGGGGCAATTTAGCATGGCCAATCCACCTAACCAGCACATCTTTGGAGTGTGGGAGGAAACTGGGGCACACGCAGACACGGGAAGAACATGCAGACTCCACACAGACAGTGACCCAAGCTGGGAATTGAACCCGGGTCCCTGGCACTGTGAGGCAGCAGTGCTAACCACTGTGCCACTATGTCACCCCAGCAAACAAAGTCTGCTTAGGACAGAATCTACTTATGTTCTATTTATGACAGCAAGTAGAATCTATTTCCTACAGCAAACAGCGCACCCATGGACTTTAGAAGAGTCTCCCTCGTGGGCAAAACTATAGCAAACAAATCCTCCTGAGTCCAGCAGTGAGTGGACAGAGTTACATAACGCAAATTATATGCATTGAATCAAATGTGGACACAACAGCATTGCAATCTTTAGGCTTGATTGTCAGAGAGGAATTAACCAAGCTTCATCATTTTGCTCAGGATTTGTGGTCTTGACTATTTGCAGCCTTCAGATATTGGCCTTGAGTAACTGACTTGTGATTCAGCTGCGAGCAGTTGCCTCAGAGCAGATTGCGCCCATGTCCTGCTGGCTGGTCTGTTAACCTCAATGAGATGCATGTGTCTCGCTGCTGAAGATTGCAGCCAGACATATTGCCAGAGGTAATATATTGACTGGAGCAAGTTCAAAAAGAAAAGAAAACAAGATGGTAAAACTGTGGTAGTAAAATTAATGCTGTTTTGATTGCAATCATATTGACTGTAAACACTAAAATGGTTTTGCAAAAAACTGACAGAGTATTAAATCCAACCAAAAGAGAGCTCCTCATACACTTGTTACAGGCTTCGAGTCAAGGCTGGATAATGCTCTGGGATTTCGCATCAAAAACTTTAAAGTTTATTTATTAGTCACAAGTAGGCTTAACATTAACACTGCAATCCAGAGGGTGGTGACGGTCTGGAATGCGCTGCCTGGGAGGGTGGTGGAGGCGGGATGCATCACATCCTTTAAAAAGCACCTGGATGAGTACTTGGCATGTCATAACATTCAAGGCTATGGGCCAAGTGCTGGCAAGTGGGATTAGGTGGGCAGGTCAGGGCTTTTCATGTGTCAGTGCAGACTCGATGGGCCGAAAGGCCTCTTCTGCACTGTAGGATTCTGTGATTCTGTGACATCCTAATGTCATGAAAGTTGTGGCATTAACACAAATCTTCCTTGATGGGAAATGGTGGTGTAGTGGTAATGTCAGCTAGATTAGTAATCGGTGAATCCAGGCGAATACTCTATGGACAGGTTCAAATCCCACCCCAGCAACTGGTGGAATTTAAATTTCATTCTGGAATATCACCTGGTTGGTCACCTAGTTACAGGAAGGATGTAAATAAGGTTGAAAGAGTGCAGAGAAGGTTCACAAGGATGTTGCCGGGACTTGAGAAGCTGAGTTACAGAGAGAGATTGAATAGGTTGGGACTTTATTCCCTGGAGCATAGAAGATTGAGGGGAGATTTGATAGAGGTGTATAAGATTTTGATGGGTATAGATAGAATGAATGCAAGCAGGCTTTTTCCGCTGAGGCTAGGGGAGAAAAAAACCAGAGGGCATGGGTTAAGGGTGAAAGGAGAAAAGTTTAAAGGGAATATTAGGGGGGGCTTCTTCACGCAGAGAGTGGTGGGAGTGTGGAATGAGCTGCCGGATAAAGTGGTAAGTGTAAAGGGGTCACTTTTAACATTTAAGAAAAACTTGGACGGGTTCATGGATGAGAGGGGTGTGGAGGGATATGGTCCAAGTGCAGGTCAGTGGGACTAGGCAAAAAATGGTTCGGCACAGACAAGAAGGGCCAAAAGGCCTATTTCTGAGCTGTAATTTTTCTATCAAATTCGCCTCAGTAATGGTGACCATGAAATTATCTTGGATTGTTGTAAAAGCCCATCTGGTTCGCTAATGTCCTTTAGGGAAGGAAATCTGCCTTTCTTACCCAGCCTGGCCTACATGTGGTTCTAGACTAGCTGAACAAAGCCTCTCAATTCAGGGTGAATGGGAAATAATGGGCAGAATCTTCCCATAATTTGTCAGAGTGTCGGATTCAGTGAGAAAACCAGTGTGCAGCTCTCCCTCTGCACAGGTGAGTTTTCTCTCCAGATTTCCTGACACTTAGTGAAGAGAGAATCTGGGGGCGTGATTTCCACCATCGCTCTGGCAGGGCAAGGCCTGATTGAGCCAGCAACACCGTCTACACAGAAGCCGCCATCTTTAAGGGCACCCAATCTGAATTTGAAATAAACTCTCCACAGACGTGGAGCACCACTCCTCCCGCCACCCCCAATTTCCCCCACAAACATCTGGGAAACCTCCCTGCAACCGCCCACCGTGCCACACAGGAATCAGGTCAACCCTCCCTCTCAAGCATTGGGTGACTGTTCCTGCATGCCTGTGCCCCCCCGCCCCCCCCCCGCACTCCCCCCCCCCTGACCACCCCACCCACTCCACCACTCACACAAGAATCGGGGCAACCTCCCCTTCCCAAACACACACATAAGGGGATTCCCCCTAATGGGGCTCTCCAGAGGGCCCAGTCTGACAGTGCCACACCGGCACTGTCACCCTGGCACTGCCAGATTGACTCTGCCAGGGGGTTGGGTGGTAATTCCCGCCTGATGTGTCATAGAAGCTTTGAGAGCAGCGACTGAATGGTCTCAAAGGAGGAGAAAGTGGAGAGACTGAGGGAGGAAATTCCAGAGACAAGATGGTTGCAGGAACAGGTCCCCAGTGGTGGGATGAAAGGACTGGGGGATATGGAAGAGGCTTTATCTGGAGCAAAGCAGCACGGTGGCACAGTGGTTAGCACTGCTTCCTCACAGCGCCAGGGACCCAGGTTCAATTCCGGCCTGTGGCTGTGTGGAGTCTGCACATTCTCCCCGTGTCTGCGTGGGTTTCCTCCGGGTGCACCGGCTTCCTCCCACAGTCCAACAATGTGCGGGTTAGGTGGATTGGACATGCTAAATTCTCCCTTGGTATAAGCGAGATTGGCAGGGTGGATATGTGTGGTTACAGGGATAGGGCCTGGGTGGGATTGTGGTCGGTGCTGACTTGATGGGCTGAATGGTCTCTTTCTGCGCTGTAGGGATTCTATGAAAGCAGAGTTTTCAGAGGGCGATATGGGAAAGAGGTGATATCTTTTTCTTTTAGAGTTAAGTTAATAATTCGAACCTGGAGGAGATGAAAAGAATGAACAATGTCAGTGCAGTGATGCACATTTATATTTTACAAAGCAAACCTTCTGAAAATGGAAGAACTGGGATTTAGCTCTTTCTAGAAACTGAAATGTCAACTTTTCTTGAGTGCTCTTCAGGGAAAAACCAGTAAATTCAGGAGATTGCCAGAGAATGACAGTATAAAGGATCTCAAAAGAGCTTGTATTTATATCACACCTCTTCATCCCGTCAGGACAGCCCAAAGCACTCCACGTTTTTGTACTTTTTGGTATATTTAGCATTCTGCTGGTGTTGCCGCACAGTGAGTAACACAGTTTGCTTCCGAGTTGAAAGGCTAAGTGTTCAGGTCCCACTCCTGAAACATGTAGTGGGGTAGTGGACATATATCGCTAGACTATTAACCCAGAAGTCACAACAGAAATACTGGATAAACTCAGCAGGTCCGGAGCATCTGTGGAGAAAGAAACAGAGTTAAACTTTCCAGTCCAATGTGACTCACAGTTCCAGCTCCAATTGAGTACCAATGGACTCAAAACGTTAACTTAGGTCAAAATAACATAAAATTAGGAGCAGGAGTAGCCCATTTGACCCCTCAAGCCTCTGCCACCACCCCCCTTCCCCCCACCCCCCAACCACCACACCCCCACCCCAATAACATTTGACTTCCTTGGTTAATTAAGACTCTGCCAGTTGCTGTGATGGAGCTGCGATTTAGTTGAGTTGACAGTGGCACAATGGCTAGCACTGCTGCCTCACAGCGCCAGGGTTCACTCGGGTCCAATTCCTAGCTTGGATCACTATGCGGAGTTTGCACATTCTCCCCACGTAGGGGTGGCACCGTGGCAAAGTGGTTAGCATTGCCGCCTCACAGCGCCGGGGACCCGTGTTCGATTCCCGGCTCTGGGTACGATTTCCAGCTTGGGTCACTGTGCGGAATCTGACCCCGTGTCTGCGTGGGTTTCTTCTGGATGCTCCGGTTTCCTCCCACAGTCTGAAAGACGTGCTGGCTAGGTGCATTGGCCATGCTAAATTCTCCCTCAGTGTGCCCGAACAGGCGCCGGAGTGCGGCAACTGGGGGATTTTCACAGCAACTTCATTGTGACAAATAAATAAATAAATCGGCCTCTCATTGGAATCTTGTTGTGTTGTTGGGAGTCTTGCCAGCCAGCTGCAGAGCCAATGAGAGACCTGCAGTTTCTTTTTGGGGCAGGCCCTCAGGACCACACATCAATCAGGCAGTGGCAAGGCCAGCAACGAGTCTGCCCCCTGAACTCAAGACCCAGGGAGTGGAAGCCTGCCTCATCAATGCTGCCGGCCAATTGGAAGCTGACAGCTCCTGCGCTCAGCAGTGCCACTGGGAAGGCTGTGGCGGCTGCAGGAATGACAGGCACTGGAATCCCAGGATCGTGGAACAGTGGTTTTGTGGGGAGAAAGCAGTTGGGAGATGGGGATGGTGTCGGAAGCAAGGCAGGGGGTAGCTCTCAATGGACCCTAGCTTTCCCAATGTCCAGTATCTCCATCAGGCACTGAGTGCCTTTGATCAAGTGCCCATCACTGGTTAAACTACCATGCATATTGCATGGTGACAGGTTCACTTCCATCTGGGTTAATCCAATTTACTAATCATTAATTGGCCACTTGGCAACCTCAAAGCAGAGGGTAGGAAGGTCAACCTTCCCACCCAGAACGTAATTCTGGTGGAAAAACGGCAGGGTTCCGCGACTCCAACACCCTGCCTAATTACATGCTCTTCCCACTTCCAAACTCACCACCAGTGAGAGCCCGAGATTCCACTCACTGAGTGGGCAGCATGTTTTGCATCTTTCACCACTTTGTTGGAGTTCTGTGAAGAAGTAGCTGGTGCTGTGGATGAGTTGCCCAATCGGGGAGGCGATGGCCTAGTGGTATTATCAATAGACTATTAATCCAGAAACTCAGCTAATGTTCTGGGGACCTGGGTTCGAATCCCGCCACGGTAGCTGGTGGAATTGGAATTCAATAAAAAATAGCTGGAATTAAGAATCTACTGATGACCATGAAATCATTGTCGATTGTTGGAAAAACACAGATGCCACAGCAATGTGGTTGACTCTCAACTGTCCTCTAAGGGCAATTGGGGTTGGGCAATAACTGCTGGCCAGCCAGCGACGTCCCATTAATGAATTTTAAAAAAATCTACCTCAGATGACCCTGGAAGGGCAACGTATCTCAGAAATGTGAACCACATGGTGAAGCACAGCTGTGACTATGTGGCAGCAACGCGGGCAGTATTCGCCTCTAACAGATTGCTGCCGCAAGCGAAAGGCACATTCTGTCTCTCACACAGATGAGTAATGTGGATATGAAATTCAGAGCCAGTGTGATGCCAGGTACGCCCCAAAGACTGGTGGATTACATAAAACAGCAAATCCCAGCCGCTGTTTACATTGGACAAGGTACAGACCGCACCCAACCAGCCCATGCGTGTAAAACTCAGAACAGTCTCCAACATTGGATGAGATTCGCGATTCGACAACATTTGCTAAATAATCCTCAGTGTGCTAAGAATTACACTGACAACCAATTTAGATTGTCATTCAGGCTCGCGGTGTCGCACATTGAATGCACTGAAATACTGGAAGCGACATATAATAATTCGCAGCCTCTTGTTCTTTGCAGACAGAAAGGACAGGTACACACATTGTGCTTGTTTCAGCTGAACAAAATAAGTGACAGTCATCCGCTGGTTCATTCCTCAGGGCAATGCCTTGACCAATCAGGGTCAACGTGCCTATTTTAAATTTCAAATGCCAAAAATTATGAGGCTACTATCTCAAATACACAGGCTCCACAATGTCTGGCTTACTTCTACAAGGTTTTCCATAGTTATGTAGTGCTGTCTCTAATATACCAGACGCAAGGGTGCGTACACCACTTTGCCATGTTTTCATGACTTTATCCTCCTTCCCTCCCCCTCCCATTACTTGCCCACTCTACCTTTCGTGGAAATGCCGGGTACATTGAACAAACCGCGTTGGTTTCCCTCGACAATGATCACGCTGCACTGTACCAGTTTGGAGGGTGTATTGCATTCTTTGTAAAAATGGAAAAACTCTCATTAAAATATATTTTAAAACAATTCAAACAATGCTTGTCAGTTTTCTGTCAGTCATCATCACCTGTTGCATGCTCCATGGCAGAATCCACTTGCCAACCAATCAGCACTCTCTTCTCATGTAGTATAAATTGTTGTTTTCTCCTTATATCGGTATTCCTGCAAAGTGTCCTGATGGGTGCACGATGAAAAGTTTTGACATGTTTCTTTTTTCAGCAAAACTTGCATTCACATGGGCGACACGGTGGCACAGTGGTTAGCACTGCTGTCTCACAGCACCAGGGACCCGGGTTCAATTCCCGGCTTGGGTCACTGTCTGTATGGAGTTTGCATGTTCTTCCCATGTCTGTGTGGGTTTCCTCTGGGTGCTCCGGTTTCCTCCCACAGTCTGAATGATGTGCTGGTTAGGTGCATTGTCCCGAACAAACGCCGGATTGTGGCGACTAGGGGATTTTCACAGTAACTTCATTGCAGTGTTAATGTAAGCCTTACTTGTAACTAATAAATAAACTTTATTGAAAGTGGCAATGCAGGTGGAAAAGGTAGTCAAGAAGGCATAGGGCATGCTTGCCTTTATTGACCGGGGTACTGAGTTTAAAAATTGGCAAGTCATGTTGCAGCTTTATAGGACCTTAGTTACGCCGCACTTAGAATACAGTGTTCAATTTTGGTCGCCACACTACCAAAAGGATGTGGAGGCTTTGGAGAGGGTACAGAAAAGATTTACCAGGATGTTGCCTGGTATGGAGGGCATTAGCTATGAGGAGAGGTTGGAGAAACTTGGTTTGTTCTCACTGGAGCGACGGAGGTTGAGGGGAGACCTGATAGAAGTCTACAAGATTATGAGGGACGGGGACAGAGTGGATAGTCAGAAGGTTTTTCCCAGGGTGGCAGAGTCAATTACTAGGGGGCATAGGTTTAAGGTGCGAGGGGCAAGGTTTAAAGGAGATATACGAGGCAAATGTTTTACACAGAGAGTGATGGGTGCCTGGAACTCGTTGCTGGGGGAGGTAGTGGAAGCGGATACGGTTGTAACTTTTAAGGGGCGTCTTGACAAGAAACATGGATAGAATGGGAATAGAGGGATATGGTCCCCAGAAGGGTCGGGGGTTTTAGTTAAGTCAAGCAGCATTGTCGGTGCAGGCTTGGAGGGCCGAAGGGCCTGTTCCTGCACTGTAATTTTCTTTGTTCTTTGTTCTTTGTTCTTTATTTTCTGTACGACCAAGTGACTCTTAATAGGACATTGTCGTTTATTGTGAGGAGAACTAAATACAAGAATAAGGAGGTTATGCTTCAGCTATACAGGGCATTGGTGAGACCACGTCTGAAGTATTGCCTACAGTATCTGTCTCCTTATTTAAGGAAGGACGTAACTGCCTTAGAAGCAGTTCACAGAGGGTTTACTAGACAAATACTTGGAATGGGCGGGTTGTCTTATGAGGAAAGGCTGGACAGGCTTGGCTGATAAGTCAATGGACTTTTGGCTGGGCCTCAGTAATGTTGCAGTGGGCCCTGCCAATGCAGGGATTGTAAAATCCTGGCCATGGGGAAATTCAAGGCATCGTAGAAGGCCATTCAGCCCGTCACATCCCCACTGGCTGACTGTTATCCAGCTGAATCCTACCTTGCAGCACTTGGTCCGGGAGCAGAGATTGAAAGGGATTGGTCAAAGGATTAGAGGTCTAATCCTTTCATCGATTACTTTAAATCTCTGCCCCTCCTCCCCCCACAACACCAACAACCCCCCCCCACCCCTGCCGAGTGGTCACTGACCTCTCTGCTCACAGAAATACGTCCATAAGACATGGGAGCAGAATTAGGCCACTCGGCCCATCGAGTCTGCTCCGCCATTCAATCATGGCTGATTTTTTTCTCATCCCCATTCTCCTGATTTTTCCCCATAACCCCTGATTCCCTTATTAATCAAGAACCTATCTATCCCTGGCTTAAAGACATTCAATGACCTGGCCTCCACTGCCTTCTGCGGCAAAGAGTTCCACAGATTCTCCACTTTCTGGCTGAAGAAATTCCTCCTCATCTCTGTTTTAAAGAATCATCCCTTTAGTCTGAGGTTGTGCCCTCTGGTTCTAGTTTTTCCTACTAGTGGAAACATCCTCTCCACGTCCACTCTATCCAGTCCTCGCAGTATCCTATAAGTTTCAATAAGATCCCCCCTCATCCTTCTAAACTCCCACGAGTACAGACCCAGAGTCCTCAACCATTCCTCATACGTCAAGCTCTTCATTCCAAGAATCATTCTTGTGAACCTCCTCTGGACCCTTTCCAAGGCCAGGACATCCTTCCTTAGATACGGGGCCCAAAACTGCTCACAATGCTCCAAATGGGGCCTGACCAGAACCTTATACAGCCTCAGAAGTACATCCCTGCTCTTGTATTCTAGCCCTCTTGACATGAATGCTAACATTACATTTGCCTTTGTAACTGCCGATTGAACCTACACATTAACCTGAAGAGAATCGTGAACAAGGACTCCCAAGTCCCTCTGTGCTTCTGATTTCCTAAGCTTTTCCCCATTTAGAAAATAGTCTATACCTCCATTCCTCCTTCCAAAGTGCATAACCTCACACTTTTCCACATTGTATTCCATCTGCCACTTCTTTGCCCACTCTCCTAGCCTGTCCAAGTCCTTCTGCAGCCCCCCTGCTTCCTCAATACTACCTGTCCCTCTACATATCTTTGTATCATCTGCAAACTTAACAACAATGCCTTCAGTTCCTTCCTCCAAATCGTTAATGTATATTGTGAAAAGTTGTGGTCCCAGCACCGACCCCTGAGGCACACCACTAGTCACCGGCTGCCATCCTGAAAAAGACCCCTTTATCTCCACTCTCTGCCATCTGCCAGTCAGCCAATCCTCTATCCATGCCAGGATCTTACCCTTAATATCATGGGCACTTAACTTATATAACAGTTTCCTATGTGGCACCTTGTCAAAGGCCTTCTGGAAATCTAAATAAATCACATCCACTGGTTCTCCTTTATCTAACTTCCTTGTTACCTTCCATTCCATTCCTTCCATTCCACATTATTTAGCCCCTTGTAATTTTATACTCCTCAATTAAACCTCCCCTCAGCTACCTCTGTTCCATTTTTTTGCCCTGTTTGAGAGAAGGAAGCACTCAAGGGTTGGAAGGGAGGGGACACTCCCCTGAGTCATCCAAAATGCTTTGAGAAACTTGTAGGATTTCCATCCCCTGAGGGCAGGTTTTCTGTAGACTTTGTATCTCAAGGATAAGGCACCAGGTGCAACAGAGAAATGGAAAACCTTGCCAAATAAAGACAACCTTCTCAAACTCAACATTTGGTACAGTTAGAGTTATAGTTGGAATACTGTGTATAGTTCTAGTCACCCTATTATAGAAAGGATATTATTAAACTAGAAAAAGTGCTGAAGAGATTTACTAGGATATTACCGGGACTTGGTGGTTTGAATTATAAGGAGAGGCTGGATAGACTGGGACTTTTTTCTCTGGAGCGTAGGAGGCTTAGGGGTGAACTTATGGAGGTCTATAAAATAATGAGGGGCGTTGATCAGCCAGATAGTCAATATCTTTTCCCAAAGGTAGGGGAATCTAAAATTAGAGGGCATAGATTCAAGGCGAGAGGGGAGAGATACAGAAGGGTCCAGAGGGGAAATTGTTTTCACTCAGAGGGTGGTGAGTGTCTGGAACAAGCTGCCAGAGTTAGTAGTGGAGGCGAGTACAATTTTGTCTTTTAAAAAGCATTTAGACAGTTACATGGGTAAGATGGGTATTGAGAGATATGGGCCAGATGCGGGCAATTGGGATTAGTTTAAGGATTTTTAAAAAAAGGGCGGCATGGACAAATTGGGCTGAAGGGCCTGTTTCCATGCTGCAAACCACTATGACTCTATGACTCTATTTGGTCTCCTTACCTGAGAATGGATATAATTGCATCAGAAACAACTCAGAGAAGGTTCACTCGATGGAGTCCCAGG
Source organism: Mustelus asterias (assembly GCF_964213995.1). NCBI lineage: Eukaryota > Metazoa > Chordata > Chondrichthyes > Carcharhiniformes > Triakidae > Mustelus > Mustelus asterias. The sequence goes on from NC_135814.1 coordinate 7,429,979, forward strand.
ATGATGAGGATTATCTGATGAGGAAAGATTGTAAAATTAGGCTTATATCGCTTGGAGTTTAGAAGAATGAGAGATGATCTCATTGACAGAGTGGATGCTGAGAGGGTGTTTTCCCTTGTGGGAGAGACCGGAACCAGGTTTAAAAATAAGGATTTGCCCAGTTCAGGTGGCAATGAGAATTTATTTTCTCTCCGAGGGTCACTACTCTGTGGAACTCTCTTCCCCAGAGAGCAGTGAAGGCTGACTCAATTAATATTTTTAAGGCTGAGATAGATAGATTTCTGACTAACCGGGGAGTCGAAGGGTATAGACAGGAAAGTAGAGCTGAGGCTCCAATTAATTCAAACATGATCTTATCGAATGGTGAAACAGGCTTGAGCAGCTGAATGGCCGACACACGCTCCTAATTCGTAAATACCTATGTGAGCTAATAAGACACTAATAGGTGTGGGCGAAGATAGCATTAACAATGGAGATTCAGTAATTATGTTACTGGTCTAGTAATCCAGACATCAGAGCTACCTATCAACCTACTGGCATTGTGGCACAGCTGTCTCACAGTGCCAGGGACCTGGGTTCAATTCTGACCTTGAGTCACTGTCTGTGTGGAGTTTGCACATTCTCCCCGTGTCTGTGTGGGTTTCCTCCGGGTACTCCGGTTTCCTCCCGCAGTTCAAAGATATGTGGATTAGGGGGATTTGTCATGCTAAGTTGCCCCTTAGTGTCAGGGAGATTGGCAGGATAAATGCGTGGGGTCACGGAGATAAGGCCTGGGTGGGATTGTGGTCGGTGCAGGCTCGATGGGCCGAATGGTCTCCTTCTGAACTGTAGGGATTCTATTCTATTCTATCTGGGAGATTGTTCATTTAAATCTCATCATGGCAATTTGGAAATCTGGAAATAGAAAGATATTATCAGTAAAAGCTGCCAGATGGAGGGAAAGATCTGGAACACCTTAGCTGTGTCTCCAGTTTCCACGCCAACGGGCTGGATTTTACACCACCTTTCGTGTTGTGCTCAGGGGTGGGAAGGCTGGTAGAATTCTGTGGAAGGATATTGGAGGTGTACCCAGCCTGCCCATAGCACTCAGAAGTGGAAAAGGTGACCTTATGCTGGAAGGCCAATTGAGCCACTTTTCAGTGCCCAAGTAAAGTCATCTTCCCATCTCTGCTGGCATTTTACCAGAGACAAGATGGTGGATGGAGGGGGGGGGGGGGGGGGGGCGGCCTCTGCAAATGATCAGGCCTCCCAGTAGGCTCCCAGGGGGTGAGAGGGCTAATTACTGTTAGGACACTTTTTAGCCCATGAGGGGCACCAATCTCCAAATGGCAATGCCTGCACTTTTAGCATCAGTGTCACCTGCCCTCAGCAACCCCCTTCATTTCTCGTCTTGGCCAGCCTAATTTTCCTCAGCACTCCCCAGAAACCAACTGGTGGCAAGGGGCTTTGAGGGGAACACGCTAGTCTTCCGGGTGCAGCCTCTGCAGCGACCAGCTCTCCTAGTTGCGGCTCTTGGGGGCATGAGGCAAAAGGCATGCTTGCCTTCATCGGTTGGGGCATTGAGTATAAAAATTGGCAGGTCATGCTGCAACTGTACAGACTCTTAGTTAGGCCTCATTTGGAGTATTGTGTACAATTCTGGTTGTCGCACTATCAGAAGGATGTGGATGCTTTGGAGAGAGTACAGGAGAGGTTTAACAGGATGTTGCCTGGCCTGGAGGGTATTAGCTATGAAGAGAGGTTGGATAAACTCGGTTTGTTCTCACTGGAACGACAGAGGGTGAGGGGCGACCTGATAGAGGTTTACAAGATTATGAGTGGCGTGAACAGAGTCGATGGTCAGATGCTCTTTCCTAGGGTAGAAAAGTCAAGTACTCGGGGACATAGGTTTAATGTGCGTGGGGAAAAGTTTAGAGGAGATGTGCGAGGCAAGTTTTTTTACACAGAGGGTGGTGAATGTCTGGAACACGTTGCCCGGGGAGGTGGTGGGAGCAGGTACGATAGCGGCATTTAAGGGGCATCTAGATGAATACATGAATAGGGATAGGAATGGAGTCCAGAAGTGCATGCAGTTTTAGTTTACGCAGGCATGGTGATCGGCGCAGGCTTGGAGGGCCGAAGAACCAGTTCCTGTGCTGTACTGTTCTTTGTTCGTAATAGTCTGCTGCCAGCAAAATACCCCGGATTCTACGCTGCCTCCGCCAATCCAGTTTACGTGATTATCCCTTAACTGTACTGGGAACTAGAAGAAGGCTTAACCCCTTCTCAAAACTAACTGGACTGATCAATAAATTCAGGGTTCGATCCCTATCCCCGGAATGATAAAATGATCGTGGAACTTGCTGGGAATTCTGTGCTGAACTCTCGAAATCTCACGCCCCAATTCCTGTCATGTGAGGGAAATTCACCCACAATTCCGAAAGTATCCCTCAGCATTGCAATTGAACAATCCTGAGTGCGCTAATAGCTACACTAACAACCAATTCAAGATAATCATTCGAGCTCCGAATGCGGCTCATTTACACTTGCTACAAGCGATGCACATTCATGCACATGGATACATTCGTTGCAAACAAAAGGGCGGCACGGTGGCACAGTGGTTAGCAGTGCTGCCTCACATCACCAGGGACCTGGGTTCGATTCCCGGCTTGGGTCACTGTCTGTGGGGAGTCTGCACATCCTCCCCGTGTCTGTGTGGGTTTCCTCCGGATGCTCCGGTTTTCTCCCCTGGGTTGGTTAGGTGCATTGGCCATACTAAATTCTCCCTCAGTGTACCCGAACAGGCGTCAGAGTGTGATGACTAGGGGATTTTCACAGTAATTTCATTGCAGTGTTAATGTAAGCCTAACTTGTGACATGAATAAAATAAACTTTGAATATGGTCAAGCCTTGTGCGTTTTGGGATTACCCGGAAGCCGGGGGGGATGCGGGGGGAGGGGGGGACGACTTATAGTTCTCCACTGCTTTCTCCAGGGCAACACCTCAGCCAATCAAAGTCAACTTGCCAAGCATCCTTTTCCCCTGTGATGTAAATTGTTTGAAATTTGGCATTCTTGTATTTGTCCTGATGAGTGCAAGGTGGAAAGCTTCAGCAGCATGTGTCTCTCTACAGGAACAGTCTGCGACTGTTTGAATGCCCAAGTAGTTCTGACTGAGTTGATTAGCTGTCAGGTCCAATTGAGCTGTGTTTAAAAGCACTGTGTAATTATTTACAAAGTACGAAAAAGAAATAGCCGGCTGTAATGGAGTCCTGATTTATTTTTAACCTGTTCCTTCACTCTGTGAGTTAAACACAGGGTAAGAGTTTTCCAATGGCTTTGACAGATTCGCCTGCAGCGAGCCCTATTATAAAATAATTACTTGTACTACACAGAAATACTGCAAACTGCTCTCCTGTGCTTAGTGGCCAAGCAGTAATAAACAGGGCTCTTTAATCTTACCCAGGACCATCTGTCAATGACTGACATCCTCAGGCTGTCATTATCTCTGTCTTTCTTCATAACCCTCTAATGTGGTAACACAGCTGCTTATAGCGTGCCTCAGGATCATAGCTGTGGAGGAATGGGGACTTTCCAATCCTATATCAACCCCCTCAACTCCTCACCCTTCCTCCCCACTCCCCCCCCCCCGCCCTCCACCTCCGCCCCTTGCTCAGAACATCTTAATCATAGCGTTGTGTGAACAAAACTAGCATTTGAATAGATAGAGAGAAAAGCTTTAGCTTGAATTTGACGTCGCGTTCTGGGGGTTTAAGGGCATGTCCAGCTTCCCTCCTTCGCTTCCTCCCCCTTTCCTCTCTCCACCCTCTCTCCTCTTTCCTGACCCCTATTTCCGTCCCCCTTCTATACCTCATCCACCCTCCTCCATTGCTCTTTGGGGTGGCACAGTGGTTAGCAGTGCTGCCTCGCACCCCCAGGGACCCGGGTTCGATTCCCGGCTCGGGTCACTGTCCGTGCGGAGTCTGCACGTTCTCCCCATGTCTGCGTGGGTTTCCTCCGGGAGCTCCAGTTTCCTCCCACACTCCGAACATGTGTGGGTTAGGTTGATTGGCCTAAGTGTCAGGGGGTTAGCAGGGTAAGTAAGTGGGGTTATAGGGATACGTCTGGGAGGGATTGTGATTAGTACAGACTTGATGGGCCAAATGGCCTCTTTCTGCACTGTAGGATTCTATGATCCTCCCCATCCTACTTCCCCTGTCTCGCTCTCTCTCAATCTTTGTCCCCCTCCTGCCTCTTGCCTCGCCTCCCTGCACCTCCCTCCCCTTTTACCTTCAGCCCCCTCTGTTCCCTCCCTCCCCTCTGTTCCCTCCCTCCCCACTGCTCCCCCCACTCCTCCCCACCCTTCTCTCAGTGTACTCTTTTCTCAAACACACTGGGGGGTGGGTGAGGATTTTGACCTGTGGAGTGCTGTGAAGCATCTCTCCCCACTTTTATTCCCATTTAAGTCAATGAGAAAACAGGAGATGAAAAATGAAATGTGGAACCATGGTGATGTATTTTACAGCATCAGGCAAGATAGAGTTCTCCTCTTCCTCAGGGCGGCATGGTGGCACAGTGGTCAGCACTGCTGCCTCACAGCACAAGGGACCTGAGGTCCCCCCATGCTGACACTATAGTTAAGAAAGCCCACCAACGCCTCTACATTCTCAGGAGACTATGGAAATTTGGCATGTCAGCTATGACTCTCACCAACTTTTACAAGTGTGCCATAGAAAGCATTCTTTCTGGTTGTATCACAGCTTGGTATGGCTCCTGCTCTGCCCAAGACCGCAAGAACATACAAAAGGTCATGAACATAACCCAATCCATCACGCAAACCAGCCTCCCATCCATTGACTCTGTCTACACTTCCCACTGCCTCGGCAAAGCAGCCAGCATAATTAAGGACCCCACGCACCCCGGACATTCTCTCTTCCACCTTCTTCCGGCGGGAAAAAGGTACAAAAGTCTGAGGTCACGTACCAACCGACTCAAGAACAGCTTCTTCCTTGCTGCTGTCAGACTTTTGAATGGACTTACCTTGCATTAAGTTGATCTTTCTCTACACCCTAGCTATGACTGTAACACTACATTCTGCACTCTCTCGTTTCCTTCTCTATGAACAGTATGTTTTGTCTGTAAAGCACGCAAGAAACAATACTTTTCACTGTATACTAATACATGTGAGAATAATAAATCAAATCAAAATCAAAACCTGAGTTCGGTTCCCGGCTTGGGTCACTGTGTGGAGTCTGCACATTCTCCCCATGTCTGCGTGGGTTTCCTTCAGGTGCTCCGGTTTTCTCCCACAGTCTGAAAGACGTGCTGGTTAGGTGCATTGGCCGTGCTAAATTCCCCCTTTGCGGATGACACGAAGATGGCTGGACTTGCGGATAGCGAAGAGCATTGTCGGGCAATACAGCAGGATATAGATAGGCTGGAAAATTGGGCGGAGAGGTGACAGATGGAGTTTAATCCGGATAAATGCGAAGTGATGCATTTTGGAAGAAATAATGTAGGGAGGAGTTATACAATAAATGGCAGAGTCATCAGGAGTATAGAAACACAGAGGGACCTAGGTGTGCAAGTCCACAAATCCTTGAAGGTGGCAACACAGGTGGAGAAGGTGGTGAAGAAGGCATATGGTATGCTTGCCTTTATAGGACGGGGTATAGAGTATAAAAGCTGGAGTCTGATGATGCAGCTGTATAGAACGCTGGTTAGGCCACATTTGGAGTACTGCGTCCAGTTCTGGTCGCCGCACTACCAGAAGGACGTGGAGGCGTTAGAGAGAGTGCAGAGAAGGTTTACCAGGATGTTGCCTGGTATGGAGGGTCTTAGCTATGAGGAGAGATTGGGTAGACTGGGGTTGTTCTCCTTGGAAAGACGGAGAATGAGGGGAGATCTAATAGAGGTGTACAAGATTATGAAGGGGATAGGGTGAACGGTGGGAAGCTTTTTCCCAGATCAGAAGTGACGTTCACGAGGGGTCACGGGCTCAAGGTGAGTGGGGCGAAGTATAACTCAGATATTAGAGGGATGTTTTTTACACAGAGGGTGGTGGGGCCTGGAATGCGCTGCCAAGTAGGGTGGTGGAGGCAGGCACACTGACATCGTTTAAGACTTACCTGGATAGTCACATGAGCAGCCTGGGAATGGAGGGATACAAACGATTGGTCTAGTTGGACCAAGGAGCGGCACAGGCTTGGAGGGCCGAAGGGCCTGTTTCCTGTGCTGTACTGTTCTTTGTTCTTTTGTACCCGAATGGGCGCTGGAGTGTGGCGACTAGGGGATTTTCACAGTAACTTCATTGCAGTGTTCATGTAAGCCGACTTGTGATACTGATAAATAAACTTAAAAAAAAGCAATGAGTTTCGATGTGTTACTGTTCCACAGTCAGTACCTGTCCCACGTCAGGCGGCACGGTGGCACAGTGGTTAGCACTGCTGCCTCACAGCGCCAGGGACCCGGGTTTAATTCCGGCCTCGGGTGACTGTCTATGTGGAGTTTGCATGTTCTCCCCATGTCTGCGTGGGTTTGCTCTGGGTGCTCCGGCTTCCTCCCACACTCCAAAGATGTGCGGGTTAGGTGAATTGGCCATGCTAAATTTCCCCGAGTGTCATGGGGGATTAGCAGGATAAATGTGTAGGGTTACGGGAATAGGGCCTGGGTGCGATTGTGGTCGGTGCAGACTCGATGGGCCGAATGGCCTCCTTCTGCACTGTAGGGATTCTATGATTCTATGATTCACAGTGAAGTCTTGGGTGTCATGGCTGGCCATTGTTATGTTTTCTGTGGCTCAGACAGCCAGTGTTGTTCCTTTGTCAGCAGTGGATTGGTTGGTTGTCTGTGAGTCAAAAGATCACAGTTTCAAATCTGGCAGCCAGGATTTGAGAAGAAAACTCGAAGCTGACACTTCTTGGAATGCTGTGTGAACAAGGATGGTGTCCACCAGGCGAGATGTCAACCCGGGTCTCAGGTAAACATTTATTCTTTCAAAGGATGTTGGCGTCGATGGCAAGGCCAGCATTTGTTGTCCATCCTTAATTGCCCCTTGAACTGCGTGGCTTGCTAGGCCATGACATTGATGTAAACCTTCAGAGGCAGTCTTGGATTGACTAAGATGTCAGAACGTCTTCAGTACATCAGAATAAAGCTTTGAAACTTCTTCCTAAATCTTTTCTGATGGCGATTGAATTATCCCAGAACACGGGCATCGCCAGCAAGGCCAGAATTTGTTGTCCATCTCTGATTGTCCTTGAACTGATGGCTTACTCGGCCATTTCAGAGTCTACCCCTGCTGTGTGCCACATGCAGGGCAAGTAAGGACAGCAGATTTCCTTCCCTAAAGGGATATTGGTGAACCAGATGAGTTTTTATGGCAATTGAAGATTATTTCATGGTCACCTTTACCGAGACTAGATTTCAATTCCAGTTTTACTGAGTCAATTTAAATTCCACCAGTGGCTGCGGTGGGATTTGAGCCCGTGCTGTTTCCCCCCCCCCCCCAACACCCCAACTCCCCCTTCCCCACCCCAGAGCATTAGCCTCGGGTTTCCAGATTATTACAACAAATACAGAAAATGCTGGGGAAACTCAGCAGGTCTGACAGCACCTGTGAAGAGAGGATAGATCCAACGTTTCGAGTCTGGATGACCATTCGTCAGTGCTGAAGAGAAGGAAAATCAGACAAGGCTTATTCTAATGAGGGGGGTGGAGGGTGGGGGGGAATGGGGTGGGGGGAGCTGTAATTGGATGAAGAGAACGAAGATTGTGATGATAAAGGTTGAGAAAGGTGCTAAAGGCGTCCTTTAAGTGATTGGAATGTGTGAATGGCAGAACAGAGGTGCAGATTGTTGGGGGACTACCTGAGGAATGTGGCAATTGGCCCCTGCGGGAGAGGGGTTGGGTTGGAAGTAAGATGGAGAGCAAGATTTCAGAAGTGGAAAAATAAGAATAAATAGTGATAAAAATAGATGAATGAGATGAAAAGAAGAAATAAAATAAATGGAAATGGGACGAATATAGAGGGGAGAGTTCATGCTCTGAAGTTCCAGATTACTAGTCCATTAACATAACCGCAACATTAATGGGGAGGTGAAGGCCTAATGGTATTATCGCTAGATTATTAATCCAGAAACTCAGCTAATGTTCTGGGGACCCGGGTTCAAATCCCACCAAGGAAGGTGGTGTAATTTGAATTCAATAAAAAATAGCTGACCATGAAACCATTGTCGCTTGTCGGAAAAACCCATCTGGTTCACCAATGTCCTTTAGGGAAGGAAATCTGCCATCCTTACCTGGTCTGACCTACATGTGACTCCAGATCCACAGCAATGTGGTTGACTCTCAACTGCCCTTGGGCAACTAGGGATGGGCAATAAATGCTGGCCCAGCCAGCGACACTCATGTCCCACGAATGAATTTTTAAAAAATCCCATTTTCCAGCACTTGGTCCATAAACTTGTAATGCGTGGATGCAGCTTTTGAGATCAACAAATCCACCACAGACGGTAGGACTTTTGACTTTGTGCCATGTGAGCTGTTTCAATGAAGTCACAAGGGTTTTTCAGCAAAGCAGAAAATAAGTTATAAACAACTGTTACCTGTAACTCCTTGTTCTCAGGGTTTATATTAGTGGCTGACTGTCCCTGTCGGCAGCTTTCTTATCTCCTGCGGGCCCCAACGTGCCTGGTAGGTTTTGGCATCGCACCATATTTACCTCGCTGGCTGCAGCGGGAATAATAGAGTGCAAACAACCACTAATTGTAATTCTGCCATGTCCAGTTGTGAAAGCGATCGTAGAATCAAAGAGATGCATCACACAGAAAGAGACCATTCAGCCCTTTGTGCCTGTGACAGCTGATAAATAAAACCATCTAACTTAATCCCATTTCCCAGATCTTGCACCTCAGCTGTATTTATTTTTTTAAAATACTTTATGACGGCACATTGGCACAGTGGTTAGCACTGCTGCCTCACAGCGCCAGGGTCCCAGGTTCAATTCCCGGTTTTGGGTCACAGTGTGTGTGGAGTTTGCACGTTCTCCCCGTGTCTGTGTGGGTTTCCTCCAGGTCCTCCGACTGGTTTCCTCCTAAGATGCACAGGTTAGGTCGATTGGCCATGCTAAATTGACCCTAGTGTCAGGGGGGATTAGCAGGGTAAATATGTGGGATTGCGGGAATAGGACCTGGGTGGGATTGTGGTCGGTGCAGACTCAATGGGCTGAATGGCCTCCTTCTGTACTGTAGGGATTCTATGAAATGTTCTGCCTCCTCCACCTTCCCAGACAGTGAGTTCCAGACTCCCACCACCCTCCGAGTGAATAAAAAATTATTCTCCACTTCCCCCTGATCATCTGACAATCACTCTCAACCCATGTCCTATGGTTATCGACCTCTCTGATAAAGGCATAGGTCCTTCCTATCCACTCGGTCTACACCCCTCATAATAAACCTCCCCTCTGTTCCAGAGGCATGTTTTCTCATCATTAGAATTCAGAATTCCTGGCAACATCTTTGTAAATCTCCTTTATACCCTCTCCAAACTGATCATCTCCTCCTTGTGACTCAAACTCTAAACAGTACTCTAACTGTGGCCAAACTAATATTTTATATAATTCGAGCATCTCATATTCTATTCTGCAGTTAATAATTCCTTTCCTTTATTCTTTCGTGGGATGTGGATGTCGCTGGTTGGGCCAACAATTATTGCCCATCCCAAATTGCCCTTGAACTGAGTGGTTTTCTCGGCCATTTCAGAGGGCAGTCAACAACATTGCTGCCAATCTGGAGCCACATGCAGGCCAGACCAGATAAAGGTGGCGGATTTCTTTCCCTAAAGGGACATTAGGGAGTCACATGGTTTTTTATAATCCATCACGCAAACCAGCCTCCCATCCATTGACTCTGTCTACACTTCCCGCTGCCTCGGCAAAGCAGCCAGCATAATTAAGGACCCCACGCACCCTGAACATTCTCTCTTCCACCTTCTTCCATTGGGGAAAAGATACAAAAGCCTGAGGTCACGTATTAACCGACTCAAGAACAGCTTCTTCCCAGCTGCCATCAGGCTTTTGAATGGACCTACCTCTCACTAAGTTGATCTTTCTCTGCACCCTAGCTATGACTGTAACACTACATTCTGCACCCTCTCGTTTTCTCCTCTATGTACGGTATGCTTTGTCTGTATAGCGCGCATGAAACAATACTTTCCACTGTGCACTAATACATGTGACAATAATAAATCAAATCAAATCAAATCAAATACAACAATCAATGATAGTTTCATGGTCACCATTACTGAGACTAGTTTATACTTCAGATTTATGACTTGAATTTAAATTCCACCAGCTGCTGTGGTGGGATTTAAACCTGTGCCCCCAGTCTGGGTCTCTTGGATTACTAATTCAGTGACATTACCATTATGTAACCATCTCCCCATATGCTTCAACCACTTTATCTGTAACGTCACTTCAAGGAACTGTGGATTTACATTCCAAGAACCCTCTGTTCTTTTACACTTCTCAGAATCCGACCATATATTGTGTATTTTCTTGCCTTGTTTGATCTTCCTGAATGTAATACCTCCCACTCCTCCCACTGAGTTCCTTTTGCCACTCTCCTGCCCACCCTGACCAGTCCATTGGCATCTTCTTGTAATCTCCAGTTTGCTTCCTCATTAACAACCACATGGTTATTGTTTTGTGTCAACTGCCAACTTTTAATCGTGCCCTCCAGATTTAGGTCTAAATCATTGGCATATGCTAGAAACCGCTGGCTGGGATGACTATAGCGGAACAAAGCCTGAGTGGGCTGTCTAGAGAGAGTTTAAAGAGAGAGGCAAAGTTAGAAATTGGAGATCTGAAATGAAGAAAGAGAGAGAGAGAGAGAGTGAAAGAGAGAAATAGATAAAGAGAGAGAGAGAGAGAAAGAGAGAGAGAAAGAGAGAACTAGATAAAGAGAGAGAGAGAAAGAGAGAAATAGATAAAGAGAGAGAGATGGAGAAAGAGAAAAAGAGAAAGAGAAACAGAGAGAGAAATAGAGAGAGAGAAAAAGAGAGAAAGAGAGAGAGAGAAAGAGAAAGAAAGAGAGACAAAGAGAGGGAGAGAAAAAGAGAGAGAAAGCGAAAAAGAGATAAAGAGAGAGAAAGAGAGAAAGAGAGAGAAAGTGAGAAAGAGAGAGAGAGCGAGAAAGACAGAAAGAGATCGAGAAAGAGGAAGAGAGAGAACGAGACAAAGATAGAGTGAAAGAGAAAGAGATAGAGAAAGAGAGAAAGAGACAGAGAGAGAGAAAGGCAGGGAGAAAGAGAGTGAGAAAGATTGTGAACGAGACAAAGAGAGAGAGAAAGAGAGAAAGAGATAGAGAAAAAGAGAGAGAAAGAGAAACAAAGAGAGAAAAAGAGAGAGAAAGAGAAACAAAGAGAGAAAAAGAGAGAGAAAGGTAATATGGGCTGAAGTTAGAAATAGGAAAGGAGCGGTCACGTTGCTAGGAGTTTACTATAGGCCCCCAAATAGTAATAGAGATGTGGAGGAAGAAATTGCTAAGCAGATTATGGATATGTGTGGGGGTCACAGGGTAGTTGTCATGGGGGACTTTAACTTTCCAAATATTGATTGGAACCTTTGTAGGTCAAATAGTTTGGATGGGGCAGTTTTTGTGCAGTGTGTGCGGGAGGGTTTCCTGACACAATATGTGGATGGGCCGACTCGAGGTGAGGCCACATTGGATTTGGTACTGGGAAATGAACCGGGCCAAGTGTTAGATTTGGTTGTGGGAGAGCAATTTGGAGATAGTGACCACAATTCGGTGTCTTTTGTTATTGCAATGGAGAGGGATAGGGCCGTACGGCAGGGCAAGGTTTACAATTGGGGGAGGGGTAATTATGATGTGATTAGGCAAGAATTAGGGGGCATAAGTTGGGAACAGAAACTGTCAGAGAAAGGAACTAATGAAAAGTGGAACTTTTTCAAGGAACAAATACTGGATGTCCTTGATAGGTATGTTCCTGTCAGGCAGGGAGGAAATGGCCGAGTGAGGGAACCATGGTTCACAAAAGAGGTGGAATGTCTTGTGAAAAGGAAGAGGGAAGCTTATGTAGGGATGAGGAAACAAGGTTCAGATGGCTCGATTGAGGGTTACAAGTTAGCAAGGAATGAGCTGAAAAAGGGGCTTAGGAGAGCTAGGAGGGGACATGAGAAGTCCTTGGCGGTTCGGATCAAGGAAAACCCCAAGGCTTTTTACTCTTATGTGAGGAATAAAAGAATGACCAGGGTGAGGTTAGGGCCGGTCAAGGACAGTAGTGGGAACTTGTGTATGGAGTCAGTAGAGATAGGCGAGGTGATGAATGAATACTTTTCTTCAGTGTTCACCAAGGAGAGGGGCCATGTTTTTGAGGAAAAGAAGGTGTTACAGGCTAATAGGCTGGAGGAAATAGATGTTCGGAGGGAGGATGTCTTGGCAGTTTTGAATAAACTGAAGGTCGATAAGTCCCCTGGGCCTGATGAAATGTATCCTAGGATTCTGTGGGAGGCAAGGGATGAGATTGCAGAGCCTTTGGCGTTGATCTTTGGGTCCTCGCTGTCCACGGGGATGGTGCCAGAGGACTGGAGAATGGCGAATGTTGTTCCTCTGTTTAAGAAAGGGAATAGAAATGACCCTGGCAATTATAGGCCGGTTAGTCTTACTTCGGTGGTTGGTAAATTGATGGAAAGGGTCCTTAGGGATGGGATTTACGACCATTTAGAAAGATGCGGATTAATCCGAGATAGTCAGCACGGATTCGTGAAGGGCAAGTCGTGCCTCACAAATTTGATAGAATTTTTTGAGGAGGTAACTAAGTGTGTTGATGAAGGTAGGGCAGTTGATGTCATATACATGGATTTTAGTAAGGCGTTTGATAAGGTCCCCCATGGTCGGCTTATGATGAAAGTGAGGAGGTGTGGGATAGAGGGAAAGTTGGCCGATTGGATAGGTAACTGGCTGTCTGACCGAAGACAGAGGGTGGTGGTCGATGGAAAATTTTCGGATTGGAGGCAGGTTGCTAGCGGTGTGCCGCAGGGATCAGTGCTTGGTCCTCTGCTCTTTGTGATTTTTATTAATGACTTAGAGGAGGGGGCTGAAGGGTGGATCAGTAAATTTGCTGATGACACCAAGATTGGTGGAGTAGTGGATGAGGTGGAGGGCTGTTGTAGGCTGCAAAGAGACATAGATAGGATGCAAAGCTGGGCTGAAAAATGGCAAATGGAGTTTAACCCTGATAAATGTGAGGTGATTCATTTTGGTAGGACTAATTTAAATGTGGATTACAGGGTCAAAGGTAGGGTTCTGAAGACTGTGGAGGAACAGAGAGATCTTGGGGTCCATATCCACAGATCTCTAAAGGTTGCCAGTCAAGTGGATAGAGCTGTGAAGAAGGCCTATAGTGTGTTAGCTTTTATTAACAGGGGGTTGGAGTTTAAGAGCCGTGGGGTTATGCTGCAACTGTACAGGACCTTGGTGAGACCACATTTGGAATATTGTGTGCAGTTCTGGTCACCTCACTATAAGAAGGATGTGGAAGCGCTGGAAAGAGTGCAGAGGAGATTTACCAGGATGCTGCCTGGTTTGGAGGGTAGGTCATATGAGGAAAGGTTGAGGGAGCTAGGGCTGTTCTCTCTGGAGCGGAGGAGGCTGAGGGGAGACTTAATAGAGGTGTATAAAATGATGAAGGGGATAGATAGAGTGAACGTTCAAAGACTATTTCCTCGGGTGGATGGAGCTATTACAAGGGGGCATAACTATAGGGTTCGTGGTGGGAGATACAGGACGGATATCAGAGGTAGGTTCTTTACGCAGAGAGTGGTTGGGGTGTGGAATGGACTGCCTGCAGTGATAGTGGAGTCAGACACTTTAGAAACATTTAAGCGGTTATTGGATAGGCACATGGAGCACACCAGGATGATAGAGAGTGGGATAGCTTGATCTTGGTTTCAGATAAAGCTCGGCACAACATCGTGGGCCGAAGGGCCTGTTCTGTGCTGTACTGTTCTATGTTCTATGTTCTAGAAAGAGAAACAAAGAGAGAAATAGAGAGAGAGAAAAAGAGAGAAAGAGAGAGAGAGAGAAAGAGAAACAAAGAGAGACAAAGAGAGGGAGAGAAAAAGAGAGAGAACGCGAAAAAGAGATAGAGAGGAAGTGAGAAAGAGAGAGAGAGAGAAAGACAGAAAGAGATTGAGAAAGAGGAAGAGAGAGAACGAGACAAAGATAGAGAGAAAGAGAAAGAGAAAGAGATAGAGAAAGAGACAGAGAGAGAGAAAGGCAGGGAGAAAGAGAGTGAGAAAGATTGTGAACGAGAAAAAGAGAGAGAGAAAGATTGTGAACGAGACAAAGAGAGAGAAAGAGATAGAGAAAAAGAGAGAGAAAGAGAAACAAAGAGAGAAATAGAGAGAGAGAGAGAGAAAGAAAGAGAAAGAAAGAGAGACAAAGCGAGGGAGAGAAAAAGAGAGAGAGAAAGCGAAAGAGATAAAGAGAGAGAAAGAGAGAGAAAGTGAGAAAGAGAGAGAGAGAGAGAGAGAAAGACAGAAAGAGATCGAGAAAGAGGAAGAGAGAGAACGAGACAAAGATAGAGAGAAAGAGAGAAAGAGATAGCGAAAGAGAGAAAGAGACAGAGAGAGAGAAAGGCAGGGAGAAAGAGAGTGAGAAAGATTGTGAACGAGACAAAGAGAGAGAGAAAGAGATAGAGAAAAAGAGAGAGAGGGAAGGAAGGAAGGACGGGCTTAAAGATGGGACAAAGTGAATTTTGGAGATCTGAAAGGGGGACATGTATGTAGTGTAATTCGTTAACACCTTTCACAATCTCAAAGTGCAAAAATGAAATGCTTTTCAGAGTGCACTGACTTGTGTAAGGTAGGAAGTAAAACAGTTAATTTGAATACGACACAATCCCACAAACAAGGTGATAATGACAGGCTGATTGGTGTTAGTAGAGTAGGGTTGCCAACTGTGATTAAATGTATTCCTGGAGGTCACATCACATTAAGTTAGTCTCATGTTCCAGCTAATCATCAGCCAATATATCCATCCTTGCGATGTACTGCCCTGCTCTGTCAACTGGGAAGCAAAAGGACTCATTATCCAATTGGACGCTGCTTGACGGATGGCCAAACAGCCTGTTTATTCCTATTCAATTTGTTTCTATCTGCTAAAGAGAAATACTCAAGGAAAATCACAAAGAAACATTTGTTTTTAATGTCTTAATGATTTTTCTCCAGGGACGTACACAGCAGCGTCCTGGAGGTTGACCTTCAATTGCTGGAGACTCCAGGCCAGTCCTGGAGGGTTGGCAACCCTATCGCTGAGGGATAAATGTTGGCCAGGACTTGTGGCTCAGTGTCAAATGTTGGGGAACTCTCTTGCTTTTCTGAAAAATAGTGGCATAGAGTCTTCTACAGTTCAAGTCTCATCTGGAAGGCAAGATCTCCAGCAGAGTGAAGCTCTCTGCAGTGCGCTGCCAGAACGGTTAAGGATGTTTAATCATTTTGCAAAAGGAGGAAGGTAAATAATTTAGTCAGATTGATGGAAGGAAAGAAGGTTGGTAAAGAAACAGTAGAGTGCCGCACTGTAGGAGGTGTTGTCATGTCATAGAGTCATACAGCGCAGAAAAGGCCCTTCGGCCTATCAAGTCTACACCAACAATAACTACCATGAAAGGTGCGATAATCCCATTCTACAGCATTTGTCCCATATCCTTGAATGTCATGTTTCAAGTGCTCATCCAAACATCTGTCCCTTGGGTGAGACACCTTCTTCCTTTCCTTTCTCCCTTCCTTCTCTCTCACTTTTCTCTTTCTCTTTCTCTCTTTCTCTTTTTCTCTCTCTTTCTGTCTTTCTCTCTCTCTTTGTCTCTCTTTCTCTGTCTTTCTCTATCTCTTTCTCTCTGCCTTTCTCTCTCTTTGTCTCTCGTTCTTTCTGTCTTTCTCTATCTCTGTCTTTCTCTCCTTTGTCCCTCTTTCTCTCTGTGTTTATCGTTTTCTCTCTGTATTTCTGTAACTCTTTCTCTCTGTCTTTCTCTATCTCTTTCTCTCTGTCTTTCGCTCTGGCCCCACTGAGTTGTAAAAGATTCCATGATACTATTTGGAAGAAGAGCAGAGGAGTTACCCTGAATATCTTGGTCAATGTTTCTCCCTCAATCAGCGTCACAAGGACAGATTTTCTGGTCATTAACTCTTTGCTCTTTGTGGGATCTTGCTATGCACAAATTAGTTGCCTCATTCCCTACATTAGAACAGTGTCCACACTTCAAAGGTATCTCATTGGCTGTCAAGTGTCTGGGCAAGAAAATCAGGAAAATAATGCAGAAAATTAAAACAAAATCCCTCGGTGATGCAGAAGATATCAAATGAAAACCCAAAAATACTGGGTGCATACAGTGGAACACTGTAGGTCTGGGGTCATCTGGGTGGGAGCAGGCAAGTTAATGCTTCATGCCTTCATTAGCCGAGGCATAGAGTTTAAGAGCAGGGAGGTTATGCTCGAACTATACAAAATGTTGGTTCGGCGACAACTAGAATATTGCACACCTTACAGGAGGGATGTGATAGTGCTGGTAAGGGTGCAGAGGAGATTTACCAGGATGTGAGTTTGAGTGAGTGAGTTTGAGTGAGTGAGTGAATGAGTTTGAGCGAGTGAGTTTGACTGAGCGAGTGAGTGAATTTGAGTAAATGAGTGAGTTTGAGCGAGTGAGTGAGTTTGAGTGAGTGAGTGTGTTTGAACGAGTGAGTGAGTGAGTGAGTGAGTGAGTTTGAGTGAGTGAGTGTGTTTGAACGAGTGAGTGAGTGAGTGAGTAAGCGCAGAGGGGGAAGTGACAGAATAAGAGTAAACATGAAAGAGGGAAAATGGGAATCAGTCAGAAAACGCCATTTTGGGAGTAAAAACAGAATTGTGACACTGACTGAGCGAGAGAGTGAGAGTGTGAGTGAGAAATAAAACGGAGTGAAAAAAGCAGTGGACATGAGGGAGAAAGGAAGAGAGGGAAAAGGAGGTGAGCAGAAAGGACGGAATACAGCGATTGACACACTATCCGGACGAGCCACTGCTTTCTCGATATTCCTAGGCTAAAGCGCTGGTGTACTTTACCCGAGAGCACCGTCAGTGTGTGTATCGGAGTGGGTCAATGAGTAAACCCACCATCAGCTTCTCAGTACAATACAGGATGGAGAGCAAAGCTGAGTGTGCTGCCAATGGCCTGTGTGTGTGTGTGTGTGTGTGTGTGTGTGCAGTTGCATGCTGGGAAGAGGCGCAAGTTAATGGCCACCATATTTATCGAAGGCAATGTGCAGCAGACCACATGCACGGTCATCGCTTGCAGCTGGAGAGAATGTTGTGAATTTCTATCCTGGACTGACGGTGATGGATGTTAGAAATTTCTTTTGCAGGAGGTTAAACGGGGTGGATTTGCAGACTGGAAGCTAACATCTTTTTTTCTTGTGGTCTATTTCATTTGCAGTCAGCTTGGTGAGGTTTCCTAAATGCCGTCTCACTGCAGTAATGAGAATGCACCAGAACATTAGACTACGCTGCCTCAACTAACAGTCACAGCGGCCTACAATCCACTTACATTGCCGGGATAGTGAGACAGGGTTCAGAAACACTCACCAACATGACTGTAGTGAAATATACCACAAGGAAAGGATTTTAGTTCCCCCGTCTGCCAGTCCTTTCCACCCCCTTCAGTCACTCTGAATTTCAGGCTGGGGGATATCTGTGCAAGCATGACCCAGCGGGCATGAACAGATGGATTTGAGTGGCCATCTTGCATGGCAGTATTGTGTTGGCAGGAGACACAGTGAGAAAATAACAACATGTATTTGCATAGCATTTTGCAAGACACTTTCACCCAGTCCACAAGCATGACCTTAGCCTTCCTGTCACTTCACCATCCTGCTCTCATTGCTGCCTGCTAAAATGTTCCAGTGAAGTAACTGGAGGAACATCACCTCATCTTCCGGTTGATTAGGCACTTTACAACCTTCTAGACATAACATCGAGTCGAACAACTCCAGGTCATGAACTCTGTCTACCATTTTGTATTTTCCTTCCCCCCTTCCGACCAACCCCCAAGTCTGTATCAGATTCTCATGTTTTGTTGTCAGGAAGTGTTGACCCTTGCTCTGCTATTAATACATTCTGCTATCTTGCTTTCAGACAGGGCTGGCCTTTGTGCCGCTATTAACACAATGCTTCAGTCATTAATATTATCATTACCACTCCGTTTGCCTTATGTTCATGATATCTTTGCCATTTGACCTCTCCTGACCTCCAAACTATCCCTGACCTTCCCTCGCTGCTCCATCTGCAAGTCCCCCTCTCTTCAACAATATAAAATCCATGACATTTCTACCTCCCTCCAATTCCGAAGAAGAGTCATACGGACTCAAAACATTAACTCTATTTCCCTATGGCACAGTGGTTAAGCACTGCTGCCTCACAGCACAGGGACCGGGGTTCAATTCCTGGCTTGGGTCACTGTCTGTGCGGAGTCTGCACATTCTCCCCGTGTCTGCATGGGTTTCCTCCGGGTGCTCCGGCTTCTGCCCACAGTCCGATAGACGTGCTGGATAGGAGCTTTGGCCATGCTAAATTGCTCCTCAGTTTGCCTGAACAGGCGCCAGAGTGTGGCGACTAGGGGATTTTCGCAGTCACTTCATTGCAATGTTAATGTAAGCCGACTTGTGACACTAATAAATAAACTTTAAACTTTAAAACTCTCCGCAGATGCTGCCAGACCTGCTGAGTTTATCCATCATTTTCTGTTTTTATTTCAAATCTCTAGAGCCTGCGGTATTTTGCTTTTATTGCATTTGTGTGGCGCCTTTAACATAATGAAATGACCCACTTGAGGCATTTAACAGGAGCGTTATAGAACATAGAACGTAGAAAAAATACAGGACAAACAGGCCCTTCGGCCCACAAGTTGCGCCGGTCATGTCCCTACCTACCTAGGCTTATATATAGGCTTACCTATAACCCTCAATCCTATTAAGTTCCATGTACTCATCCAGAAGTCTCTTAAAAGACCTTATCGAGTGCAATGTAATTTGACACTGAGCCACATAAAGTGACATTAGGACACCTGGCCAAAGGTTTGGTCAGAGAGGTGGGATAGAAAGGGGAAAAGCAAGGTATGGCGGTTTGGAGGAAGAATTCCGGGATAAAAAAATGACCCAAATCCCATGAGCAAATTTTTAAAAAGAACGCCAAATAAAACAGCCCCAAATTCTCACCCACTCCAGGAAGATGTTTTTTTTTCAGCCGATACATAAGTGTTAATCACGCCTGACGGGATCAAAACAACTTATTTACTCAAGGCTGCCAAACATATGCTGCAACAAGCAATCGTACATTGTGTTACTTAAATTTCGGCTGTACCACAAGACATGTAATCAAGTGTATTGTCCCTCAGGTCACTGAGAGAATAGCCCCTTCACTCTGTTACAAAACTGCTCTTTTCATCTGAGCGTTTGACAACAATACAGCCCACGATAAATATCCTGGCCTGCCAAAACCCTGGCAATTGCTCGATTGTTACCCGGGGACGAGGCAACACAAAACGCCAAGCTTAAACTCTTACGTCAGGGCTGCTTTGATCTCCATCTATATCACGCAGCCCTCTTCTGCTCAGGTTGCTCGCTATGCATGTTGAAAAGGAAACAGGGGAATGCAGTAGCAATAGTAAACTTGGCCCAAATCAACTCCATTCCTAATGGATCAGGAGGCAACGGAATCGCTTCCTTCCTGCCGAAGGGAGAGTTGTTAGAGATGCTCGCAATTAGCAAAGGGTTTGTTAGAATAATCAAGGGGAAACTGGCAGAAGATTCAGTAACCAGAGGAGAGAGATTTAAGCTCATTGGTCAAAGAACCAATGGATGGGAAATGAGATAAGGAAACATTTTTATTTCATACAGGAAGTTATTCTGCCCTGGAATGAACTTCCTGAAAGGGCGTTGGAAACAAGTTTGATTGTAATTTATACCTCAGAATAGATGACACAGGAGAAGGCCATTTTGCCCATCGTATTCTTGCAACCCCCATGTATTTCCAACCATCAAAACATTACGTTCTTTGATAAATACCTGAAAAAGGAAAAATTTGCAGGATTATGGATGATCATAGAGCCATAGACTCACAGAGTTTTACATCTAGAACGAGGCCCTTCGGTCCATCATGTCTGCACCGGCCATTAAGCCCGTCTTAATCCCATTTTCCAGCACCCGGTCTGTAGGCTTGTATTGCTACGGCGTTTCAAGTGCCCATCTAAATGCTTCTTAAATGCAGTGAGGGTTCCCGCCTCTCCCACCCTTTTCAGGTAGCGAGTTCCAGATTCCCGCCACCTTCTGGGTGAGAATGTTTTTCCTCACATCCCCTCTAATCCTCCTGCCCCTTACTTTAAATCTCTGCCCCCTGGTTAGTGACTCCTCTACTAAGGAGAAAAGTTGCTTCCTACTTACCCTATCAGTGCCCCTCATAATTTTGTACACCTCAATCATGTCCCCCCTCAGCCTTCTCTGCTGTAAGGAGAACAACCCCAGCCGAGACAGCCTCTCTTCATAGCTGAAACGCTCCAGCCCAGGCAACATCCTGGTGAATCTCCTCTGCACCCTCTCCAGTGCAATCACATCCTTCCTATAATGTGGTGACTGAAACTGCACACAGTACTCTAGCTGTGGCCTAATGAAAATTTTATACAGCTCCATCATAACCTCCCTGCTCTTATGTTCTATGTTCAGTTGATAAAGGTAAGTATCCCATATGCCTTCTTAACCACCGTATCCATCTGTCCTGCTGCCTTCAGGGATCTATGGACATATACCTCAAGGTCCCTGTGCTCTGCTGTACTTCCGAGTGTCCTACCGTTCATTTTATCTCGTTAGAACTCCCAAGGTGTATCACCTCAAACTTTTCAGGGTTAAATTCCATTCGCTGCTGTTCTGCCATCTGACCAGCCCATCTATATCATCCTGCAATTTAAGGTTTGCCTCCTCGTTAATTATCACGCAACCAATTTCGTGTCATCTGTGAACTTACTGATCATATCTAATGGGCTGAAGAGCCTCCTTCTGCATTGTAAGGATTCTATGATTCTATGAATCCTTGCCATTCAAAGTGGAGAATAATTCTGTCCCTCAGAATTTTTTCCAATAATTTCCCTATCACAGATGTTTGACTCACTGGCCTGTGATTACCTGGTTTATCCCTACTTCCCTTCCTGAATAATGATACCACATTAGCTATCCTCCAGTCCTCTGGCACCTCCGCTGTCTAAGAAGTCTCACAACACCAGGTTAAAGTCCGACAGGTTTATTTGGTAGCAAAAGCCACTAGCTTTCGGAGCGCTGCTCCTTTGTCAGGTAACTGGGAGTTCTGTTCACAAACAGGGCATATAAAGACACAAACTCAATTTACCTGTAAAGACTCACATTCCAACCATTATTTTGTAAATTGTGTCTTTATATGCCCTGTTTGTGAACAGAACTCCCACTTACCTGACAAAGGAGCAGCGCTCCGAAAGCTAGTGGCTTTTGCTACCAAATAAACCTGGTGTTGTGAGACTTCTTACTGTGTTTACCCCAGTCCAACGCCAGCATCTCCACATCATGACCTCCGCTGTGGTCAGAGAGGATTTGAAAGTTAGTGTCAGAGTCCCTGCAATCTCCTCTGTCACCTCACACAGCAGCCTAGGATAAAGCTCATCTGGGCCTGGGGATTTGCCCACTTTGAAGCACGCTAAAACCGCTAACACCTCCTCCCTCTCAGCGCCAATTTGTTCAATTATATCACAGCTTTGTATACCCACATTGTCTTCCTCCATAATGACCGCAGCTGCAAAATACTCATTTAATACCTCACCTACAATTTTTGGCTCCACACACCGATTGTCACTTTGGTCCCCAATGGATCCAACTCTTTCCCTGGTTACCCTCTTGCCCATAACATACTTATAAAACACCTTGGAATTTTCCTTTATTTTCCTTGCCAGTGTTTTTCCTTGCCCCCTCTTCATTAACCTAATTTATTTCTTAAGTACCCTCCCTGCACTTTCTAAACTCCTCTTGGGCATCCAGTGTTTTCAGCTCCCTGTATCTGTCATAAGCCTCCCTTTATTTCCTTATCCAATCCTGAATTTCCCTTGACATCCAGGATTCTCTGCACTTATGGGCCCACCTTTTACTATAAGACCATAAGGCGTAGGAGCAGCAGCAGACTATTTGGCCCTTCGAGTCTGGTGCCTGCCATTCAATGAGATCATCACTGATCTGATATGATAATCCTCATCTCCACTTTCCTGCCTTATGTTGTGGTTCAGGTCAGAATCTCCACAGTGTTTTATGGAGTCCTCCTGGATCATAAGTTTTGCTCCTTGAATGTGGCTAGGATAAGCATGAGATGTTTCACATCAAGTATGAATCAAATGACCCCACTCGGGAGCTTTTATCAAACAAAGTTTATGTCAGAATATAGTTAACATGTGTAGAAAGAAAATTAGCAATAACTTTTAACAATTACAAACAAAAACAAAACAACCACGACAATGTATAACCCTTAACAAAGATATGTAAGCTGTTCCAATCAAACAGTCCCATAAACAAAAACCCTCCCACAGGTTTAACACAGAAAAGACGAATAAGACTAATGCTCACGTGATACTGGAACTGAGTCCTTTGGATGAATGCTGCAGTTCTGTTGATACACTCAACAGTTTGGAGTCAGAACAGCTTCCCAGAACACCAGGGAGATTCTCTGGTCAAGCCGTCAACAGCAGATTTTCTACTCCAGGAAGGCTTTCAGCTAACCCGCAGAATTTCCCAAAACCCGGGAGAGAGAGAGAGAGAGACTTTGCTTTCAGTCTGATGTCCCTTCTAAAAACTAAAACCTGCATCTCAAAACTGAAAATGAAAGAGCTCTTGTCACCTGACCTGCAAACATTCTTCCTCCTGACAATGCAGGGTCATAAATCTAATTCCCAAAGTAAAAATAGACAACCCCTATTTAAACCACTGAAGGAGCAATAAAAAGGACTCCTATAGACAGCCCAGCAACAATGACATCAGCTAAGGCTGTGAGCTATAGAGAGCATGATATATAACTCTTAAAGGTGCAATAATGTCACACTTATCCCCATAACCCTTGATTCCCTTACTGATTAAAAATCTCAGGAGGGAGTGCGAACGAATTGGATACCTCCTTCAAACATCAACAACAACTTACATTTGAATAGCATCTACAATGTCATCAAACATTCCCAAGCTGCTTCACAGCAGCACGATTAACCAATATTTGACACTCAGGGGATATGAAGGCAGCTAACCAAAAGCTTGATTAAAGGAATAGTTTTTAATGTGTCTGAAAGGAGGGATGAGTGGTAGAGAGGTGGAGAGGGAATTGAATACAAAAGGGGAGAGGTTATGCCTTAGTTATAGAGGTCCACTGGCAGAATGTTCCACTCCCACCAGCAGCGGGAAATGCCATTGACAAGATTGGAAAGTTCTCCCAAGAAGTCCACGAAGATGCCTGTTGCTGGTGGGGTGGAGCGGTCACGGGCATTCGGCCTCTGATCTTCGGGTAAGCGTTCTCCAAGGTGGCCTTCAGGACACACGACAGCGCAGAAGCGCTGAGCAGAAACTGATAACCAGGTTCCGCACACATGAGGACGGCCTCAACCGGGATCTTGGGTTCATGTCACACTATCTGTAACCCCCATGACTTGCCTGGGTTTGCAAAATCTCACTGGCTGTCCTGTCTGGAGACAATACACATCTCTTTAGCCTATGCTTAATGCTCTCTCCACTCACATTGTCTGTACCTTTAAGACTTGATCAGCTGTAAAGACTCGCATTCCAATCATTATTCATTATTCTGTAAATTGAATTTGTGTCTTTATCTGCCCTGTTTGCTGTTTGAGAGCAGATCTCCCACTCACCTGACAAAGGAGCAGCGCTCCGAAAGATTGTGGCGTTTGCTACCAAATAAACCTACTGGACTTTAACCTGGTGTTGTTAGACTCCTTACGGAGTGGAGAATCCCAGCCCAAAGCATTGGGCTCCTTGTCTAAGGAAGTTCAAATCCTACCATGGCAGCTACTGGAATTAAAATGCAACCAATGCATCTGGAATTTAAAAATAAAGTTAGTTTCAGCAATGATGACCCTGAATCGATTGTTGTAAAAAAACCATCTGGTTCACGAATGACCTTTAGGGAAGGAAATCTGCCGTCCTTACCCGGCCTGGCCTACATGTGACTCCAGAGCCGCAGCAATGTTGGGTTAACTCTTAATTAAGTTTTAAAGTTTAAGTTTATTTATTTGTGTCACAAGTAGGCTTACATTAACACTGCAATGAAGTTACTGTGAAAATCCCCTGTCGCTCCATTCCGGTGCCTGTTTGGGTACACTGAGGGAGAATTTAGCACGGCCAATGCACCTAACTAGCACATCTTTCGGATTGTGGGAGGAAACCGGAGCACCCGGAGGAAATCCACGCAGACATGGGGAGAGCGTGCAGACTCCACACTGACAGTGACCCGAGGCTGGAATCGAACCCGGGTCCCTGGCGCTGTGAGGCAGCAGTGCTAACCACTGTGCCACCGTGCCGCCCACCCCCCTCCCCTCCCACCCTTCACAATGACCCAGAAAGCCAATCAATTCAAGGGTAATTAGGGATGGGCAATAAATGATCTCCTTGACAATGATGCCCACATCTTAAGAAAGATATCCTTCCCTGAAGACAATAACGTTTGATGTGACAGCCTAATTGTCACATTAATTGATGTTATTTCAGTTTGTTTCAGTGATGTTGGTAAAGGGACAATTATTGGTCGGGCAACACAGATAAAAGCAAATTACTGCGGGTGCTGGAATCTGAAACCAAAGGAGAAAACGCTGGAAAATCTCAGCAGGCCTGGCAGCATCTGTAAGGAGAGAAAAGAGCTGACGTTTCGAGTCCAGATGACCCCTTGTCAAAGCTAAAAGGCACAGGAACGTCAGCTCTTTTCTCTCCTTACGGATACTGCCAGACCTGCTGTGAATTTCCAGCATTTTCTCTTTTGGTTACAGAGAAACTCCTCTTGCATTTCTTCAGAATAGCGCTGTGGGGTCTTTAATGTCTAGCTGAGGATAAGCTGGGTGCCCTGGGGAAATTTGGCTAGATAGTTGACAGGGTCAGCAAGAAGGAACAGATTTTAAAACAATGGGGTAGTTTATACCTCAGAATATATGGCACGGAAGGAGGCCATTTGGCCCATCATGCCACCTCCATGAATTTAGGTTCATTCAAAATTTCACACCTGTGTCCTGACTTGCATTAACCTGTGTTCACTGTCTCACATTGGCTCACGGTTCAGTCACACCGCAATTTTAAAATTCCTCCAGGGATTTGACCCTCCATTTATCTCTGTTCATGGAGCTTTACTCTGTATCTAACCCCGTGCTGTACCTGTCCTGGGAGTGTTTGATGGGGACAGTGTAGAGGGAGCTTTACTCTGTATCTAACCCCGTGCTGTACCTGTCCTGGGAGTGTTTGATGGGGACAGTGTAGAGGGAGCTTTACTCTGTATCTAACCCCGTGCTGTACCTGTCCTGGGTGTGTTTGATGGGGACAGTGTAGAGGGAGCTTTACTCTGTATCTAACCCTGTGCTGAACCTGTCCTGGGAGTGTTTGATGGGGACAGTGCAGAGGAAGCTTTACTCTGTATCTAACCCCGTGTTGCACCTGTCCTGGGAATGTTTGATGGGGACAGTGTGGAGGGAGCTTTACACTGTATCTAACCCCCTGCTGTACCTGTCCTGGGAGTGTTTGATGGGGACAGCGTAGAGGGAGCTTTACTTTGTATCTAACCCAGTGCTGTACCTGTCCTGGGAGTGTTTGATGGGGACAGTGTTGAGGGAGCTTTACTCTGTATCTAACCCCCTGCTGTACCTGTCCTGGGAGTGTTTGATAGGGATGGTGTAGAGGGAGCTTTACTCTGTATCTAACGCCCTATTGTACCTGTCATAAGAACATAAGAAATAGGAGCAGGAGTAGGCCATCTAGCCCCTCGAGCCTGCCCCGCCATTCAATAAGATCATGGCTGATCTGACGTGGATCAGTACCACTTACCCGCCTGATCCCCATAACCCTTAATTCCCTTACCGATCAGGAATCCATCCATCCGCGCTTTAAACATATTCAGCGAGGTAGCCTCCACCACCTCAGTGGGCAGAGAATTCCAGAGATTCACCACCCTCTGGGAGAAGAAGTTCCTCCTCAACTCTGTCTTAAACCGACCCCCCTTTATTTTGAGGCTGTGTCCTCTAGTTTTAACTTCCTTACTAAGTGGAAAGAATCTCTCCGCCTCCACCCTATCCAGCCCCCGCATTATCTTATAAGTCTCCATAAGATCCCCCCTCATCCTTCTAAACTCCAACGAGTACAAACCCAATCTCCTCAGCCTCTCCTCATAATCCAAACCCCTCATCTCCGGTATCAACCTGGTGAACCTTCTCTGCACTCCCTCCAATGCCAATATATCCTTCCTCATATAAGGGGACCAATACTGCACACAGTATTCCAGCTGCGGCCTCACCAATGCCCTGTACAGGTGCATCAAGACATCCCTGCTTTTATATTCTATCCCCCTCGCGATATAGGCCAACATCCCATTTGCCTTCTTGATCACCTGTTGTACCTGCAGACTGGGCTTTTGCGTCTCATGCACAAGGACCCCCAGGTCCCTTTGCACGGTAGCATGTTTTAATTTGTTTCCATTGAGATAGTAATCCCATTTGTTATTATTTCCTCCAAAGTGTATAACCTCGCATTTCTCAACGTTATACTCCATTTGCCATATCCTCGCCCACTCACTCAGCCTGTCCAAATCTCTCTGCAGATCTTCTCCGTCCTCCACACGATTCACTTTTCCACTTATCTTTGTGTCGTCTGCAAACTTCGTTACCCTACACTCCGTCCCCTCCTCCAGATCATCTATATAAATGGTAAACAGTTGCGGCCCGAGTACCGATCCCTGCGGCACGCCACTAGTTACCTTCCTCCAACCGGAAAAACACCCATTTATTCCGACTCTTTGCTTCCTGTCGGATAGCCAGTCCCCAATCCACTTTAACACACTACCCCCAACTCCGTGTGCCCTAATCTTCTTCAGCAGCCTTTTATGGGGCACCTTATCAAACGCCTTTTGGAAATCCAAAAACACCGCATCCACCGGTTCTCCTCCATCAACCACCCTAGTCACATCTTCATAAAAATCCAACATGTTCGTCAAGCACGACTTTCCCCTCATGAATCCATGCTGCGTCTGATTGATCGAACCATTTCTATCCAGATGCCCTGCTATCTCCTCTTTAATAATGGATTCCAGCATTTTCCCTACTACAGACGTTAAGCTGACCGGCCTATAGTTACCCGCCTTTTGTCTCCTTCCTTTTTTAAACAGGGGCGTAACATTAGCCGTTTTCCAATCAACCGGCACTACCCCAGAATGCAACGAGTTTTGATAAATAATCACTAACGCATCCACTATTACCTCTGACATTTCTTTCAATACCCTGGGATGCATTCCATCCGGACCCGGGGACTTGTCCACCTTCAGTCCCATTAGTCTACCCAGCACTGCCTCTCTGGTAACATTAATTGTATTAAGTATTTCTCCTGCTGCCAACCCTCTATCGTTAATATTTGGCATACTATTTGTGTCCTCCACCGTGAAGACCGACACAAAAAACTTATTTAAAGACTCAGCCATATCCTCATTTCCCACTATTAACTCCCCCCCTCGTCCTCCAAGGGTCCAACATTCACTCTAGCCACTCTATTCCTTTTTATATATTTATAAAAACTTTTACTATCATTTTTTATATTAATTGCTAGCCTAGCTTCATAGTCTATCCTTCCTTTCTTTATCGCTTTCTTAGTCTCTCTTTGTTGTTTCTTAAATTTTTCCCAATCACTTGTTTCTCCACTATTTTTGGCCACTCTGTACGCAGCTGTTTTTATTTTAATACTCTCCTTTATTTCCTTCGTTATCCACGGCTGGTTCTCCCTTTTCTTACAATCCTTGTTTTTTGCTGGAATATATTTTTGCTGAGAACTGAAAAGGATCTCCTTAAAAATCCTCCACTGTTCCTCAGCTATCCTACCTGCCAGCCTGCTCTCCCAGTCTACCTTAGCCAATTCATCCCTCATCCTATCATATTTCCCTCTGTTCAAACAGAGGACACTGGTTTGAGACCAAACTTTCTCCTCTTCCATCTGAATCAGAAATTCGACCATATTGTGGTCACTAGACCCAAGAGGGTCCTTCACAATAAGATCCTTAATTCTACCTACCTCGTTACACAATACCAGATCCAAAATAGCTCGTTCCCTCGTCGGTTCCGTAACATGCTGTTCAAGGAAACTATCCCGACAGCATTCTAAGAACTCTTCCTCCATTCCACCCTTACCGACTTGAGTCTACCAGTCAATGTGCATGTTGAAGTCCCCCATGATTATTGCCGTTCCGTTTTTACACGCATCCCTTATCTGCTTGTTTATAGCCCTCCCCACCTCAACATTATTATTTGGGGGCCTATATACCACACCTACTAGTGTCTTTCTCCCTCTACTATTCCTCATCTCTACCCATAATGATTCCACGTTTTGTTCCTCAGAGCCTATGTCATCCCTCAGTACTACCCTGATATTATCTCTTATTAATAGCGCGACCCCACCACCTTTTCCTTCCTGTCTATTCTTCCTAAACGCCTGATACCCCTGGATATTCATCTCCCAGTCCTGGTCACCTTTCAGCCACGTTTCTGTAATGGCCACTAGATCGTACCCACTTGTGCTGATTTGCACCATCAACTCATTCACCTTGTTCCGAATGCTTCGTGCATTCAGGCAAAGTGTCCTTATTCCAGCTTTTATCTGGACCCGCTTTGATGAGTCGCGAACACCCTCTCCCTCTACTCCCTTATCTAAATTACCGCCTTCATTCACTTGCACCCTCTCCTCTACCATTAATTTTGTAATTCCCCTTACCCCTGCATCCTCCCCCCCCATCAATTAGTTCCTTGATCCTAGTCAACTCTTCTAGCTCCCCTCCCCCCAACCTATCTAGTTTAAATTCTCCCCAGTAGCCTTAGCCAACCTACTGGCCAGGATATTGGTCCCCGTGTGGTTCAAGTTCCACCCGTTTTTTGTATACAGATCACCCCTGCCCCTAAAGAGGTCCCAATGGTCCAGGAACCTGAATCCCTGCCCCCTGCACCAGTCCCTCAGCCACACATTCATCCTCCACCTCACTCCATTCCTGCCCTCACCTTCCCGTGGCACAGACAGTAATCCTGAGATTACTACCTTTGCTTTCCTCTTTCTCAGCTGTCTCCCTAATTCTCTGTACTCCCTTTTCACGACCCCTTCTCCCTTCCTACCCACATCAGCGGTACCAATATGTACCGCTACCTCAGGCTCCTCTCCCTCCCACCTCAGGATTTCCGGGACGCGACTAGCGACATCCTGGATCCCGGCCCCAGGGAGGCAGACCACCATGCGAGAATCCCGCCTACCTCCGCAGAAACGCCTGTCTGTCCCCTTCACCATCGAGTCCCCGATTAATACCGCCTTCCTCCTCTTTTCCTTAGCCCTCTGAGTTACAGGGCTGGACTCCACTGCGGAGACACGGCCACTGCTGCTTCCCCCAGGCGGGCTGTCCCCCCCAGCAGTACTCAAGCAGGAGTACTTGTTGTGCAGGGGCAAATCCACCGGGGTGCTCTCAACCACCCTAGCCTTACCCTTCCTGGCCGTCACCCACTTGGCCTCCTCCCGTGGCCCTGGTGTGACCACCTGATGATAGCTCTTGTCTATCACCTCCTCATTCTCCCTCATCAGCCTAAGATCCTCGAGCTGTAGTTCCAGCTCCCTAACACGGTCTCTCAGGAACCGCAGCTCGACACACCCCTCACAGATGTGGATGTCCGGGAGGCAAGATGCCTCCAGGACCTCCCACATCCTACACTGGGAACAACACACTGGTTTCACACTCATACTGGACACTTTATGTCAAATAAGAGTGAAAAGTTAATAAGAGTGTAAGGAAACAAAAACTCACCCCTGCTCGTCCAAGCCCTGTGAGCCAAAGCCCTGACAGCTCACTCAACTTCCCACTCACTCTGCTGTCCTGGGAGTGTTTGATGGGGACAGGGTAGAGAGAGTTTTACTCTGTATCTAACCCATAGCTATGAGGGTGAACTTGGGAGTGTGTACGAACCTGCTAAGATGGGCGCCCTATTTTACTTGCCCCCACCCCCCACTAAAAAAATGCCTTGAAGGGCATGTATATATAGCCCTGTGTCACACTCCATCAGTAAGTCTGCAATGAGGAAACTATTCAAAAAGCATAAAAAGCGATGTGAAGTTTCTGTGGGCCTCCAGAACTGACTGTGAACTGTCACATGTGTGAGCACAAAGAGGAACAAACCTCTGAAGATAATAATTCCATTGTGATTTTGCTGTCATTTTTAAATCAGTTGAGATTCACTCTTGATAGTCAGACTGCTTCCCAGTGAGTCGAAATGATGAAACAGAGAAGCTAGAGGCAACTGACATTCACTGTCAGAGCTTCAGACATCTCCTCACTAACCTGACGAATCATCCATCAAACTTCCTTTGACTCCATAGACTCTGTAAGAATCCTCCGGTTAAACACACTCACGAATGGGCTTCCACACCTCTCCTTCCTGTTCCAATTCCCTGGTCTAAAGGTGACTAACATCTCAACAAGGCTTTTCTGCGTTACCTGGCACAATAAGACCATAAGGTGGAGAAGGAGAAGTAGGCCATTCGGCCCACTGAGTCTGCTCTGCCATTCGATAAGATCATGATTCATCTGATACAAGTTTATATCAGATATTGACAGCACAGTGTACAGGCACCGGAGTGTGGTGACTAGGGAATTGTAACTTTAACTACTTGTGACATGAATAAATAAACTTAAAACTGTAAGTTTCTGTTTATTTGCTTGTGTCACAAGTAGGCTTGCATTAACACTGCAGTGAAGTTACTGTGAAAATTCCCGAGTCGCCATATTCTGGCGCCTGTTCGGGTACACTGAGCGAGAATTTAGCACGGCCAATGCACCTAACCAGCATGTCTTTCAGACTGTGGGAGGAAGCCAGAGCACCCGGAGGAAACCCACGCAGACATGGGGAGAAAGTGCAGACTCTGCATAGACAGTGACCCAAGCCGGGAACCGAACCTGAGGCAGCAGTTCTAACCACTGTGCCACTGTGCTGCCCATATAGAACAGAGAACAAAGAACAAAGAAAAGAACAGCACAGGAACAGGCCCTTCGGCCCTCCAAACCTGTGCCAATCATGATGCCCGAATTATCCTAAAAAAAAACCTTCTGCCCTTACCCGGTCCGTATCCCTCTATTCCCTCCCTATTCATGCACCCATCCAGATGCCTCTTAAATGTTGCTAATGTGCCTGCTTCCACCACCTCCTCTGGCAGTGCGTTCCAGGCACCCACCACTCTCTGTGAAAAACTTCCCCCACACATCTCCCTTAAATTATCCTCCTCTCACCTTGAACCCGTGCCCCTTTGCAATTGACACTTCCTCCCTGGGGAAAAAGGCCTCTGACTATCCCCCTGTCTCTGCCTCTCATAATTTTGTAGACCTCTGTCAGGTCTCCCCCTCAGCCTCCGCTTTTCCAGTGAAAACAATCCTGGTTTATTAAACCTCGCCTCATTGCCAAATGATAATCCTCAACTCCACCTTCCACCCTTATCCCCATAACCCTTGATTCCCTTACTGATTAAAATCTATCTAACCATGTAAATGTTGACAGGATCCAGATGTCAGTCTGTTGAAGCCGACACAGAAGCAGAAGATGTTGCCAGGTTGAGATGTGGCACCATGTTATGCTTTTTCTGCGAGTTTAGACATTGAGGTGAGATTCTAAAGCTCCGATCCTGCCAATTTATTGGTAGTTCTGGGAGCAGAAAAGCCACCCATACGTGTGCATTCTGCATCTCTGCTGTTTACCTCATGGCTCTTGTCTCTCAACTCTGAAAGATCAATGGTTCATATCCCATTCCAGATTTCTAGAAGCAGGGAACATAGATTAAAGATAAGTGGCAGTAAGTGTAGAACCTGGGGAAGAACCTTTTTACGCAGTGGATGGTGGGTGTCTGGAATTTGCTGCCTGAGGTGGTGGTGGAGGCAGAGACCCTAAACGCATTTAAAAAGTACCTGGATCTGCACCTTAAGTGCTGTAATCATAGAATTCTATGGTGCAGAAGGAGGCCATTCAGCCCATTGAGTCTGCACTAACTACAATCCCACCTGGCCCTACCCCCATAACCCCATGCATTTACTCTAGCTTGTCCTCCTGACAGTAAGGAGCAATTTAGCATGGCCAATCCACCTAACCCGCACATCTTTGAACTGGAGGAGGAAACAAGAGCGCTCGGAGGAAACCCATGCAGACACGGGGAGAATGTGAAAATTCCACAGAGACAGTGTTCCAAGCCGGGAATCGAACCTGGGTCCCTGTGAGGCAGCAGTGCTAACCACTGTACCGCCTGTGCTAAGTTTAACAACACCAGGTTAAAGTCCAACAGGTTTATTTGGTAGCCAAATAAACCAAATAAACACCAGGTTAAAGTCCAACAGGTTTATTTGGTAGCCAAATAAACCATTGGACTTTAACCTGGTGTTGTTAAACTTCTTACTGTGTTTACCCCAGTCCAACGCCGGCATCTCCACATCATGACCACCTGTGCTGCCCAGACCATAGCTCTGTAAGCTACAGGGCTATGGGCTGGGTGCAGGAAGGTGGGATTGGAAAGGACACCAGGGTGTCCCTGTCTGGCATGGACAAGATGGGCCGAATGGTCTCCTTCTGTGCTGTAACTTCCCTATGGTTCTATGCTTGGGAAGAAAGATTTATGTTGACACCTACAGTGCATTGTTGAGGAAATGCTGCCCAAAATGCCACCTTTAAGACTCATGTCAAACCAAGGCTCTGCCTGTCCTTACGGGTAAAACATCCGGTGACACTATTCTGAGGAAGAATGGGGGAATTCTCACTGGGGGCCAGGCCAACATTGAACCCTTAACCATCATTACTAAAAGCTGGATTCTGCGCTGATTTATCTAATTGGTGTGGCATCTTGCTGTGTGCAAATTGACTGCCATGTCCAATGTTGTAACACATTTGAAAATTACTTCACTGGCTTCAAAGAGTTTTGGGATGGTTCTGATATCACGAAAGGCACTATATGAATGCAAGTTCTTCCTCTTTCTTTTTCCCTGCCAATGTCCACATTCCCACCTACTTGGGTGGGTGAGTGGTCACTTGCTGTCAGTGAGGGAGGCATGGTCACTGTCAGCCCATGTGCAGGCCCTCATGGCAAGGTTGAATACCTTGAGGGAACAAAATTGTTTTCTCGGCAGCGCCTTGCATCCCTCTTCACATCCCCTCCGCCCCCAGGAGGTTACGACCTTCTGATAATGGCTATTGTGTATTTCTTTAATGGGAAACTTAACTGAAGGGCTGGGCCTACATTGCAAGGCTGCAAAGATAAGCTCCTCCAGGAAGTAATGACTAGTTAATGCCGCACTTGCACTGTACATTTGTCGAATGAAGAGTTAATTCCAGACAGAGAGTCATTAGAGCGCAGAAAAAAACCATTCAGCCCAGTGAGTCCATTCTGGCTCTCTGTAGAAATGTCCCATTTCTCCAATCATTCACAGGATGTGGTCAACATTGGCCAACATACGTTGTCCATTCCTGTGCCAGGTGTCTTGAGAGTCCATTTCAAAGGGCAGTTAACAGTTAAACACATTGTCATGGATCTCGAGTCCCATGTAGGCCAGACTGGGAAGGACGGCAGATTTCCTTCCCTAAGGGACATTAGTGAACCAGATGGGTTTTGACAACATTTGATGATGGTTGTCATGGTGACCATCACTGGACTAACTTTCAATTCCAGATTTATTTAATTGAATTTTAATGCCGGTGGCACAGTGGTTAGCACTGCTGCCTCACAGCGCCAGGGACCCGGGTTCGATTCCCGGCTTGGGTCACTGTCTGTGTGGAGTTTGCACGTTCTCCCGTGTCTGCGTGGGTTTCCTCCGGGTACTCCGGTTTCCTCCCACAGTCCAAAGATGTGCAGGTTAGGTGGATTGGCCATGCTAAATTGCCTCTTAGAGTCTCAAGATGTGTAAATTAGGGAGATTAGCAGGGTAAATACGTGGCGTTATGGGAAAGGGTCTGGATGGGATCCTCTATTGGAGAGTCTGTGCAGACCCGATGGGCTGAATGGCCTACTTCTGCACTGTCGGGATTCTATGATTCCATGGTCTCATAGAGCCGTAGAGGTCTCTGACAAAGTCTGCACCAATCAAAGAAAAGTCACCTAACTATTCTAATGCCATTTTCCAGCGCTTGGCCCATAGCCTTGTGTGCCTAGGCATCGCAAGTGCACATCTAAATACTTCTTAAATGTTGTGATGGTCTCTGCATCCACCACCCTTTCAGGCAGTGGGTTCCAGACTCCTCTCACCCTCTGGGTGAAAAAGTTTTTCCTCACATTCTCTCTGAACCTCCTGCATCTTCCCTTAAATCTATGCCTCCGGATCATTTTTAAAAAATTTATTCGTGGGACATGGGCGTTGCTGGCTGGCCAGCATTTATTGCCCATCCCTAGTTGCCCTTGGGAAGGTGGTGGTGAGCTGCCTTCTTGAATCGCTGCAGTCCACGTTCTGTGGGTTGACCCACAATGCCGTTAGGGAGGGAATTCCAGGATTTTGACCCAGCGGCTGTGAAGGAACGGCCGATATATTTCCCAAGTCAGGATGATGAGTAGCTTGGAGGGGAACTTGCAGGTGGTGGTGTTCCCATGTATCTGCTGCCCTTGTCCTTCTAGATGGAAGTGGTCGTGGGTTTGGAAGGTGCTGTCTAAGGATCTTTGTTGGATTGCTGCAGTGCATCTTGTAGATAGTACACACTGCTGCTACTGAGCGTCAGTGGTGGAGGGAACAGATGATCCCTCTAACAAGGGGGAACTTTCTTCCTGTCTACTCTATCTATGCTCCTCCTCCCTTAATGTAGGAGTAAGCCAACTGACCCAGAAAAATGGGTGTTGGGGAGTAAGGGGGTTTGAGACTCACGAGTTGGGCCAGGTACCAAAACTCTGCCTCCACCCCTCAAATAAAATTCCCAAACCTCACTGCCCCTGAAGCCTACTGTGCTTGTGAGAGACAAGCCCTGAGAACAGTACTGACAGGAACAACCCTGGCAATAGTGAAGCCAATGCTGTTCATACTTGCTTATACAACATAATTAACTTCTCAACTGATGCCCACAACAGAAGCAGCCTAATTATTGTACAGAAAGTGGGGGCAATCATTATTAAAACCTGTCATCTAAACTTCCAGTCATCTCCTCTAAGCTAAATAGAGAAAGGATTTTATATCAAAACTACAGCACAGAAACAGACCCAATTGGTCTATGCTACTGTTTATTCTTCACATAAACCTCTTCCCATTTATTTCAGCTAACTCCAGCAGCACTTTTTCAAAATTCTCTCATGGGACATGAGTGTCACTGACTAGGTCAACGTTCTCTTCCATGTCAGCATGTGTTCTCCTTATCCTAATTGCCCTTGTGAAGGCGGTGGTGAGCTATCGTGTAGGTGTAGGAACACCCACGGTGCAGGTAAGGGAGTTCCAGGATTTTGATCCAGTGGCAGTGAAGGAACGGCGATATATTTCCAAGTCAGGGCTCTGAGTGACTTGAAGGGAACTAGCAGGTGGTGGTGTTCTCATGTATCAGCTGCCCTTGTCCTTTTAAGTGGAAGAGGTCTTGGGCTTGGAAGGTGCAGTCAAAGGAGCCTTGGTGAGTTGCCACAGTGCATTTTGTAAATGGTATATATGGCTGGCACTGCGCATTGGTGGAGGGGCTGAATGTTTAAGGTGGTAGATCGGGTGCCAATCAAACAGGCTGCTTTGTCCTGGATGATGTTGAGTTTCTTGAATGCTCAAGGCAAATCGAGATTGTTCCATCACAAGTCTGACTTGTGCCTTTTTGTGGCTTTATGGAGTTGGGAGGTGAGTTACTTGTCCCAGAATTCCCAGCCTGTGACTTGCTCTTGAAGTTACAGTATTTATGGCCAGCTTAGCTTCTGGCCAATGGTAACCCCCCCCCCCCCCCCCAGGATGTTTATAAAGAAGAATTCAGCGACGTTGATACTATTGAATATCAAGGAGCAATAGTTTAGATTCCATCTTGTTGGAGATGATAATTGCCTGCCACTTGATTGGTATAAATGTCGCTTGTCATTTATCAGTCCAAGCCTGAATGCTGTCCAAGTCTTGCTGCGTGTGGGCACAAACTGCTTCAGAATCTGAGGAGTCACGAATGGTGCAAAATCTGCAAGACATAACAGGCTACAAGATGAAGGCATGTAAAATCGCCGGCACCAACGCACCCTCCCTGATGAGCTCAATACATTCGACGCCCAATTTGAGCAAAAGGTCAGCGAGAGCATGCCCTCCACCCTGGAAGCCTCGGATGAACCTGTATCTGGGGTCACCATTGCAGATGTCAGAGCAGCTTTCTCGAAGGTCAACCCAAGGAGAGTGACTGGTCCAGATGGGGTACCTGGACAAGCGCTCAGATCCTGCGCGGATCAGCTGGTGAGAATATCCGCAGACATCTTCAACCTCTCTTTACAACAATCTGAGGTCCCTATCAGCTTCAAGAAGATGACCATCATCTGGTACCTAAGAAAATCTAGACAGCGCAGCGTGCCTTAATGACTATCGGCCGGTGGCTCTGACACCCATCATTATGAAATGCTTCGAAAGGTTAGTCATGGCACGATCAATTCCAGCCTCCCGGACTACCTGGATCTATTACAGTTTGCCCACTTCCGCAACAGGTCCACAGCAGATGCCATCTCCCTGGCCCTGCAGTCAACCCTGGAACACCGAGATAACTAGGACACCTGTGTCAGACTCCTATTTATTGACTACAGCTCAGCCTTCAACACCACTATTCCCACGAAACTCATCTCCAAACTCCGTGGCCTGGGCCTCGGCATCTCCCTTTGTGACTGGATCCTGAACTTCCTAACTCACAGACCACAATCAGTAAGGAGAGGCCTCCTTCACGATCATCCTCAGCACCGGTGTCCCACAAGGCTGTGTTTTCAGCCCCCTACTATACTCCTTATACACCAATGACTGTGCGGCCAAATTCTCCTCCAATTCGATTTTCAAGTTTGCTGACGACACCACCGTAGTGGGTCGGATCTCAAAAAATGATGAGACAGAGTACAGGAATGAGATAGAGAATCTAGTGAACTGGTGCGGCAACAATAATCTCTCCCTCAATGTCGACAAAACAAAGGAGATTATCATCGACTTCAGGAAGAGTAAAGGAGAACATGCCCCTGTCAACATCAACGGGGATGAAGTAGAAAGGATCGAGAGCTTCAAGTTTTTAGGTGTCCAGATCACCAACAACCTGTCCTGGTCCCCACCCCATGCTGACGCCCACCAACGCCTCTACTTTCTCAGAAGACTAAGGAAATTCGACATGTCAGCTACAACTCTCACCAACTTTTACAGATGCACCATAGAAAGCATTCTTTCTGGTTGTATCACAGCTTGGTATGGCTCCTGCTCTGCCCAAGACCGCAAGAAACTACAAAAGGTCATGAATGTAGTCCAATCCATCACACAAACCAGCCTATCAAAATAAATCAAATCAAAATCAAAATCTTATGGAAGTATCAATGAATATTCCCACTTCTGACCTGATGGCAGTAAAAAAGGCAAATGGTATGTTGGCCTTCATAGCAAGAGGATTTGACTATAGGGATAGGGATGTTTTGCTGCAATTGTATAGGGCTTTGGTGAGGCCATACCTGGAGTATTGTGTGCAATTTTGGTGTCCTTGGCTGAGGAAGGATGTTCTTGTTATGGAGAGAATACAGCATAGGTTTACCAGGCTGACTCCTGGGATGGCAGGTCTGTCATATGAGGAGAGATTAAGTCGGTTAGGATTTTATTCACTGAAGTTTAGTAGAGTGAGAGGGGATCTCATTGAAACTTATAAAATTCTAACAGGGTTAGACAGGGTAGATTCAGAAAGAATGTTCCTGATGGTGGAGGAGTCCAGAACTAGGGGTCATAGTTTGAGGGTAAGGGGCAAACCTTTTAGAACTAGGGTGAGGAGAAATTTCTTCACCCAGAGCGTGGCGAATGCGTGGAATTCACTACCACAGAATGTAGTTGAGGCCAAAATGGTGTGTGATTTCAAGAATAAATTAGATATTGCTCTTGGGGCTAAAGGGATCAAGGGCTATGGCAGAAGGGGGGATCAGGATATTGAATTTGATGATCAGCCATGATCAAAATGAATGATGGAGCAGGTGTGAAGGGCCGAATGGCCTACTCCTGCTTCTAGTGTCTATGTTTCTATGTTGAAAAAAGAACCCAGGCTTGTTCAATCTTTCCCGATAGGGAAACCTTTCTGGATCCAGTATTGTTGCAGTAAACCATTGCTTTACCTCCTCAGTGCCTCTTTGTGAAATATGAAGGCTAAATGTGCATATTACTCCAAGTGTGCTCCAACCAATACTCAATACATGCTTAATATTAGTTCTCTACGCATTGTATGGTCTTGTGGGTCAGTGGGTTAGCGCCCCAGTCCCGTCAGTCAGAAGACCCGGGTCCGAGTCCCACCACCGGACATGATGGCCAAGGAAGGTGCGTTTGTAACATTGAATCATCATATTATTCCGACAGTGCAGAAAGAGGCCATTCGACCTATTGAGTCTGCACCGACCACAACCCCACTCAGGCCCTATCCCCATAACCCTACTTATTTACCCTACTAACCCCCAACACTCAGGGGTAAGTTAGCATGGCCAATCAACCTAACCTGCACATCTTTGGAGTGGCCAAACGGATTGGGTATCAACGTGCAAAACCCTTCCAAACGCACCAATGAGGGGAGAGATACCTGGTCAGCCATGTTTGATGAGGTGTGGCGCCTCTCAAGCTATAACAACTTACTGGTGGCAGCCTGGCAAACCTGTTGCAGGGATTACTATATATAGAAAGAGACAATAATCTGCCTTACTGCCCCACGAGGTGTGGGAAGAGGTTTGGAATTTGATGAAAGGCAATGCGACTGCCAGACTGACAGGTTACCCCACACAGACACAATTCACTAGCCCCGCCTCCTTTAATAACCATGGGAGGTTTTCTCTCCACTTCACTCACCCCGGAGCGTTGCAAACAGTGAACAAATTTGCTTCTGACACCTTTATGGGTGAAGTTTGCCAAATGATTCATAAGCAGCCCATTTGTGACATCAATGATGCGCTATTCCTCCTGGTGTGAGCTTCAGCTGGATTTATGAATCATGCTTGTTTTCCGTGGGAAAGGTGGCAGGCCTGCACCTGAAGCTGAAACTCCTCTAAAGCCTGCTGGGTTTTAACTTGGATCTTTATCCATTTTTGCAGTGTTGACTGGAATCTGAAAGCCATTCACCCCAAGCCACGGGCAGAATCATTGTTTGGGGTTGCTTTGGTTTGGATAGAAATGTGGGGCTGGAGGTTGCGAATGAGGGACAGGGGAAATGGAGTTTGGAGATAATCCATGAATATTAATTTCCTATTTATATTCCTGCTGTCTTATCACATTTCAAAACATTCTTCCAGGGATGTGGGCTTCGCTGACAAGGTCAAAATTTGATGCCTCTTCCTAATTGCCCTTGAACTGAGGAACTTGCCTGGCCTTTACAGAGGGCAGGTAAGAGTTAACCACATTGCTATTATTCTGGAGTCACATGTAGGCCAACCAGGTAAGGAGGCAGATTTCCTTCCCTAAAGGACATTAATGATGCAGATGAATTTTTACAACAATCAATGATCGGTCCATCACTGTGACTAACTTTATATTCCAGATTTTATGAATGGAATTTTAATTGCCAAGGTGGGATTTGAACCTGTGTCCACAGACCACTTTTTTAATTCATTCGTGGGACATGGGTGTCGCTGGCTGATCAGTATTTATTGCCCATCCCCAGTTGCCCAAGGGCAGTTGAGAGTCAACCACATTGCTGTGGCTCTGGAATCACATGTAGGTCAGACCAGGTAAGGATGGCAGATTTCCTTCCCTAAAGGACATTAGTGAACCAGGTGGGTTTTTCCAACAATTCCCGGCTTGGGTGGCTGTGCGAAGTTTGCACATTCTCCCCGTGTCCAGGTGCTCCGGTTTCTTCCCACACTCCAAAGATGTGAGGGTTAGGCTGATTGGCCATGCTAAATTAATGCTTAGTGTCCCCGGATGCGTAGGCAAGAGGGATTAGCGGGGTAATTATGTGTGGTGACGGGGATAGGGCCTGGGTGGGACTGTTGTCGGTACAGACTTGATGGGCCGAATGGCCTCCTTCTGCACTGTAGGGTTTCTATGATTCTAATCAACAATAGATTCTTAA
This sequence comes from Mustelus asterias, assembly GCF_964213995.1. Taxonomy (NCBI): domain Eukaryota; kingdom Metazoa; phylum Chordata; class Chondrichthyes; order Carcharhiniformes; family Triakidae; genus Mustelus; species Mustelus asterias. The sequence goes on from NC_135814.1 coordinate 7,470,490, forward strand.
TTCCAGATATGGTTCATTGAATTCAAATTCTACCATCTGCCGTTGCGGGATTCGAACCTGGTCTCCAGAACATTAGCTGAGTTTCTGGATTAATAGTCTCGTGATAATACCATTAGGCCATCGCCTCCCCCTGGGCCCCTGGACAACCAGTCCAGTGGTATTTCCACTTTGCCACCATTGGCCCATCCTGAGACCACACGCCTGTGACACATACATTTGAAGTTTGATACATTGTTGTAGATAGACCAGGCATTGAGCAGCAAGGCATCAGTCTAACCAGTGGTGTCAAGGCCACCAATGCATTTACATTCCACCTGCCGATAACTGCTTCCCACTATCTCCACTATAAGCTTCCATTTCAATGTCAATTGCGCCCAATTCACTCCATTCACCACCAGCTATTCAGCTCTAAGACTGTTACAGTATCAACAACGAAGTTGAGTTGAAGACTGGTTCAAACTCAAATGGGGTATTGTGTCTGGTTCTGGGAGCTATGCTTTCGGAAAGATGTGAGGGCAATGGAGAGAGTGCAGTAAGGATTCACCTGAAAGCATTCTTTCTAGTTGTATCACAGCTTGGTATGGCTCCTGCTCTGTCCAAGACTGCAAGGAACTACAAAAGGCCGTGAATATAGTTCAATCCATCACACAAACCAGTCTCCCGTCCATTGACTCTGTCTACACTTCCCGCTGCCTCGGCAAAGCAGCCAGCATAATTAAGGACCCCACGCACTCCGGACATTCTCTCTTCCGCCTTCTTCCGTCGGGAAAAAGATACAAAAGTCTGAGGTCACGTACCAACGATTCAAGAACAGCTTCTTCCCTGCTGCTGTCAGACTGTTGAATAGACTTACTCTGCATTAAGTTGATCTTTCTCTACACCCTAGCTATGACTGTAACACTACATTCTGCACTCTCTCCTTTCCTTCTCTATGAACGGTATGCTTTGTCTGTATAGTGTGCAAGAAACAAAAATTTTCACTTTATGTTAATGCATGTGACAATAATAAATCAAATCAAATCAAATCTGAATGGTTCCAGGGATGAGGGACTTGAGCTGTGCAGACAGATTGGAGAAGTTGCAACTGTTCTTTTTAGAGGATATTATCCTCTACAAAGAACAATTCAGGAGTTGCAGAACTGCTCTATTTTGGGATATTATTAAACCAGAAAGAGTGCAGAAAAGATTTACTAGGATACTACCGGACGTGATGCTTTGAGTTATTAGGAGAGGCTGGATAGACTGGGACTTTTTTCTCTGGAGTGTAGGAGGCTCAGGGGTGATCTTACAGAGGTCTATAAAATAATGAGGGGCATAGATCAGCTAGATAGTCAATATCTTTTCCCAAAGGAAGGGGAGTCTAAAACTAGAGGGCATAGGTTTAAGGTGAGAGGGGAGAGATACAAAAGGGTCCAGAGGGGCAATTTTTTCACACAGAGGATGGTGGGTGTCTGGAATGAGCTGCCAGAGGTAGTAGTAGAGGTGGGTACAATTTTGTCTTTTAAAAAGCATTTAGACAGTTACATGAGTAAGATGGGTATAGAGGGATATGGGCCAAATGTGGGCAATTGGGACTAGAATCATAGAATTCCTACAGTGCAGAAGGAGGCCATCCAGCCCATCGAGTCTGTACCGACAACTATCCCACCTAGGCCCTATCCCCGTAACCCCACAGATTTACCCCACTAATCCTTCTAACCTACGCATCCCGGGACACTAAGGGGAAATTTAGCATGGCCAATGCACTTAACCCACACATCTTTGGACTGTGGGAGGAAACCGGAGCACCCGTTGGAAACCTGCGCAGACACGGGGAGAACTGAAAAGGAAGAATTTGTTGGGTTACGGGGAGTTGGCGGGAGAGTGGTACTGGGTGCATTGCATGTGGAGAACCACTTCAAGCAGGATCCCTTCTGTGCTGTAACAACCTGTGACTCTGTGATCTAACTCACAGCCTGTCAATAAGCCTTGAATAAAGCAAATTTCCTTACAGCTCAAAGCTTTCAAAACCGACACCACAATGTTCGCTCGAGTTAAACACTGACTTATGTGGCACAGTGGTTAGAACTACTGCCTCACAGTGCCAGGGATCTGGGTTCAATTCCTGGCTTGGGTCACTGTCCGTATAGCGTGTGCATGTTCTCCCCGTGTGTGCGTGGGTTTCCTCCGGGTGCTCCGGTTTCCTCCCACAGTCTGAAAGATGTGCTGATTAGGTGCATTGGCCGTGCTAAATTCTCCCTCAGTGTACCCGAACAGGCGACTGGGGGGTTTTCACAGTGACTTCATTGCAGCATTAATGTAAGCCTACCTGTGACACTAATAAGTAAACTTAAACTTATCTCTGGTAGAATGCCACTCTGCATTCCTGGGTTCTCTGAGGGGCAGATCCCCTTCTACTGCCTAGTTTCTGCTGTCTGACTCTGACACTAGCATTGGCAAGTTAATGAAAAGAAGTTGCATTTCTATAGCACCTTTCATGACTTCAGGACATCTCAAAGCATTTTACAACCAATGAAATATTGTTGCACTGGCCAAAACTCAGCAGCTAATCCATTTCAGTCATGTAGGACCAGGGTTAAATATTCGCGAGGACACGAGGGAGAACACCCCTTGCTTGTTAATCCAGTGTTGTGGAATAAGTTAAATCTGCCCTTCGACAGGCCCCATGAGAACAAAGATTATTCTCAAACAATGCACTTGGAACGGCAAACCAGGTTATTTTCCTCAGCGCACGGACTGAGAATTGAACACACAATCTGACTCCGAAATAGGAGTGCGACTCCTGAGCATATGTCAAGTCAAAGTGTTTTTCACAAATGCCACTCTTGATTAAGATGTGGAGATGTGATGAAGGAGCAGTGCTCTGAAAGCTCTTGATTCCAAATAAACCTTTGGACTTTATTTGATTCGATTTATTATTGTCACATGTATACAGCAAAAAGTATTGTTTCTTGAGCGCTACACAGACAAAGCATACTGTTCACAGAGAAGGAAATGAGAGAGTGCAGAATGTAGTGTTACAGTCATAGCTAGGGTGTAGAGAAAGATCAACTGAATGCAAGGTAGGTACATTCAAAAGTCTGATCGCAGCAGGGAAGAAGCTGTTCTTGAGTTTAACCGAGTGTTGTGAGACTTCTTACTCTTAATAAGGTTTTAGGTTTATTTATTAGTGCCACAACAGTCGCCGGAGTGTGGCAACTCGGGGATTTTCACAGTAACTTCATTGCAGTGTGAATGTAAGCCTATTTGTGACTAATAAATAAACTTTAACCTTACTTTAAATAGGCTTACATTGACACTGCAATGAAGCTACTGTGAAAATCCCCAAGTCACCACTCTCCGGTGCCTGTTCGGGTACACTGAGGGGGAATTTAGCATGACCAGTGCACATAACCAGCACATCTTTCAGACTGTGGGAGGAAACTGGAGCACCCGGAGGAAACGCACACAGACACGGGGAGAATATGCAGACTCAACACAGGCAGTGACCTAAGCCGGGAATTGAACCCGGGTCCCTGGCGCTGTGAGGCAGCAGTGCTAACCATTGTACTATCGTGCTGCCCATACGCTTTGCAACTTCAGATGACTTTTTTTTTACTTGCTCTGCCATCAATGTTTACATCAACGCAATTTTTATGTGAGCGATGGAAGTTTATTCCCTACAGGTTGTGCCGTTGCCATGATTTTCCAATATTGGATGTCAACCAGAGAGTTTGGCCTTTTGGGGAATTACCCTTGTTGTGTGCATGTTTTGTGACAATGTAAATGAAACCTCTGGACTCGTCAGCCTGTGTAATGAATATCGGTAGAGAGCTCTCTCTCTCGGCAGGTGAAGATAGAACACAGCAGTAAAGAGCGACAATGCACAAAGTGCAAGATCACAACTAATTATTATCATATTTTTATTATTACTATTGACCTGGAGGAGTTGTTTCCTATTTATAAGTATTTTGTTGCAAAGAACACAATTTCATGGCCCCACAATGACGGCACAAGGTTATATTGTAATAATTTACCCTCCTGCCTTGGGTGCACCATTAAATTGAGGCCTTTTCCATCTTTAAACATGGCAATAAGAGACCACAGGATGCTACTAAATCAGGTTAAAGTCCAACAGGTTTATTTGGAATCATGAGCTATCGGAGCAGCGCTCCGAAAGCTCGTGATTCCAAATAAACCTGTTGGACTTTAACCTGGTGTTGTGAGACTTCTTACTGTGCCCACCCCAGTCCAACGCCGGCATCTCCACATCATGGGTTACTAAATCAGAGCAGGAGAGCTCGTCCAATGCCCTGGCCAATGTTTATTCCTTATTACAAGTCAGCAAAGACATATTGGGTTGGATTCTCTGACCTTGCCCACGGCCGGGATTCTCCAGTCCCGCTGCAGCGAACGGAGATTTGGCTGAGCGCCAAATTCACTGTTCTCATTGGCGTCAGCAGCGGGGCATGAGCAGCTGGAGAAGCTGGCCATTATCTGGTCATTTATCTGCGGTGTTGTAGAGCTTTGCTTTGCAAAAATTAGTTGCGTCAGTTTCTTACATCACAATAGTGACTGCACTTCAAAAATATTTCCTTTGGTGTAGAAGTGCTCTGGGATGTTTCAGCTTCTGAAAGGCTTGTGTAATAAGAACATAACATAAGACTAGGAGCAGGAGGAGGCCATCTGGCCCCTCGAGCCTGCTCCGACATTCAATAAGATCATGGCTGATCTTTTCGTGGACTCAGCTCCACTTACCCGCCCGCTCACTATAACCCTTAACTCCTTTTCTGTTCAAAAATCTATCTATCCTTGCCTTAAAAACATTCAATGAGGTAGCCTCAACTGCTTCACTGGGCAGGGAATTCCACAGATTCACAACTCTTTGGATGAAGGGGTTCCTCCTCAATTTAGTTCTAAATCTGCTCCCCCTTATACAATCATAGAATCATACAGAGCAAAAGGAGGCCATTTGCCCATCAAGCCTGCACTGACCACGATCCCACCCAGATCCTATCCCTGTAACCCCATATATTTACGCCATTAATCCCCCTGACACTAAGGGACAATTTAGCATGTCCGATCCACCTAACCCACACATCTTTGGACTGCGGGATGAAACCGGAGCACCTGGAGGAAACCCATGCAGACGCAGGGAGAAAGTGCAGACTCCGCACAGAGAGTGACGTAAGGCTGGAATTGAATCCAGGTCCCTGGTGCTGTGAGGCAGCAGTGCTAACCACTGTGCCACCGCGCTGCCCCATTTTGAAGCTATGCCCCCTAGCTCTGGTTCCACCCACCAGTGGAAACAACCTCCCTGCTTCTATCTTATCTATTCCCTTCATAATTTTATATGTTTCTCTAAGATCCCCTCTCATTCTTCTAAATTGCAATGAGTATAATCCCAGTCTACTCAATCTCTCCTCATAAGCCAACCCTCTTAACTCCGTAATCAACCTAGTGAATCTCCTCTGCACCCACTCCAGTGTAGTAGAAGGGTCTGGTACCTAAAGGATTAACATGGCACTGCACACATAGTGACGTAAAGAGGCACATGACCCAAAGCTGGGGTCAGTCTTGAGAAGAGCAGTGATATGTAAGACTTAGTATGGAGCCTTCTCTATACCTGTATCTTCAATTGTAAATATGGATATAGTTGCATTGTTATAGAGTCATAGGGTCATAGAGGTTTACAGCATGGAAACAGGCCCTTCGGCCCAACTTGTCCATGCCGCCCAGTTTTTAACACTAAGCTAGTCCCAATTGCCCGCATTTGGCCCATATCCTTCTATACCCATCTTACCCCATGCAACTGTCTAAATGCTTTTTAAAAGACAAGATTGCATCTACCTCCACTACTGCCTCTGGCAGCTCATTCCAGACACTCACCACCCTCTGTGTGAAAAAATTGACCCTCTGGACCCTTTTCCATCTCTCCCTTCCCACCTTAAACCCATGCCCTCTAGTTTTAGACTCCTCTACCTTTGGGAAAAGATGTTGACTGTCTACCTTATTTATGCCCCTTATTATTTTATAGACCTTTATAAGATCACCCCTAAGCCTCTAACACCCCAGTGAAAAAAGTCCCAGTCTTTCCAGCCTCTCCTTGCAACTCAAACCACCAAGTCCCACTAGCATCCTAGAAAACCTTTTCTGCACTCTTTATAGTTTAATAATATCCTTTCTATAATAGGGTGACCAGAACTATACACAGTATTCCAAGTGTGGCCTTACCAACCAATGTCTTGTACAACTTCAACAAGATGTCCTAACTCCTGTTTTCAATGTTCTGATCAATGAAACCAAGCATGCCGAATGCCTACTTCACCACTTTGTCCACCTGTGACTCCACTTTCAAGGAGCTATGAACCTGATCACTAGATCTCTTTGTTCTGTAACTCTCCCCAGTGTCCTACCATTAACTGAGTAGGCCCTGCCCCAATTCAATCCACCAAAATGCATCACCTCGCATTTATCTAAATTAAACTCCATCCGCTATTCATTGGCCTACTGGCCCAATTGATCAAGATCCCGTTGCAATCCTCGACAGCCTTCTTCACTGCCCACTATGCCACCAATCTTGGTGTCATTTGCAAACTTACTAACCAGGCCTCCTAAATTCTCATCCAAATCATTGATATAAATGACAAATAACAGTGGACCCAACACCTGAGGCCTGATAATTAAGACTTGCTGCCAATTCATACAAGGCTATAAAGATTGCTTCATGGTGTCCAAACAGCAGCCTCTGAGGGAAATGACAACAGAATACAGCAGCATGATTGAAAGAATTTTGTTTCCCGTGTTCTCTTGGAACATACATTGAAACACTGGGGTCACGCCCACCAACCCGCTCCCCTGAAAGTCGCCACATGTGATCAAGTTATCCTCTTCCCTTTCCCGATGTCTTCTTTCCTTTGAGGCTTAGTTTCCTCCTCCTTCCTTGCTCCAATGCTCATAATGTGGACAGCATGATGGCACGGCGATTAGCACTGCTGCCTCACAGCGCCAGGGACCTGGATTCGATTCCTGGCTTGAGTCACTGTCTGTGTGAAATCTGCATGTTCTCCCCATGTCTGCATGGGTTTCCTCCGGGTGCTCCGGTTTCCTCCCACAAAGACGTGCTGGTTCGGTGCATTGGCCGTACTAAATCCTCCCTCAGTGTACCCGAACAGGCACCGGAATGTGGCGATTCGGGGATTTCCACAATAACTTCATTGCAGTGTTAATGTAAACCTATTTTTGACACTAGAACATAGAACATAGAACATAGAACATTACAGCGCAGAACAGGCCCTTCGGCCCACGATGTTGCACCGACCAGTTAAAAAAAAACTGTGACCCTCCAACCTAAACCAATTTCTTTTCGTCCATGAACCTATCTACGGATCTCTTAAACGCCCCCAAACTAGGCGCATTTACTACTGATGCTGGCAGGGCATTCCAATCCCTCACCACCCTCTGGGTAAAGAACCTACCCCTGACATCGGTTCTATAACTACCCCCCCTCAATTTAAAGCCATGCCCCCTCGTGCTGGATTTCTCCATCAGAGGAAAAAGGCTATCACTATCCACCCTATCTAAACCTCTAATCATCTTATATGTTTCAATAAGATCCCCTCTTAGCCGCCGCCTTTCCAGCGAAAACAATCCCAAATCCCTCAGCCTCTCCTCATAGGATCTCCCCTCCATACCAGGCAACATCCTGGTAAACCTCCTCTGCACCCTCTCCAAAGCCTCCACATCCTTCCTGTAATGTGGGGACCAGAACTGCACACAGTACTCCAAGTGCGGCCGCACCAGAGTTGTGTACAGTTGCAACATAACGCTACGACTCCTAAATTCAATCCCCCTACCAATAAACGCCAAGACACCATATGCCTTCTTAACAACCTTATCTACTTGATTCCCAACTTTCAGGGATCTATGCACACATACACCTAGATCCCTCTGCTCCTCCACACTATTCAAAGTCCTCCCGTTAGCCCTATACTCAACACATCTGTTATTCCTACCAAAGTGAATTACCTCACACTTCTCCGCATTAAACTCCATCCGCCACCTCTCGGCCCAACTTTGCAACCTGTCTAAGTCTTCCTGCAAACTACGACACCCTTCCTCACTGTCTACCACACCACCGACTTTGGTGTCATCAGCAAATTTGCTAATCCACCCAACTATACCCTCATCCAGATCATTAATAAATATTACAAACTAATAATCATATAAAATAAAATAAACTGCATGAATCCTGTAAAATAAACTTCCTAACTTCCATGAGGACCCAGGCCTTTCTCCCTTTAGGTCTATGTCATGAGCTTCAACTCACCGAATGAGCTCCAGGACTGTGGTACAGCACCTACCAGGAACGTCGCATCCACCAGGATTGGGAGAGGATTGGATTCTTTCTCCTAACTTTCCTGGGAAACATTTCTCAAAGAGGTCCACCAAGTGGTGCTTGGATTGGTTTGGAGGTGGAATCCTGGATGGTCACAGGCACATTTACGACTCACCCGCCCCATTCCCCCCCCCCCCCCCATTTCATGGGATGTAGCATGACCAGCATTTATTGCCCATCCCTAATTGCCCTCGAACAGAATCAGCCACATTGCTGTGTGTCTGGACTCACATTTTTCATTCAATTGTAGGTCACAGGTGTCACTGGTTGGCCAGCATTTATTGACCATCTTTTGTTATCCTTGGCCAAACTAGGTAAGGATGGCAAATTTCCTTCCCTCAAGGACATTAATGAACCAGATGATGATAACAATCAATGATAGATCACCATTATTGAGACTGATTTATTACTTGAATTTAAACTCTGCTGCTGCCAGGGTGGGATTTGAACCCACATTCCCCTGAATAGCAGCCTGGACCCCTGAATTAAAGGTCCGGTGACACTGCCACTATGCCATCACTCCCCTCGCTGAAGTACGCCTGGTATTTATAGAATCATAGAATCCTACAGTGCAGAAGGAGGCCATTCGGCCCACTGAGTCAGCACTGAACCCAATCCCACCCAGACCCTATTCCTATAACCCCATGCATTTACCCTACTATAATCCCCCTGTCACTAAGGGGCAATTTACATGGCTAATCCACCTAACCCGCACATCTTTGGAGCGTGGGAGGAAACCGGAGCATCTGGAGGAAACATGCAGACAACGTACAAACTCCACACAGACAGTGACCCAAGGCTGGAATCGAACCCGGGTCCCTGGCGCTGTGAGGCAGCAGTGCTAACCACTGTGCCGCCATTCCGCCCTATTTATGTAGTAATGAGCAAGGGAACAAAGGTGAGATCCCCTCAGTGTCAGTTGGAGGGCTTCCCACTTCTTATCGACCATCTCACTCTCCCGATTTCAGTCGCGATGATTCTATTCTTTAGTCTTTGAGCACCAGCTTCCTGGACCAGAAACAATGAATGTTGTCTAATTTTGATAAACTTAAAAATAAACAAAAACTGTCACCATAGTGATTGGATACACTGACATCATAAACATGAAACCAAACAAGGACTGTAACCATGGTGATAGAAGGTTCTGGCATGTATCATCATTGCGGGGTCAAATTCTGGAACTCCCCCCTGAGCCGCAGTAAAGGGATCTCAGCACATGGACTGCAGCGACTCATCACCACCTTCTCAAGGCAACTAGGAACAGGCAATAAGTGCCGGTCTTGACAGCGGTGCCATCATCTCAAGAGTTTCTCTTGCTAATTCAGTAGCTACACGTTTCCTGCGAATGCTGTTGCAGCACGCACATCAATACCATCAATAATCACCTCTAACAATCTACCCCAGTCTTGCTTGAATTTGGACTAGTTTCTGACTTTAAAAAGTGTGAATTAACACAGAACGAATGGTTTTGATTGGGAATTTATTCCATGTACTTTATACGAATGATTAAGCTCACCGTAACCTGCAATTCCCCTCCAGTCCAAACGCTGTTCCCAGCAGGGAATTCTCCCACCCCGCCCAGTTTGGCAGCAGGCGGCGGAGAATCTAGTGGGAGCCAAAAGATCGGTGCAGAATCACATTGCGATTCTCCCAGTGGTGGTTTAATGGCGGGTCAGTCCTCCTATTGGTGATATGGACACCATTTGCTTTTATTTGCATCTCATGAATGCTCATTAAAATGGCTGCCTGCCGGAATCCCATCAGGCCTTTTAATTTGGCCACCCGCCAGCGTGACATTACGTCGCTCTGGAGCCCGATTGCGAGAGGTTCCTCGGTTCACAAGAGCCTTGGAGGTCAGTGCAGCAAAGCTTTTCAGCCACGGGTGTTGCACTGCTCCTGATGCGTTCTGCTCGCCACTCTGCCAGGGTAGACCGGTTCCTGCCCTCCAACCCCATGCTGAGCTGGTCTTCATGGACAGCGCCGCCCTGCTGGACCCAGGGATCCTCCTGCGTCACCGATCGGTACTCGGTCAGGGATTGGGGAGCATGGGGATCTCCTGCCCCGCTGGTGCCACACAGCAGTGTCTATCTAGGCATCACGGTGCTACAGGATTCATGCAGCCACCACAGCAAGGGTACAAAGTATGGCCAGAGGTGGAGTGCTAGTTGAGGCCAGGGGAGTGGGGGTGCGGGGGAGGGTCAGGTGGGGGAGGGCAGATGAAGACAAGGGGGGCAATGTGGAAGGAAGGCTGTGCAAGGAGTGGGAGAAGGGAGAGGGCTCATGATGGCAGGCAGGGGGGCAAGGAGATGGATGAGAGAGATGAAAAATGGAAGGCAGAGGGAAGACTGATGGAAGGGAAGTCAGACCCTGACAACACTGCAGGAAAAGCTCACAAACAAAGAGGTCAAAGTAATACCACATCGTTTACTGGAACGTGATGCACGAAGGCTCCAGATGCAGTGGGTAGATGTCCAACTGGGACAGAGCCATCTCCCAGGTGATGGGCTTGAGAGGAGGGTGCTGAATTGTGGAACAGATTCCTTCTTGAGGTTGCGAGCCTTTCCCTTCTAGGCTGCTGACATCCTGCATGGTCTGGTGTAGAATCATAGAATCTACAGTCTAGAGGGAGGCCATTTGGCCCATTGAACAATCCCATCCAGGCCCTATTGCCGTAACTCTCCTAATCCCCCTGACACTAAGGAGCAATTTAGCATGGCCAATCAACCTAACCCACACATCTTTGGACTGTGGGAGGAAACCGGAGCACCCGGCGGAAACCCACACAGACACGGGGAGAACGTGCTAACTCCACAACAGACGGTTACCCAAGGCCAGAATTGAACCCGGGTCCCTGGAGCTGTAGTCTGCAATGCTAACCACTGTGCCATCCTGCCATCCCCAACTCGATGAGTCCTAATCTTGCCTATGTATCCTTTGAGTGGCACCTTATTAAATGCTATTTGGAAATCCAGGTATGCCACATCTACTGGTTCTCCTTTATCTACTTGACTAATTATCCGTCAAAAAACTCGAATTGATTTGTCGAACAGGATTTCTCTTTTGGAAAACCAGATTCAGCTCATCCTGTCACTTCTTCACACAAAGGGCAGTGAAAATCTGGAAATTCCTCCCCCAAAACGCTGAGCGTCAACAGAAAATTTTAAAACTGAGCTTGATAGGTTTTTGAATGGTAAAGACATTAAGGGTCACACAACCAGTGCAGGTGGATGAAGCCAAGAAACAGATCAGCTGCGATCCAGCTGAAAGGCAGGGCAGGCTCGATGGACTGAGTTGGCCCCTCCTGCCTTAACCCATTAGCAAGACCTTCGCTTCCTCTCTCCCTTACGTGTTTGTCTTAAATGTGCCTATATTATTCATCTCAGCCACTCCCTTGTGGTCGCAAGTCCCCAAATTCTCACCACTCTCAGAGTAAAGACGTTTCTCCCAAATTCCTGACTGGATGTCTCATTGGACTATCTTATGTTTAATCTGTGCCGTGGTTGAAGGGAATGTGAGTTGGAATAAAATGTTCCCACCACTGGGTGGATCTTTGGAAAAGCGGGAGGAGAGCAGCAGGTAACTAGTACCAGCCGACTCCAACACGCTGCTTCAAAGCGCACTGTGGTAACTCAGTGCAGATGGCTTTAACTGAGAGAGATTTTCATTACAGCAGTAAGTTAGAGAGTCTCATGAAGTCCTTGTACGTTGCTGCCAAGTTCTGGTGCAGTTGAGTTGGTTTCGTATTAATTTGAGCAATGTGCAATTTCGTTGTGTTGGGAAAAATGACTTTTCCACACCCCCGGCAGGGTTGTCGACTCCAGTTGGACATATTCCCAGAGGATTCGTCACATGTCAACTTCAAATAAAACATCCCCCGCCCGCCCCCCCCCCCCCCCTCCCCTCCCCCCCATCACACACACACACCTTGAGAAACTTGGCCAGAATTCTCCCCAAAAAATTCCAAGTGTCGCATTCGCGTGACAATTTTTCAGTGGGAGTTCAGACTTGAATCTCCTGCACTCCGTGCACTGAAGAGGCCAACAGTGTGAATATCAATAACTTTTAGGGAGCGGGGCCTATCCCCGCTGGAGAGGCGGAAACCAGTGCGCTGAGTGGGCCACTGCTCATGCGCCGATCTGTCAGTGCCGAGATTGACGCACGCGCAGTAGCTCTGTACTGATGGCCCCCGATTGCTGGCCAACTCGATCACTGGCCACCCCCTCAGCCCCCGCAATGCTGGCACTCCACCCACCCACCCCCCCTTCCCCCCCCCCCCCCCTTCCCTCCACCCTGCCCCCACAGCCCAATCGCTGCCCTCCCCCCAACCATACCCGGGCCTAGCCCTGACTCTTCCCTCCCCCCTCCCAGCCCGCCGCAGTCTCTAGCCCCCCCCTCCACTCCCCTCTGATTTCCCCCCCAACAGTTACCCACCCCTCTGTCCTGCACCCCCCCCCCCCCCGTGCAGTGCCGACCTCCCCACAGCAACTGACTGCCCTCCCCCCTTCAGCTTTCCCGATCCAGCAGCTCGCCCCAATCGCTGGCCTCCCCTCCTTCCCCCACCGATCCCGACTACAGAGTGGCAGTGGCACCCCCCCCCCCCCCCAACTCCCATGCCCCTTGAGCAGTGCCAGGGGCCACAGGCTGGCACTGCCAGGGTGCCAATGCCCAAGGGGCACCTCTCCGCCACCCAAACCTCTGGGGAGCCCCCATTTGCCCCCCTTTACTCCAGTCGGGCCGCTAACTCCCCGTTAGTGGGGAGCTACCGTAAACCCCGCTGGAGTGAACAACTCTGTCAGGGTGGGAGACACTGGCGAGCCCGGAGACTTCAGCCCTGGGCCCGTTAATCATATTCAAATGATATTGAAATGGCCATTGAAGTGGTCTTCGCGATTCCATGCTGATTTCCGGCACAGATCTGCCGCCACCGGAAATCCGGTGATGCTGGCAGGGCGTGAACACATGCACGCACACCGTGAATCACCCACTGCGGGATTCTCCCACTAAAACGTTAGTGCAGTGGGGTGGGAGAATCGCATACCTTTTCCTTCTCTCCACCACCAATATATTTTTACATCGGGTAAAAAATTATTTTTAATAAAGCAAAGAAAACCCACACACACACTATTTTTAGTTTAGTTTTTCTTTCATCCTGAATTGTTCCAGCATTTCTGACAGCTATTGGCTCCAGGGCATTCCTGGAGGGGTGGGAACACTAACTGGGGGATGGGCGTTAAAGAAAGACTTGCACTTGTATCGAGCCTTTCACTGCCAACTGCTATGATCCCAGTTGATGTCAATCTGGACAAGTCAGATGTCGGAGTGAATGCTGGCTTGATAGATCCTAACTGGGTTTTGGTGGAACCAATGGAGATCAGTTTTTTTATATATTCATTCATGGGACATGGGCGTCGCTGGCTGGCCAGCATTTATTGTAAGAAGTTTAACAACACCAGGTTAAAGTCCAACAGGTTTATTTGGTAGCAAAAGCCACACAACGCAACCAAATTTTGCTACCAAATAAACCTGTTGGACTTTAACCTGGTGTTGTTAAACTTCTTACTGTGTTTACCCCAGTCCAACACCGGCATCTCCACATCAGCATTTATTGCCCGAGGGAAGTTGAGAGTCAACACATTGCTGCGGCCCTGGAGTCACATATAGGCCAGACCGGGTAAGGGTGGCAGATTTCCTTCCCTAAAGGACATTAGTGAACCAGTTGGGTTTTTCCAACAACCGACAATGGTTTCATGGCCATCAGTAGATTCTTAATTCCAGATAATTTTTATTGAATTCAAATTCCACCATCTGCCGTGCCAGGATTCGAACCCGGTCCCCAGAACATGAGCTGAGTTTCTGGATTAATAGTCTAGTGATAATACCATTGGGCCATTGCCTTTCCAATAGTTGCTGAACATATTCTGTACAGACTCTACCAGTATACATTTAACACAAAGAATAAAACGTTTATTATACACGATAAATAAGACATATTACATTAAATAAAAAGGTTGGAAATATCTAAATATAAGCATCAAAAAATGGTTCACACTCACACTATTTCATTTATTCCAGTATTACTCTTACAGACACAAAACCCCAGTGAAGATTTACCACTATCTAAACAGCAAGGCTTGTTTCTTGGGCTGGCATATTTATTCCGACTCTGTTTCCTGTCTGCTAATTAATTCTTAGTACATACCAATATATTACCCCAATCCCATGCATTTTAATTTTATACGCTAACCTCTTAATGGGAATTTATCAAGAGTCATGGAGTCATAGAGGTTTATAGCATGGAAACAGGTCCTTCGGCCCAATTTGTCCATGCTGCCCTTTTTTTTAAACGACTAAGCTAGTCCCAATTGCTTGCGTTTGGCCCATATCCCTCTATAGCCATCTTACTCACGTAACTGTCTAAACGCTTTTAAAAGTCAAAATTGTACCCACCTCAACTACTACCTCTGGCAGCTGTTCCAGACACTCACCACCCTCTGTGTGAAGGATTTGCCCCTCTGGACGCTTTGTATCTCTCCCCTTTCACCTTAAACCTATGCCCTCAACATGGGGATACCTTGCTAAAGTCCATGTAGACAACATCAACTGCACTGCCCTCATCTACCTTCTTGGTTACCCCTTCAAAAAACTCAATCAAATTTGTGAGACGTGATTTTCCACTCACAAAGCCATGCTGACTGTCCCTAATCAGTCCTTGCCTCTCTAAATGCCTGTAGATCCTGTCTCTCAAAATACCTTCTAACAACTTACCTACTACAGACGTGAGGTTCACTGGCCTGTAGTTCCCAGGCTTTTCCCTGCAGCCCTTTCTAAACAAAGGCACAACATTTGCCACTCTCCAATCTTCAGGCACCTCACCTGTGACTAGCGATGATTCAAATATCTCGGCTAGGGGACCTGCAATTTCCTCCCTAGCCTCCCATAATGTCCTGGGACACACTTCATCAGGTCCCGGGAATTTATCTACCTTGATGTGGTTTAAGACTTCCAGCACCTCCTTCTCTGTAATATGTACACTCCTCAAGACATCACTATTCATTTTCCCAAGTTCCCTAACATCCATGCCTTTCTCAACAGTAAAAACTGATGAGAAATATTCATTTAGGATCTCACCCATGTCTTGTTGATCCTTAAGTGGCCCTACTCTCTCCCTACTCTTTTGCCCTTCATCTCTCTGGATTCTCCTTTGCCTTATCTGCCAAAACAATCTCGTGTCCCCATTTTGCCTTCCTGATTTCTCTCTTAACTCTACTCCTACACTCTCTATACTCTTCAAGGGATCCACTTGATCCTAGCTGCCTATGCATGTCATGTGCCTCCTTCTTCTTCTTGACCAGGGCCTCAATATCCCGAGTCATCCAGGGTTCCCTACTTCTACCAGCCTTGCCCTTCACTCTAAGAGGAATATGCTTACTTTGAACCCTGGTTAACACACTTTTGAAAGTCTCCTGCTTACCAGATCTCCCTTTG
This sequence comes from Mustelus asterias, assembly GCF_964213995.1. NCBI lineage: Eukaryota > Metazoa > Chordata > Chondrichthyes > Carcharhiniformes > Triakidae > Mustelus > Mustelus asterias. Next base: position 7,486,352 of record NC_135814.1, read on the forward strand.
CCTGCCCACAGACTCCCCTAATTAATTTTTGAAAGTTCCTGCCTGATACCACCAAAATTGGCCTTGCCCCAATTTAGAATTTTAACTTTTGGGCCAGACCTATAATTCTCCATAGTTATCTTAAAACTAATGAAATTATGGTCACCGGTCCCAAGGTGATCCCTCACTAACATTTCTGTTACCTGCCCTTCCTTATTTCCCAAGAAGAGGTCAAGTATTGCCTCCTCTCCTGTTGGACCATCCATAAGACAATAAGACCAGAAGACATAGGAGCAGAATTAGGCCACTCGGCCCAAAGAGTTTGCTCCGCCATTCAATCATGGCTGATATTCTTCTCATCCCCATTCTCCCGCCTTTTCCCAATAGCCCCTGATCCCCTTATTAATCCAGAATCTAACTATCTCTGTCTCAAAGACGCTCAATGACCTGGCCTCCACAGCCTTCTGCGGCAAAGAGTTCCACAGATTCACCACTCCCTGGCTGAAGAAATTCCTTCTCATCTCTGTTTTAAAGGATAGTCCCTTTAGCTTGAGTTTGTGCACATGCTGAATGAGAAATTCCTCCTGAATACATTCAACAAATTTCTCTCCATCCAACCCTCTAACACAATGGCTGTCCCAGTCAATGTTGGGAAAGTTAAAATCTCCGACTATTACCACCCTATGTTTCTTGGAGCTATCTGTAATCTCCTTACATATTTGCTCCTCAATTTCCCGCTGACAATTTGGGGGCATATAGTACAACCCTATCAAAGTGATTTCCCCCTTCTTATTTCTCAGTTCTACCCATATAGACTCAATGGCCGAACCCTCGGATATATCCCCTCTCAGTATGGCCGTGATGCTTTCCCTAATCAAAAGTGCAACTCCCCGTCCTCTCTTACCTCCTGTTCTATCTTTCCTATAGCATCTGTACCCTGGAACATTGAGCTGCCAGTCCTGTCCTTCTCTTAGCCATGTTTCAGTAATAGCTATAATATCCCAGTCCCACGTACCCATCCATGCCCTGAGTTCATCTGCCTTAACCGTCAGGCCTCTTGCATTGAAATAAATGCAGTTCAATCTGGACTTCCCTTGCTCTCTGCTCTGCTTTTGCCTGACCTGTCTAGAACTAGGATTTCTGACACTGCCTTTACTATCTAATGTGCTCTCTTTAATTTTTGTGCTGTCCTCAACCTTCTCTTCTGTCTCCCTACTGCTTTTGGGTCCCATCCCCCTGCCAAACTAGTTTAAACCCTCCCGAGTGGCTCTAGCAAATCTCCCCGCCAGAATGTTAGTCGCCTTCCAGTTCAGGTGTAACCTCTTGAACAGGCCACACTTTCCCCAATGATCCACAAATCTAAATCCCTGCCCCCTGCCCCAGCTCTCAAGCCACGCATTCATCTGCCTGATCTTCCTATACCTACTCACACTAGCGTGAGGCACCGGCAGTAGTCCAGAAATTGCTACCTTTGAGGTCCTGCACTTTAGCCTTCTGCCTAACTCTCTATATTCACATTTCAGGACCTCATCCCTTTTCCTACCTATGTCGTTGGTACCAATATGTACAACGACCTCTGGCTGCTCACCCTCCCCCTTAAAAATGTCCTGCAATCGCTCAGAGACGTCCTTGACCCTGGCATCAGGGAGGCAACACATCATCCTGGAGTCTCGATTGCGGTCACGGAAACGCCTGTCTGTGTCTCTAGCTAGCGACTCCCGTATTATTCTTGTTCGTTTGCTCTTTGTCCGAACCTGCTCTACAGCAGAACCAGCTGTGGTGCCACAGGCTTGGCTGCTGCTGGTATCTCCCCCTGACAGGCTATCCCCCTCAACAGTATCCAAAACGGTATACCTGTTTGAAAGGGGAATGCAGTAAGAGTTTTAACAACACCAGGTTAAAGTCCACATCATGAAAGGGGAATAGCCGCAGGAGACTCCTGCACTACCTGCCTGCCTCTCCTCATAGTCACCCATCGACCTGACTGAACCTGTGGTGTGACAACCTCCCTGTAACTAGTGTCTATCACACTCTCTGCCCCCTGTATGCTCTGCAGCGCTTTTTGAAAACCCAAATATACCACATCCACTGATTCACCCTTATCTATTCTACTATCTACATCCTCAAAAAACACCAGTAGGTTTGTCGAACACGATTTCCCTTTTCTAAATCCATGTTGACTTTCTCTAATCTAGTTGATATTTTTGAAGTGCCCTGTTATCACATCCTTTGTAATAGACTCCAGCATTTTCCCTATTCCCTGTTCGGCTAACAGGCCTGTAATTCACTGTTTCCTCCTCGTCTCCTTTTCTAAATAGTGAGGTTACATTTGCCACCCTCCAATCTGCCGGAACTGTTCCAGAATCGACATAATTTTGGAAAATGAGGACCAATGCATTTACCATGACCATGGTCACCTCCTTTCGTACCCTGGGATATAAAATATCAGTCTCTGGGGATTTATCGGTTTTTAAGTCCCATTAATTTCTCCAACCTTTTTTTAGTAATGCTAATTTCCTTCAATTCCTCCTTCTCACTAGATCCTTGGCTCCCTGGAATTTCTTGGTTTGATTTGATTTATTATTGTCAGATGCATTAGTATACAGTGAAAAGTATTGTTTCTTGCGTGCTATGCAGAAAAAACATACTGTTAATAGAGAAGGAAATGAGAGAGTGCAGAATGTAGTGTTACAGTCATAGCTCGGGTGGAGAGAAAGATCAACTGAATGCAAGGTAAGTCCATTCAAAAGTCTGATGGCAGCAGGGAAGAAGCTGTTCTTGAGTCGGTTGGTACGTGACCTCAGACTTCTGTATCTTTTTCCCGACGGAAGAAGGTGGAAGAGAGAATGTCCGGGGTGCGTGGGGTTCTTAATTATGCTGGCTGCTTTTCCGAGGCAGTGGGAAGTGGAGACAGAGTCAATGGATGGGAGGCTGGTTTGCGTGATGGATTGGGCTACATTCATGACCTTTTGTAGTTCCTTGCGGTCTTGGGCAGAGCAGGAGCCATACCAAGCTGTGATACAACCAGAAAAAATGCTTTCTATGGTGCATCTGTAAAAGTTGGTGAGAATCGTAGCTGACATGCCCAATTTCCTTAGTCTTCTGAGAAAGTAGAGGCGTTGGTGGGTTTTCTTAACTATAGTGTCGGCATGGGGCGGGGACCAGGACAGGTTGTTAGTGATCTGAACACCTAAACACTTGAAGCTCTCGACCCTTTCTACTTCGTCCCCATTGATGTAGACAGGGACATGTTCTCCTTTACGCTTCCTGAAATTGATGACAATCTTCTTCGTTTTGTTGACATTGAGGGAGAGATTATTGTTGCTGCACCAGTTCACCAGATTCTCAATCTCATTCCTGAACTCTGTCTTGTAATTGCTTGAGATCCGACCCACTATGGTGGTGTCGTCAGCAAACTTGAAAGTCGAATTGGAGGAGAATTTGGCCACACAGTCATAGGTGTATAAGGAGTAGAGTAGGAGGCTGAGAACACAGCCTTGTGGGGCACCGATGGGTGGGAAGTTTCTGGGAAGTTATTTGTGTCTTCCTATTTGAAGGATGAACTAAAGTCGTTGCTCCATTCTTCTGCCATTTTCAAGGATGTGAATGCATTTGAAGAAGTGAAGAGATTGACACCTGGAATGGGTGGGTTGTCTTATGAGGAAGGGTTCGACAGGCTAGCCTTGTATCTGCTGGAGTTTAGAAGAATAAGCTCAAAGGCCGAGTGGCCTACTCCTGCTCCTAATTCATATATTGTATGGCCTCTTTTCTTTAGGCTCTTCCCAGCCAGCAGAGTCTTTGGTTTCTCCTCACCTCTTCCAATGCCATTCCAATCGGTCATCCTCTCACGGCCATCAGAGGCTGTCCTAGTCATCAGTGACAATGTCTACAATCTTCATATCTCACTTGATTGAAACAACTTTTGACAGGGTGCCGCATGGTAGGTTGTTGCATAAGGTAAAATCTCACAGGATCCAGGATGAGGTAGCTAAATGGATACAAAATTGGCTTGATAACAGAAGACAGAGGTGGTTGTAGAGGGTTGTTTTTCAAACTGGAGGCCTGTGACCAGCGGTGTGCCTCAGGGATCAGTGCTGGGTCCACTGTTATTTATCAAAATAGAATCATAGAATCATGTTCTCCTTTATGCTTCCTGAAGTCGATGACAACCTCCTTCGTTTTGTTGACATTGAGGGAGAGATTATTGTTGCCGCACCAGTTCACTAAATTCTCTATCTCATTCCTGTACTCTGTCTCGTCATTATTTGAGATCCGACCCACTATGATGGTGTCGTCAGCAAACTTGAAAATCGAATTGGAGGGGAATTTGGCCACACAGTCATAGGTGTATAAGAAGCACAGTAGGGGGCTGAGAACACAGCCTTGTGGGTCCCCGGTGAGGGCATAGAATCATTTGTCATTTATATTAATGATTTGGATGAGAATATAGGAGGCATGGTTAGTAAGTTTGCAGATGACACCAAGATTGGTGGCATAGTGGACAGTGAAGAAGGTTATCTCAGATTGCAACGGGGTCTTGATCAATTGGACCAATGGGCCGATCAATGGCAGATGGAGTTTAATTTAGATAAATGTGAAGTGATGCATTCTGGTAGATTGAACCAGGGCAGGACTTACTCAGTTAATGGTAGGGCGTTGGGGAGAGTTATAGAACAAAGAGATCTAGGGGTACAGGTTCATAGCTCCTTGACAGTGGAGTCACAGATAGACAGGGTAGTGAAGAGGCCATTCGGCATGCCTCGTTTCATTGGTCAGAGCATTGAAAACAGGAGTTGCGACGTCTTGTTGAAGTTGTAGAAGACATTGGTAAGGCCACACTTGGAATACTGTGCATATCTGGTCACCCTATTATAGAAAGGATATTATTAAACTAGAAAGAGTGCAGAACAGATTTACTAGGATGCTACCGGGACTTGATAGCTTGAGTTATAAGCAGAGGCTGGATAGACTGGGACTTTTTTCCCCTAAAGCGTAGCAAGCTTAGGGGTGATCTTATAGGTCTATAGAATCATGAGGGGCATAAATAAGGTAGATAGTCAACATCCTTTCCCTAAGGCAGGGGAGTGTAAAACTAGAAGCATAGGTTTCAAGTGAGAGGGGAGAGATACAAAAGGGTTCAGAGGGGCAATTTGTTCACACAGAGGGTGGTGAGTGTCTTGAATAAGCTGCCAGAAGTAGTAGTGGAGGTAGGTACAAATTTGTCTTTTAAAAACCATTTAGACAGTTACATGGGTAAGATGGGTATAGAGGGATATGGGCCAAATGCGGGCAATTGGGACTAGCTTAGTGGTAAAAACTGGGCGGCATGGACAAGTTGGGCTGAAGGGCCTGTTTCCATGCTGTAAACTTTGATGACTCTATGACTCTATGTAAGATCCTGAGGCATCTCGACAGGGAGGATGTGGAAGCGATTTTTCCTCTTGTGAGAGAATCTAGAACCAGGGGTCACTGTTTAAAAATAACCGACAGTTTGGTTTTCTAGGACCGAGATGAAGAGAATCCTTTTCTCTCAGAGGGTGGTGAGTCTCTGGAACTCTCTTCCTCAAAAGGCAGAGGAAGCAGAGTCTGAACACTTTTAAGACAGAGCTAAATAGATTCTTGATAAGACAGGGGGTGAAAAGTTATTGGGGGTAGGTGAAAATGTGGGATTGGGATTACAATTGGATCAGCCATGATCTTATTGAATGGTGGAGCAGGCCCGAGGGGCAGGGTGGCCTACCCCTGCCCTAATTTGCATGATCACGTGGCCTTTTTCCTCTCGGCCCTTTTCTGAACCAGCTGAGCTTTTGGTTTCTGTTTGCCTCTTCCGTTCCAAACAGTCAGCCCCCAGATTCGCGGCCATCAGAGACTGTCTCCCAGTTGACAGTGTCAATGTCTGCAATCTTCACATCTCACTTCCAGGTGTCCTTGCAGAGGAGATAAGGAGCCCTGGAGGTTACAACCCAATGGCCAATTCCCCACACAGAAGGTCTTTGGCGTTACAGCCATCACCCATCCGATGAACATTGCCGAGCCAGTGCAGATGTTGCTGGCTTAGTTGCTGATGGAAATGGCTCCACGACCTCTGAGTTAGTAACCTTGTCCTGCCAAGAGATGCTGGTGATACATCTCAGAATCCCTACAGTGCAGAAGGAGACCATTCAGCCCATTGAGTCTGCACCAACCACAATCCCACCCAGGCCCCATCCCCATAACTCCACATATTGGTCCTAGTTAGTCCCCCTGACACTAAGGGGCAATTTAGCATGGCCAATCAACCTAACCAGCACGTCTTTCAGATTGTGGGAGGAAATCAGAGCACCCGGAGGGAACCCACCAGACACGAGGAGAATGGGCAAACTCCACATAGACAGTAACCCAAGCCGGGATTTAAACCCGGGTCCCTGGTGCTGTGAGGCAGCAGTGCTAACCACTGTGCCACCGTGCCGCACTGAGACAGGAAAGGCGGAAACTGTCCAGCCTTTTCTCCTGCCAAGTCCTTGTTGTTCAAGTCTCACCACTGTCGAGGAGTGCTCTGAAAAAATAGGGTCGGTAAGCTCACTGTTTGGTGTTCTCAGTCACGTTCCACACAAAAACAGCTGGAAATCTCAGCAGGTCTGACAGCATTTGTGGTGAGAGAATAGAGCCAACGTTTCAAGTCTGGATGACCCTTCGTCAGAGCTCTCTTACTCAGCTTGGGCATAACAGCTGCAGCTTTTGTGTTGGTTTTAGCATTGAGTGACAGATTGCTGGTGATTGTGGAGCCTAGGTATGTGAAGCTATCAACAACATCCAGCGTCACATTGTTAATGCTGATAGGTGGCGGCATGGCAACATCCTGGAATATGATGAAGTTTAAAGTTTATTTGTTAGTGTCACAAGTGCAATGAAGTTACTACAATGAAGTTACTGTGAAAATCCTCTCATCGCCACACTCCAGCACCTGTTCGGGTACACTGAGGGAGAATTTAGCACGGCCAATGCACCTAACCAGCATGTCTTCCAGACTGTGGGAGGAAACCGGAGCACTGGGAGGAAACCCACGCAGACACGGGGAGAACGTGCAGCCTCCGCACAGACAGTGACCCAAACTGGGAATTTAACCCCTGTCCCATGAGGCAGCAGGGCTAACCACTGTGCTGCCCGTATTTGTCTTCCCGATGCTAACAATTGAACAAAACTCTTTACAGGTGTGAGGGAGCCTGTCCCTTTGCCGTTGAAGGTGTCCCTCAGTGTGGAATGTGATGTGGCATCATCAGCATAGAGCAACTCTTGGTGTACCTTGTCCTGGATCTCAGGTGTGCAAGGATCAACATCTCTCCATCAGTTCCTGTATGTAAGTGCACAGCTCTGTAGATGACCTGAAGACACATGAAAGCAGCAAAGACAATATGCCAAAGAGTGTTGGTGCCAGAACACAACTGTTTGCGGATCCCAATAGATTCCAATGCTGCCCCTGTCATCATTGGCATCATGTTGTTATGGAAAGAGGAGATGGACGATAGTGAGTCGATTACCCATTTTTCTACAGTGGCGCAAAGGTCAGCACTGCTGCCTCACTGCACCAAGGACCCGGGTTCAATTCCGGCCTTGGGTGGCTATCTGCGGAGTTTGTACATTCTCCCTGTGTCTGCGCGGGTTTCCGCCGGGTGCTTCGGTTTTCTCCCACAGTCCGAAAGACATGTGGGTTAGGTGGATTGGTCACACGACATTGTCCCTTAGTGTCAGGGGGATTAGCAGGGTAAATACGTGAGGTTATGGTGATAGGGCTGGGGTGGGATTGTTGTTGGTGCAGCTTGATGGGCTGAATGGTCTCCTTCTGCACTGTAGAGATTCTATGATTCTATGACTCTACTCTCTATTTTAATCCTTCATCCCTGGAACCATTTTGGTCAATCTCTTCCGCACTCTGTCAAAGACCCCCCCATCCTTCCTGAGGTCTGGTGACCAGAACTGGATGCAATTCTCCAGTTGTGGCCTAACCGCTGTCTTCAGGAAAAGAGGAAAGAAAATTAGAAACAGGCAAAATGGTTAAACTTCAAAGGCAGGAAGATGTGTTGAAATGTCAGAAGAGGAAGAGGCCATTTAGTCCATTGTCCCAATGCCAGTGTGAGTACAGACAATATTCCAAGAATTTAGCTTTCCCATGAGGGAAACCTTACTCATCACCCGTCCAGCTGTGTGGATTATTCTACAGTGGAAATTCATTCACATATTGTCCCAATTATTCATTGTCTCTGACTGTAAAATGTTTCAAAGACATGCCCAACTTTATCACTGCAATTCTTCCAGGATCAATACCCCTCATGGTTGCTGTTTTATACTAACTCCCCATCACCCTCCATTGTCCCTCACCTACTTTCTGGAACTCCCTACCTAGACGCTATTGGTTATACACTCCAAAAAGCTTCTCAAGACAAATCCCTTCTATTGGGCTTTTGGTTATCTCTCTCTCTTCAGGTACTATGCCCTGAAAGGCAACCATGGACTTCAGTATTGATCCATGGTTATTTCTTGGCAGGGTACTGTAGTGGTTAGCTCTTGTCTTCCGCCGATGGCTGATAAGGAAACTCTCCCCCACCCCGCCATCGCCATATCGGAAGGATTTACAGGCCAAGTCATCTGTGGCCATCAAATACTGGGCTGGGACGCTGGGGTGGGATTTGGTTCCCCCTCTTCCTTCCTCCTTTTCCGCCCAGTACCCAGCTTCCATACTCTCATCTGCAAAGCTACGAGGCTTTCTTAACTTTGGGCTTCGACTTAAGTGCGAGATGTTGCTGGAGTTGGAGGAGACAACACTGCTTCATGAAAAGTTATTAGAAATGTTTTGAGGAGGTAATGAGCAGGGTGGATAAGGAGGAACTGGTAGATGTGGGGGAGGCGATGGCCTAGTGCTACTGTTGCTGGACTATTAATCCAGAAACTCAGCTAATGCTCTGGGGACCTGCGTTCGAATCCCGCCATGGCAGATGGTGGAATTTGAATTTAATAAAAAATATCTGGGATTAAGAATCTACTGGTGACCATGAAACCATTGTCGATTGTCAGAAAAACCCATCTGGTTAACTCATGTGCTTTAGGAAAGGAAGGCTGAGGGGAGACCTGATAGTGGTCTACAAAATAATGAGAGGCATAGACAGGATGGATAGCCAGAGGCTTCTTCCCAGGGTGGAAGTGTCAATTACAAAGGGGACACAGGTTCAAGGTGAGAGGGGGAAAGTTTAAGGGAGATGTGTGGGGGAAGTTTTCCACGCAGAGAGTGGTGGGTACCTGGAACGCGCTGCCAGAGAAGGTGATGGAAGCAGGCACATTAGCAACATTTAAGAGGCATTTGGATGGGTACATGAATAGGGAGGAAATAGAGAGAATTGCATCTAGTTCTGGTCACCAGACCTCAGGAAGGATGTAAGGGTTTTTGACAGAGTGTGGAAGGGATTGACCAGAATTGTTCCTGGGATGAAGGGACATAGAATCATAGAATTTCTACAGTGCAGATGGAGGCCATTCGGCCCATCAAGCCTACACCAACAACAATCCCACCCAAGCCCTATCACCATTACCCCACATATTTACCCTGCTAACCTCCCTGACACTAAGGGACAATCTAGAGGAATCAAGTAAGGGGAGGTGCCGGATGATTGGAGGGTGGCTCATGTTGTTCCGTTGTTTAAAAAAGGTTCCAAAAGAAATCCGGGAAATTATCGGCCAGTAAGTTTGACATCGGTGGTGGGCAAGTTATTGGAAGGTGTGATAAGGGATAGGAGCTACAAATATTTGGATAGACAGGGACTTATTAGGGAGAGTCAACATGGCTTTGTGCGTGGTAGGTCATGTTTGACCAATCTATTAGAGTTTTTCGAGGAGGTTACCAGGAAAGTGGATGAAGGGAAGGCGGTGGATGTTGTCTACCTGGATTTCAGCAAGGCCTTTGACAAGGTCCCTCATGGGAGGTTAGTTAGGAAGGTTCAGTCGCTAGGTATACATGGGGAGGTAGTAAATTGGATTAGACACTGGCTCAATGGAAGAACAGTAAGAAGTCTCGCAACACCAGGTTAAAGTCCAACAGGTTTATTTGGTAGCAAATACCATAAGCTTTCGGAGCGCTGCCCCTTCGTCAGATGGAGTGAAAATCTGTTCTCCAACAGTGCACAGAGACACAACATCAAGTTACAGAATACTAATTAGAATGCAAATCTCTACAGCCAGCCAGGTCTTAAAGGTACAGATAATGTGGGTGGAGGGAACATTAAACACAGATTAAAGAGATGTGTATTGTCTCCAGACAGAACAGCTAGTAAGATTCTGCAAGATCAGGAGGCAAGCTGTGGGGGTTACTGATAATGTGACATAAATCCAACATCCCAGTTTAGGCCTTCCTCATGTGTGCGGAACTTGGCTATCAGTTTCTGCTCAGTGACTCTGCGCTGTCGTGTGTCGTGAAGGCCGCCTTGGAGAACGCTTACCTGAAGATCCAAGGCTGAATGCCCGTGACTGCTGAAGTGCTCCCCCACAGGAAGAGAACAGTCTTGCCTGGTGATTGTCGAGCGGTGTTCATTCATCCGTTGTCGTAGTGTCTGCATGGTTTCCCCAATGTACCATGCCTCGGGACATCCTTTCCTGCAGCGTATCAAGTAGACAACGTTGGCCGAGTTGCAAGAGTATGTACCGTGTACTTGGTAGATGGTGTTCTCACGTGAGATGATGGCATCCGTGTCGATGATCCGGCACGTCTTGCAGAGGTTGCTGTGGCAGGGTTGTGTGGTGTCATGGTCACTGTTCTCCTGAAGGCTGGGTAGTTTGCTGCGGACAATGGTCTGTTTGAGGTTGCGTGGTTGTTTGAAGGCAAGAAGTGGGGGTGTGGGGATGGCCTTGGCGAGATGTTCGTCTTCATCAATGACATGTTGAAGGCTCCGGAGGAGATGCTGGAGGAGATGCCTTTTATAGCCAGAGGCTTCTTCCCAGGGTGGAAGTGTCAATTACAAAGGGGACACAGGTTCAAGGTGAGAGGGGGAAAGTTTAAGGGAGATGTGTGGGGGAGGTTTTCCACGCAGAGTGGTGGGTACCTGGAACGCGCTGCCAGAGAAGGTGATGGAAGCAGGCACATTAGCAACATTTAAGAGGCATTTGGATGGGTACATCAATAGGGAGGAAATAGAGAGAATTGCATCTAGTTCTGGTCACCAGACCTCAGGAAGGATGTAAGGGCATCTCCTCCGGCATCTCCTCCGGAGCCTTTAACATGTCATTGATGAAGACGAACATCTCGCCAAGGCCAACCCCACACCCCCACTTCTTGCCTTCAAACAACCACGCAACCTCAAACAGACCATTGTCCGCAGCAAACTACCCAGCCTTCAGGAGAACAGTGACCATGACACCACACAACCCTGCCACAGCAACCTCTGCAAGACGTGCCGGATCATCGACACGGATGCCATCATCTCACGTGAGAACACCATCTACCAGGTACACGATACTCTTGCAACTCGGCCAACGTTGTCTACTTGATACGCTGCAGGAAAGGATGTCCCGAGGCATGGTACATTGGGGAAACCATGCAGACGCTACGACAACGGATGAATGAACACCGCTCGACAATCACCAGGCAAGACTGTTCTCTTCCTGTTGGGGAGCACTTCAGCAGTCACGGGCATTCAGCCTTGGATCTTCAGGTAAGCGTTCTCCAAGGCGGCCTTCACGACACACGACAGCGCAGAGTCGCTGAGCAGAAACTGATAGCCAAGTTCCGCACACATGAGGACGGCCTAAACCGGGATGTTGGATTTATGTCACATTATCAGTAACCTCCACAGCTTGCCTCCTGATCTTGCAGAATCTCACTAGCTGTTCTGTCTGGAGACAATACACATCTCTTTGACCTGTGTTTAATGTTCCCTCCACCCACATTATCTGTACCTTTAAGACCTGGCTGGCTGTAGAGATTTGCATTCTAATTAGTATTCTGTAACTTGGTGTTGTGTCTCTGTGCACTGTTGGAGAACAGATTTTCACTCCATCTGACGAAGGGGCAGCGCTCCGAAAGCTTATGGTATTTGCTACCAAATAAACCTGTTGGACTTTAACCTGGTGTTGTGAGACTTCTTACTGTGCTTACCCCAGTCCAACACCGGCATCTCCACATCAATGGAAGAAGCCAGAGAGTGGTTGTGGAGGATTGCTTCTCTGAGTGGAGGCCTGTGACTAGTGGTGTGCCGCAGGGATCGGTTTTGGGTCCATTGTTGTTTGTCATCTATATCAATGATCTGGATGATAATGTGGTAAATTGGATCAGCAAGTTTGCTGATGATACAAAGATTGGAGGTGTAGTGGACAGTGAGGAAGGTTTTCAAAGCTTGAAGAGGGATTTGGGCCAACTAGAAAAATGGGCTGAAAAATGGCAAATGGAATTTAACGCAGACAAGTGTGAGATATTGCACTTTGGAAGGACAAACCAAAGAAGAACGTACAGGGTAAATGGTAGGACTCTGAAGAGTGCAGTTGAACAGAGGGATCTGGGAATACAGGTCCAGAATTCCCTAAAAGTGACGTCACAGGTGGATAGGGTCGTAAAGAGTGCCTTTGGTACATTGGCCTTTATAAATCGGAGTATCGAGTATGAAAGTTGGAGTGTTATGGTAAGGTTATATAAGGCATTGGTGAGGCCGAATTTGGAGTATTGTGTACAGTTTTGGTCACCTAGTTACAGGAAGGATGTAAATAAGATTGAAAGAGTGCAGAGAAGGTTCACAAGGATGTTGCCGGGACTTGAGAAGCTGAGTTACAGAGAGAGATTGAATAGGTTGGGACTTTATTCCCTGGAGCGTAGAAGATTGAGGGGAGATTTGATAGAGGTGTATAAGATTTTGATGGGTATAGATAGAGTGAATGCAAGCAGGCTTTTTCCGCTGAGGCAAGGGGAGAAAAAAACCAGAGGGCATGGGTTAAGGGTGAAAGGAGAAAAGTTTAAAGGGAATATTAGGGGGGGCTTCTTCACGCAGAGAGTGGTGGGAGTGTGGAATGAGCTGCCGGATAAAGTGGTAAATGCGGGGTCACTTTTAACATTTAAGAAAAACTTGGACGGGTTCATGGATGAGAGGGGTGTGGAGGGATATGGTCCAAGTGCAGGTCAGTGGGACTAGGCATAAAATGGTTCGGCACAGACAAGAAGGGCCAAAAGGCCTGTTTCTGAGCTGTAATTTTCTATGGTTCTATGGTTCTAAGGGCAGAAGATTTTTTTTTCGTTAGAGCATCATGATTAGCACAGGCTTGGAGGGCCGAAGAGCCTGTTCCTGTGCTGTACTTTTCTTTGTTCTTTGTTCTTCTCTTTGAAATCTGCTGTCCTTACCCGGTCTGGTCTACATGTGACTCCAGAGCTACAGCAATGTGGTTGACTCGCAACTGACCTCAGGCAGCGAGGGATGGGCAATAAATGCTGGCCAGCCAATGACGCCCATGTCCCACGAATGAATTAAACAGATCATGCAGAGATCCTTCAGAATGATCTGGACAGGTTGGGTGAGTGGGCAAATCAATGGCAGATACAGTATAATTTGGATACATGTGAGGTTATCCACTTTGGAAGCTTAAACAAGAAGGCAATTTACTACCTGAATGGTTGTAAATTGGAAGAGGGGAGTGTGCAGTGGGACCTGGCTGTCCTTGTGCACCAGTCATTGAAGGTAAGCATGCAGGTGGTAAAGAAGGCAAATGGCATGTTGGCCTTCATTGCCTGAGATTCTGAGTACAGGAGCAGGGATGTATTATTGCAATTATACAGGGTCTTGGTGAGGCCACACCTAGAATATTATGTGCAGTTTTGGTCTCCTTTTAGAACATAGAACATAGAACAGTACAGCACAGAACAGGCCCTTCGGCCCACGATGTTGTGCCGAGCTTTATCTGAAACCAAGATCAAGCTATCCCACTCCCTATCATCCTGGTGTGCTCCATGTGCCTATCCAATAACCGCTTAAATGTTTCTAAAGTGTCTGACTCCACTATCACTGCAGGCAGTCCATTCCACACCCCAACCACTCTCTGCGTAAAGAACCTACCTCTGATATCCGTCCTGTATCTCCCACCACGAACCCTATAGTTATGCCCCCTTGTAATAGCTCCATCCACCCGAGGAAATAGTCATTTTCTGAGGAAGAATGTTCTTGCTCTCGATGGAGTGCAGCGAAGGTTGACCAGGCTGATTCCGGGGATGGCGGGACTGATGTATGAGGAGATCTTGACTAGGTTAGAACTGTTTTCACTGGAGTTCAGACGAATGAGGGGGGATCTTATTCAGACTTAGAAAATTCTAACAGGACTAGACTGGGTAGATGCAGGGAGGATGTTCCCGATGGTGGGGGTGTCCAGAGCCAGGGGTCCCTGCAATTTAAATGCTATTAGCGGGCTCGACACTGAATCCTCCGGGCCTGCTAGCATCTCTCACTCTGCCAGAGTGGTTCATCCCCGCGGGGATTATACTAACTCCCCACTTTCGGGTGGAGGGGAGGCAATTGGGACCCCTCACCCCAGTGGGTTGCTCGGTGGGGGGATGGTGCCCCTGGGCATGGGCACTCTGGCAGTGCCAGCCTGGGCCCCCTGGCACTGGTTGTGGGGCAGTGCCAATGGGGCGGGGCACATTGGGTGGGGCCTAGGGGCCGATCGGTGGGGGTGGGGGTCCCGCTGCCACTCTGCAATTGGGATCAATGGGGGCAGGTTGGAGGCCTGTGATCAGGGTGGACTGTGGGGAGGAGGGGTGGGGGCGTTGGAGGGAGGTGGGCCATTCTACTTCGATCTTTGCCAAATGATTTCCACTTCTAAATTGTTTTGTTTTATTTGTGGCCGAATTTGCTTCCCACTTCACCACCACAACTTTGTTTTTGGCGCCATTACTGACTGCATGTTCCCCACCCTAACTGGCGAACTGTGCCATTTTGCATCCTTTGTTACTCTTGTTCACCCTTTTCAGCACTCCCCATTGCTGGTGCTATCTCCAACGCTCGCTTAAAATTTATATCTGCCTCTGCTAATAACTTTTGTTGAATAGCCACATTATTCACCCCACAGACAAATCTGTCCCGCAGCATATCATTCAAAGTGGCAGTGCCTCGAGATTTGCTTCAACTTGGTTCCATAAGTCGCAATAGTTTCCCCTGGGGCTCTCCCCATTGAATGAAACTTAAATCACTGCAATATGGCCATTTTGGATGTGCCAAACGCGATGTGGTTTCCTTAGTCTATTTGGCCCGGGATTTAGGCTTTGGGCCCCGTATTTTCGCATGTAAGCTATTTCCTTTCTGAAATTTTGCAGGTCCTCAGCAAGGGCTCTTTACCAATGTGAGGCAAACTGATTCCGTGCTGCTGGGGGAAGGGATGCCAGCCCTTTGAATGCACAACAGGCTGTGTTTGATGCCAACATCAGCAGTATGTAAATGCTGGCTCCTTTTCCCAGATACTTCCGGCTCTTTCTTCCTTCTCTCTCGAGAAGGTCCAAGCCAGCAGTTACGAGCTGGCTGCCTCGAGATTATAGATGATCTCCCAAATCTTGGCCAGTTGGTGCTAATTTTATGTTTTTGCAGAATCCAGAGAGTAGAATAAAGGGGCCACTGAAAAAGTTCAGGCCTCAATGTTGCTGCTTTTGCGCCACTTGGAAGATGTGCCAAACTTGTGTGTGGTATGTTTACAATATTGCTGCTTGTAACTGGGTTTTGTTCGATACACCAGGGGATAGATTACTGGTTTCATAATCAAGTTGTGGAATTCGAGCCCCTGGATGTTGTTTGCCACTAATCCTGAGAGAGACAATGTTGCTTAGGATCTGGCAGAGCTGCCTTTTATACTGAGCGGGAATGTGTTTTGAACAGTTTTTTTATCTCTTCAAGTTTCCCTATTTCCCCATCATCCACATGATCCGGGGAGCATTAGAAACATACTTTTTTTTTATTCATTCGCGGGACATGGGTGTCGTTGACTGGCCAGCATTTATTGCCCATCCCTAGTTGCCCGAGGGCACTTGAGAGTCAACCACATTGCTGTGGCTCGGGAGTCAGTCACACATAGACCAGACCAGGTAAGGACGGCAGATTTCCTTCCCTAAATTGAACCAGATGGGTTTTTCTGACAATTGAAAATGGTTTCCTGGTCATCAGTAGATTCTTAATTCTAGATATTATTTATTGAATTCAAATTTCACCATCTGCCGCGGCAGGATTCGAACCCAAGTCCCCAGAACATTAGCTGAGTTTCTGGATTAATAGCCTAGCGATAATACCACTGGGCCATCGCCTCCCCAATCAGGTCCTTGTTCTAATTCACACCAACACACATGTTTTAGGAGGTGCTGCAGAGCGCAATCAGGAGCAGGAAGTTGGGCTTATCCCTGAAAAGAGGGACATGTTGTCGAAGCTTTTCCTCTTGCACTCATCAGGACAAATGCAAGAATGCCAAATCTCAAAGGGAGCAACAATGCATACTGCAGGAGAAAGGGTGGCTGATTGGTTGGCAAATCGAATCTGATTCACGGTGTGATTGCCATGCTCTGGTACTTTCTCCATGGCAACACCTCGGCTTATTACTTGTTCTCCCTGTCACCTCTCCCTCAACACAATGTCCAAAATGACTCCAGATATTTGCCCATTGCCTTCCCTAATAGGTTATTCCAGGTATTAATCATCCTCTATCTGAATAGGAGCTTCCAAAACGTGTCCTCAAGGGAAGGCATTGCACCATAAAAAAGCTCATCGTTTTCTGTCCACCAAACATGATGCGCCAATGGATACTCCAAGCTACGACTGTGAAAGTGGAAGCTTTGCCTTCATATTGCCTCCTCCATTGTTTTTCTCTGATACACTGTGGGGATCAAATCCTTCAGTTTTCCTTCAACATTATTGTGGTTTTGCTGATCATTGCCATCCATCGCCATTGCCACTGCCACGGTGGCACAGTGGTTAGCACTACTGCCTCACAGCGCCAGGAACCCGGGTTCAATTCCCGGCTTGGGTCACTGTCTGTGTGGAGTTTGCACATTCTCCCCGTGTCTGCGTGGGTTTCCTCCGGGTGTTTCTGTTTCCTTCCACACAGCAAAGATGTGCAGATTAGGTGGATTGACCATGCTAAATTGAGTGGATTCTCGGAGGCTTTTTCCCAGGGCTGAAATGGCTGCTACGAGAAGACACAGGTTTAAGGTGCTGGGGAGTAGGTACAGAGATGTCAGGGGTAAGTTTTTCACTCAGAGGGTGGTGGGTGAGTGGAATCGGCTGCCGTCAGTGGTGGTGGAGGCAAACTCGATAGGGTCTTTTAAGAGACTTCTAGATGAGTACATGGGACTTAATAGGATTGAGGGTAATAGGTAAGCCTATATATAAACCTAGGTAGGTAGGGACATGACCGGCGCAACTTGTGGGCCAAAAGGCCTGTTTGTGCTGTATTTTTTTCTATGTTCTATGTTCTAAATTGACCCTTAGTGTCCAAAGATGTATAAGTTTGGGGATTGGCCATGGCAAATGTGCGGGGTTACAGGGATAGGATGGGGAAGCGGGCATGGGTAAGATGCTCTTTTGGAGAGCTGGTGTAGACCTGATGGGCCGAATCATAGAAACCCTACAGTGCAGAAGGAGGCCATTCGGCTCATCGAGTCTGCACCAACCACAATCCCACCCAGGCCCTACCCCCACATATTTTACCCACTAATCCCTCTAACCTACACATCTCAGGATTCTAAGGGGCAATTTTTAACCTGCAAATCTTTGGACTGTGGGAGGAAACCGGAGCACCCGGAGGAAACCCACGCAGACACCAGGAGAATGTGCAAACTCCACACAGACAGTGACCCGAGCCGGGAATCGAACCTGAGACCCTGGAGCTGTGAAGCAGCAGTGCTAACCACTGTGCTACCGTGGCCTCCTTGTGCACTGTATGGTTTCCATGATTCTATGACGATCATGGGGTTATCTTGTATATGTGCACAAATGATTCTCAACTCATCTTCATTAACTACTAAGGCCCTGGCCACTCTCTCTATTTACCTGTCTGGCAGCAATGCAAGTACATGGCATCTGATCTAAAACTACTTTCTTCAGCTTCCACTATTGTGGCGCGGCGCGGTGACACAGTGGTTCGCACTGCTGCTGCACAGCGACAGAGGCCTGGGTTCAATTCCTGGCTTGTGTCACTGTCTGTGCGGAGGCTGCACGTTCTCCCTGTGCCTGCGTGGATTTCTACCGAGTGCTCTGGCTTCCTCCCACAGTCCAATAGATGCCCTATCCCTGTAATCCTGCGCATTTACCATGGCCAATCCACCTACCCTACACATCTTTGGGCACCAAGTGGCTGGTTAGGCTGTGCTAAATTCTCCCTCAGTGTACCCGAACAGGCAAGTGTGGCGACCAGGGGATTTTCACAGTGACTTCATTGCAGTGTTAATATAAACCTACTTGTGACACTAATAAATATATCAACATTAAAACTATCATCGACACACCTCTGATATCAACTCTGAACTTTGTTTCCTTCGCTGTGTCCAATCTATAGCTCACCTTGGCTTTCCTTTTCTCACATCTGAAACAAGAGCTGCCTCCACCATACCTTGTCCTTTCTCCAGAACCTTTATCATAGAATCATAGAAATCATAGAATCATAGAAACCCTACAGTGCAGAAGGAGGCCATTCGGCCCATCGAGTCTGCACCGACCACAATCCCACCCAGGCCCTACCCCCACATATTTACCCGCTAATCCCTCTAACTACACATCTCAGGGACAATTTTTAACTTGGCCAATCAACCTAACCCGCACATCTTTGGACATCTATCGTCTCAAAGCTCAGTTTCTCACTTTCTCCCTTTCCCCCGGTGGTGATGCGTTCACTCATGAAGTTTGCGTTGCTGTGGCAACATGCACTTTTACATGTATGTTATAGTCTGGAGCTATGGATGGTGATCGTGGGAGCTCCAATCTTCTTTCCATCACATGGCTGGCCAGGAATCTCTCCCATTAGACTATAAGAAATAGGAACAGGAGTAGGCCTTTCAGCCCCTCGAACTTGCTCTGCCATTCAATAGGATCATGGCTGGTCTGACGTTCCTCATGTCCACTTTCTTGCCCTTTCCCCATAACCCCTGAGTCCCTTACTGATCAAAAATCTATCTATCTCAGCCTTAAATACACAAGGACTCTGCCCCCCACAGCTCTCTATGGCAAGGAGTGCCAAAGACTCACAATGAGAAAACAAATCCTCCTCATCTCAGTCTTTGATTGGCCTCCCTTTATTCTGAGACTATTCACTCTGATCTTAGACTCTCCCATGAGGAAAGGGTTGGCCTGGGTTGGAATGATTCGCAACTGCATTACGAATAGATCTTCCTTGGCCATCAAGTCCTAGAGTGGGAATCGAACACAGCGCTTGATTTGATTTGATTTATTATTGTCACATGTATTAACATATAGTGAAAAGTATTGTTTCTTGCACGCTATGCAGACAAAACACACCATTCCATAGAGAAGGAAATGAGAGAGTGCAGAATGTAATGTTACAGTCATAGCTGGGATGTAGAGAAAGATCAACTTAATGCAAGGGAAGTCCATTCAAAAGTCTGACAGCAGCAGGGAAGAAGCTGTTTTTGAGTCGGTTGGTACATGTCCTCAGACTTTTGTATCTTTTTCCCGACGGAAGAAGGTGGAAGAGAGAATGTCCGGGGTGCGTGAGGTCCTTAATTATGCTGGCTGCTTTTCCGAGGCAGCGGAAAGTGTAGGCAGAGTCAATGAATGGGAGGCTGGTTTGCGTGATGGATTGGGCTACATTCACGACCTTTTGTAGTTCCTTGCGGTCTTGGGCAGAGCAGGAGCCATACCAGGCTGTGATACAACCAGAAAGAATGCTTTCTATGGTGCATCTGTAAAAGTTGGTGAGAGTTGTAGCTGACATGCCAAATTTCCTTTGTCTTCTGACTCAAAGGCAAGAAAACTACCCATTGTGCCATACCATCTCTCATTTACCGCTGTGAATGCTTTTGAGAGGAAATCAAAGGCATGTTAATGGGTTTAAAAATCACAGGAGAGTGGCTTTAAACTGGGCGGTTACTTTGGAATAAACACGAACACAGAGAAGATGGGCTGAATGAACTCCACCACTCGGAGCTTTGACAAAGGGTCATCTGGATTCGAAACGTCAGCTCTTTTCTCTCCCTACAGATGCTGTCAGACCTGCTGAGATTTTCCAGCATTTTCTCTTTTGGTTCCACCACTCAGAGGCTCCCCTACAAGCTACACAACATCCTGACTTGGAAATATCTTGATGTGAAGATGCCGGCGTTGGACTGGGGTAAACACAGTAAGAAGTTTAACAACACCAGGTTAAAGTCCAACAGGTTTATTTGGTAGCAAAAGCCACACAAGCTTTCGGAGCCTTAAGCCCCTTCTTCAGGTGCTTTGTAGAAACTTGATGTCTGTGTCGATATGCGCGATCTTCTTGGAGATCCTCTCCACTTGGAGCCGGCAGTTTGCGGTGTCGATGGCAGTCATGATGTGGAGATGCCGACGTTGGACTGGGGTAAACACAGTAAGAAGTTTAACGACACCAGGTTAAACTTTGAGCCGCTCACCTGAAGAAGGGGCTTGAGGCTTCGAAAGCTTGTGTGGCTTTTGCTACCAAATAAACCTGTTGGACTTTAACCTGGTGTTGTTAAACTTCTTACTTGGAAATATATTGCCATTCCTTCACTGTCGCTGGGTCAAAATCCTGGCGCTCACCCACTAACAGCACTGTGGGTGTATCTACACCTCTGGAACTGGAGTGGTTTAAGAAGGCAGCTCACCACCACCTTCTCAAGGGTAATTAGGGATGGCCAACAAATGCTGGCCTAGCCAGCGATGTCCACATAGCAAGAATGTATTTAAAAAAGACCTGTTTTGGACTCACGTTCAATTAATCAATCCTAATACATTGGTGAGACTTGTCAATATATTTTTTTAAAATATCAAAATTGAATAAAGCAGATTTTCTTTGTGTTTTATTTTCTGATCCTGCCCTGTTGGACCCTCCCTGAGGTTGGGGCGAGTGGAGAACTGGCAGAAAGGGACTGGCAAGAGATACTCCACCTGCTTATTGTCTTGGGGTAGTCACCACCCCTAGGCAGGCTATTAGATAAGCTCCTACCCCACAATCCAGCAGCTTCTGCACAACTGGCAAAAAGATGAGAGAGGCAGAGCTGGAAGCCTGTGTGGTCTCCCCCTGAGTCAGCAGATTGGCTGGAAACTGACTCAA
Source organism: Mustelus asterias (assembly GCF_964213995.1). Taxonomy (NCBI): domain Eukaryota; kingdom Metazoa; phylum Chordata; class Chondrichthyes; order Carcharhiniformes; family Triakidae; genus Mustelus; species Mustelus asterias. The sequence continues at coordinate 7,507,583 of NC_135814.1, forward strand.
AGCAGACACATCAGGGTGCAGTTTCACCGTTTCAGACTGAATCAGTTCCTGAAGATGCTCCCAGGCAGTCTGCTAACTTAAAAGTGCTGAAGATGCTAAATGTGAAAAAAAACAAAGTGACGGATCTCTGAATGTAACCCGGTTTTTGAATGCAAAGCACTAGGGTGTCAGCCACATGTTAATAACATGGACACATGTTTCATCAAGCTAATCTCGTTAGTTTTCAGGAATAAAGCATTTCTTGAGATATTGGGTTGGGCTGTCAGATTCCGATCAAAGATATGCCATAGCCTGAAGCATGAAATGCAAACATCCTCCTCCAGCTCTCTATCTGTACTGTCTATCCCAACACAGCTCCAATTAGCCCCCTGAGCCCTATAGCCTGTTCCTCAATCCTATTCCCTATCCCTCGAGTCCCATTTCCTGATGCTTGAATCTAACTATAAGGGGAGTGTGGTGAACCATAGATGGTTACCACTATGGGTACTGAACCATAGATGGTTAGCACTATGGGTACTTGTACTATGTTACTGTTGTTACTGTTCGGGTTAGGGTTGGGGTGTTCTACCTGTTGGTATTGTTCTGTGGTACACTCCGGTTGGCTCCGCCTACCTGTAGGAGTATAAAGGTCACTGCACTGCCTAGTGACCCTTTAGTCTGGGATTGTATTGTTAAGCAGTATGCTCCATTCTTGTTACTAATAAAAGCCTTTATTTCCTGGGTACGATCCAGCCTCCCGAGTGATTTAATCGCGCATCAGAGAGGAGATGGCCTAGTGGTATTATCGCTATTCTATTAATCTAGAAACTCAGCTTAACTTCTTGAGATGTAGGTTCAAATCCTACTACGGCAGATGGTGGAATTTGAATACAATTTTTAAAAATTTGGAATTAAGAATCTACTGATGACCATGAATCCATCTGGTTCACTAATGTCTTTCAGGTGAAGGAAATCTTGATTTGATTTATTATTGTCACATGTATTAACATACAGTGAAAAGTATTGTTTCTTGCGCTTTAAAAAAAAAGAATGCCATTCATAGAGAAGGAAATGAGAGAGTTCCATCTCTACCTGGTCTGGCCTACATATGACTCCAGACACACAGCAATGTGGTTGACTCTCAACTGCCCTCGGGCAACTAGGGATGTGCAATAAATGCTGGCCAGCCAGCAAAATCCATGTCCCATGAATGAATTTAAAACAAACCTTAGAATCTTCACGCTCCCATCCCCTTTCCACAGGCATTCAATATTGGCTCACACAAGCCAATCTGGGGAGACGGTGGCGTAGTGGTATTGTCACTGGACTAGCAATCTGGAGATCCAAGGTAACGGACCAGGGTTCACATCCCATTGTTACAGGTGGTGAAATTTAGATCCAATGAAATTCTGCAACTTATTGTCGTAACCTGGTTCACTAATATTCTTTAGGTAAGGAAATCTGCTGTCCTTACCTGGTCTGGTTTACAGGTGACTCCAAAGCCACAGCAATGTAGTCGACATAGTCAATATCTTTTCCCGAAGGTAGGGGAGTTTAAAATTAGAGAGCATAGGTTTAAGGTGAGAGGGGAGAGATACAAAAGGGTCCAGAGGGGCAATTCTTTCACACAGAGGGTGGTGAGTGTCTGGAACGAGCTGCCAGAGGTAGTAATAGAGGCAGGTACAATTTTGTCTTTTAAAAAGCGTTTAGACAGTTACATGGGTAAGATGGGGATAGAAGGATATGGGCCAAACGCGGGCAATTGGGACTGGTTTAGGGGATTTTTAAAAAAGGGTGGCATGGACGAGTTGGGCCGAAGGGCCTGTTTCCATGCTGTAAACCTCTATGAGTCTATGACTCTTAAATTAGAGATGGGCAATAAATGCTGGTTCTGCCAATTATGTCCATATCCCATGAAAGAATAGGAAAAAAATGTCCTTCTTGGCAACAAACTTCAACAAAACTGTAGGGGACCTACCAAAAATAAAACCCTCTGTTGCTCAAATCACTTGAGATGATGCCATTGGTAGTGTCAACCTTCATAGATGTCTCTTTCCTTCTTGTCTTCTCAATTCTTTGCCCTTTTGTTCCTCCTTCCTTCTGTACTGTTTCGCTCTCTTTCTCCCCTCTATAAAGAACTGCCCCTCCCCCACTACTTCTGAAACTGCCTCCACCCAATCTGTTTTGAAAGGTTTATGAAAGTTGCCCTTGCTGTCCTCCCTCAGAATGTGTATGATCCACCCATCCCTCCCCATCACCACCCCCACCCACCCCTTCTGTTACCACAATCAGGAACTAAAATTTAATTTATTAGTGTCACAAGTAGGCTTACATTAACACTGCAATGAAGTTACTGTGAAAATCCCTTAGTCACCACACTCGAGCACCTGTTCGGGTACACTGAGGGAGAATTTAATATGGCCAATGCACCTAATCAGCACGTCTTTTGGACTGTGGGAGGAAACTAGAGCACCCGGAGGAAACCCACGCAGACACGGGGAGAATGTGCAGACTCTACACAGACAGTGACCCAAGGCCAGAATTGAACCTAGGTCCCTAGCGCTGTGAGGCTGCAGTACTAACCATTATGCCACCGTGGCAAGCTGGTAGAATTTAAGTTCAATTGATAAATTAATAAAACTCGTCTCAGTGATGTTTACCATAAAACTATCATTGATTGTCGTAAAAATCCTTCGGTTCACTAATGTCCTTTAGAGAAGGAAATCTGTCATCCTTATCCGGTCTGGCCTACATGTGACTCCTGACCCACAGAATCATAGAATCATAGAATCTACAGTGCATTTGGCCAATCAGGCCTGCACCGACAACAATCCCACCCAGGTCCTATCCTGATGACCCCACATATTTACCCTCCTAATCCCCATGACATTAAGGGGCAATTTATCACGGCCAAAATCACCTAACCCACACATCTTTGGACAGCTATGTGGTTGGCTCCTAACTGCCCCCTGAAATCTTTAATTCAAGGCCAATTAGGAATGGGCAACAAAGGCTGGCCTTGCCAGAGATTCCTACATCCCATGAAAGAATTTGTAAGAATTCAGGGGTGAGTGGACTGTCAGCTAAACCTATCTCAACCGATAAAATTATCATTATTTTCTAAATTTCGAGATTTTTATTTCAAAATCAAAGAACAGTAACTTTCTTGACAGAACTATTTAAAAATAACAGCTACAATTTTTAAAAATATATATTTTTACTCCATGCTTAAAGTTACAAAGCCAATGATCAGAGTGGACAGGGCAAGCTCTTCATCCATCTCCTTGAATGCTCCAAAAACCAATTCAAATTGAATCCAATTCATGAGAGAGACAAGAGACAAGAGAGACAAGAGAGACAAACAAGATCCAACTTGACAAGATAAGGCATTGCACCCCATCTTGGCCTTGATCTGATGCTTGATCCTAGCCAAAAGGCCAGGAAGAGATCCATTGTCGATAAAAATGAAAATCTTACTTTAACTTGGTTCGAGGAGATTCGCAATACTGTGAGAAGATGGTTAGTTGTAAGCTCCTCATAATTGATATTAGAATCAATTCTTTTGGGGATTTTATTTTCATTTTGAGACAACCAATCTTGCAACAAACAGATTTCCTTGTAGAAAGTTATTTTTGGCAATTTGCAAGCCCTCTCTCCTGGACACTGGGGCGGCATTGTGGCACAGTGGTTAGCACTGTGATTTGCTTCATAACTTTGAATGCTAAGGAGCTCCTTGTTGGTACATCCCTGTTTCTTTCAGAGGAAGTCTCTTACATTGACCTGAGAAAATGTTGTAATCTATTATTAACAAAATCTTAATGCACCTAAAAAAGTACAGTATGATTAGAGCAAGTCAGCAAGTTTTGCAACATGATTTGACAAGTTTATTAGACTTTTCTGAGGATGTAACTAGCAAAGTAGATAAAGGGGAACCAGTAGATGTAGTACAGCTAGATTTCCAAAAGGCATTCAATAATGTGTCATATCAAAGGTTAATCGGCACAATAAAGATTCTTGGACTTGGGTGTAATGGATAGAGGATTGGTTAAAGTTCAGGAGGCAAAGATTGAGCACAAAAAGGACATTTTCAAGTTGGCAGGATGACTAGTGTGCTCCAGCTATTTATAATCTGTGTTAATGGTTTAGCTGAAGAGACAGAGAGTGATTTTAAATTTGCTGATGATACAAAGCTAGGTGGGAAGGTAAGCAGTGGGGAGGACACAGCGAGGCTGCAAGGAGATATAGGCAGGTTAATTGAGTGGTCAATGAGATGGTAAGTGCGGTATAACATAGAGAAGTGTTAAGTTATTGCTCGATCCAGTAACCCCACACATTTACCATGGCTACACCCATGTTTCTTCAAGAAGTCTCTTACATTGACCAGGGAAAATGCTGGAATCTATTATTAAGGAACTAGACACATGGGAACACCATCACCTGAATGTCCCCTTCCAAGCCACACACCGTCCTGACTTGGAAATATATCGGCTGTTCCTTCACTATCGCTGGGTCAAAATCCTGGAACTCCCTCCCTAATGGCATTGTGAGTGTACCTACACCAGGTGGACTGCAGTGGTTTAAGATGGCAGCTCACCATCACCTTCTCAAGGGCAGTTTAGGATGGGCAATAAATGCTGGCCTGGTCAGCGAAGCTTACATCCCCTAAATGAATGAAGAAAAGCTGGCCAGTTGGAGAGTGGGGAAGAACAGGATTGGACGCAGCTGCGATGCTTTTCCACCTCCCACAAAGAAAACAAAGCCCAGCTCCCTGGACGTTTGCAAAACAAACCTCAATGCCAAAGCCTCGATGCACTTTGATACTTGTGGGGCTTCCCTTGGCGTGTTTTTTGCGGAGACACAGAATACAAGGCCTGTATGAGTTCCATGTACGACTGAGTATTATAATATGCAGAATATATAGACGAGTGGATTATGCAGAAAGAATAGGCAAATTAATTTGTAATTCATAAAAATAGAAGATATGACAAGAGGAAAGCCAATTGCTGGTTCATCTGAGGATTGCAATCAACATCGCAAAGTCAAAGTGCACAGCGCGCATTGCACAACACTCAGTAGAAAGGATATGGGCAAGTCTTGCTCATGTCTGAACAGGGACTATCAAGATGGAACTTTCTGTATTTAATTACCACACTGATAGCAGGGACGCTGTTTTCCTGGGGCAGAACAGAAGGTCTGCGCTCAATTTGGAAATTGCTTGTTGCAAACTGATACATGGAATGTTTTCATAGAATCCCTCCAGTGCAGAAGGAGGCCATTCAGCCCATCGAGTCTGCACCCACTCTCCAACAGCGCATCTTGCCCAGGCCCTATCCCCGTAACCCCACGTATTTACCCCGCTACACCTCCTAATCTACACATCTTTGGACACTAACAGGCAATTTAGCACGGCCAATGCACCTAACCCGCGCACCTTTCGGAGTGTGGGAGGAAATCGGAGCACACGGAGGAAACCCATGCAGACACGGGGAGAATGTGTAAACTCCACACAGACAGCGACCCAAGATGGGAATCAAACCCAGGTCTCTGGTGCTGTGAGGCAGCAGTGCTAACCACTGTGCCACCATGTCACTGTGAGGAGGTCTCGCGGTGCAGTGAGTAGTGTCCCTAACTCTGGGTCAGAAACTCCAGGTTCAAGTCCCACTCTGGGACTTGATGACCATGGAAGGTGTGTCCCTAATGTGGTCAAACAGGTTGGTTACAGCCTGTACATCCCTCCAATATACCTGCTGGCAGTGGGGGGGGGGGCTTCCTTGAAGTGTTTACTTCATTGTGGAAGGCAATGAGGGAAGGGAAACTCCATGCAGTCACCCGAGGAATCGAACCCGGGTCCCTGGCGCTGTGAGGCAGCAGTGCTAACCACCGTGCCACCCCATTTTCTATTCCCAACTCAAACTTTGCTGTTTTAAAGAGAGAATTAAATAAGATAGATGGAAATAGCTGAACTCCGCTTAACTCTGACCTCAGCTCAGAAACAGTTTCACTTTTGTATATGATCACAGGACACCCCAAAGCTGTTGACAGGGAATTAAGTTATCATCGCTGTGGGCCTTAGTCAATGGAGACTGCTGGAAGCAGGCCTGTCACTAAACATTAACTTATATTAAACACCCTTCGATATACAGGATAAGGCTTAGTACAAAGCTTCACATAGAACTCTCTCTCTCAGTATATTCTGTTGTCATGTGATAGTACATCATTGAGGATCTAGCCTGCCTATTAACATTAACCCTTCACAGCACAGCACTTATTCACCGTTGCAGTGTAAAAAATGCAGCAACTAATGTGTGCACAGCAAGATCCCACAATCAGCAATGCGATAATTGTCAGGTGCTCATGTCATCTCAGGGACACATATTGACCAGGACACTGAAGATAATTGCTCCTGCGCTTCATCAAATGAGCGCCACGGGGTATTTTCCTTCCACAGGGAAATGGGTCTTTCAGTTCATTAACAGCTCAGCTGAAAAAATGGCATCTCCAACAGTGCAGCACTCCCCCAGTACTGCAATAGAGTGTCAGCCTGGATTTTGGTGTTCTTGAATTGAGACCTAATCGCACAACCTCTTACTGTGAGGTGAGAGTGGGAGCCAAGCCTGATAATACCCCCAATTTGAGACCCTTGGGAATGTTCTTGTCCTCATTTATACAATGGGTTTCTGTAATTACAAGAGATAAATGTTGGCCAGGCCATTGAGGAGTTTAAAGTTTATTTATTAGTGTCACAAGTAGGCTTAGTGCAATGATGTTATTGAGAAAATCCCCTAGTTGCCACACTCCAGCAACTGTTTGGGTACACTGAGGGAGAATTTAGCATGGCCAATGCGTCTAACCAGCACAAGTTTCGGACTGTGGGAGGAAACCAGAGCACCCGGAGGAAACCCACGCAGACACAGGGAGAACATGTCTCTGCACAGACAGTGACCCAAGCCGGGAACCGAACCCAGGTCCCCTGGAGCTGTGAGGCAGCAGTGCTAACCACTGTGCCACTCTTGAAACATCGTGTTCTTCATCAAACAGTTCAATAAAAACTCATACTTCAACCATGGAGGGCAGATAGGACTTCACTTAAAATCTCAAGTAAAAATAAAATGGTGTATTTGACAATGCAGCTCTCCCTCAGTACTTATTAATTAAAGGGGTTACCAGGCCTTGTGTCAGTATTTATGGGGGTCACGGGGAGTGTGTCAGTATTTAAAAGGATCCCCGGGGAGTGTGTCAGTATTTACAAGGATCTCCGGGGAGTGTGTTAGTATTCACAGGGTGTCCCTGCGGTGTGTTAATATTCACAGGGGATCTCTGGGGAGTGTGTCAATATTTTACAGGGGATTTCCCAGTGAGTGTGTCAGTATTTACAAGGATCTCCGGGGAGTGTGTCAGTATTTGCAGGTTGGAATCTCTGACAGTGTGTCAGTATTTATGCAGGGCTATCTCTGGGAGTGTGTCAGTATTTACAGGGGATCCCCGGGGAGTGTGTCAGTATTTACAGGGGATCCCCGGGGAGTGTGCCAGTATATACAGGGGATCCCTGGAGAGTGTGTCAGTATTTACAGGGGATCTCCAGGGAGCGTGTCAGTACTTACAGACGGTACCCGGGGAGTGTGTCAGTATTTACAGGGGATAACCGGGGAGTGTGTCAGTATTTACAGGGGATCTCCAGGGAGCGTGTCAGTACTTACAGACGGTACCCGGGGAGTGTGTTAGTATTTACAGGGGATAACCGGGGAGTGTGTCAGTATTTACAGGAGGCACCCTGGGAGCGTGTCAGTATTTACAGGTGATCCCCGGGGAGTGTGTCAGTATTTACAAGGATCCCCGGGGAGTGTGTTAGTATTTAAAAGGGTCCCCGGGGAGTGTGTCAGTATTTAAAAGGATCCCCGGGGAGTGTGTCAGTATTTACAAGGATCCCCGGGGAGTGTGTTAGTATTTGCAAGGATCCCCGGGGAGTGTGTCAGTATTTACAGGGGGATCCCCGGGGAGTGTGTCAGTATTTACAAGGATCTCCGGGGAGTGTGTCAGTATTTACAGGGGGATCCCCGGGGAGAGTGTCAGTATTTACAAGGATCTCCGGGGAGTGTGTCAGTATTTACAAGGATCCCCGGGGAGTGTGTCAGTGTTTACAAGGATCTCCGGGGAGTGTGCCAGTATTTACAGGGGGATCCCCGGGGAGTGTGTCAGTATTTACAGGGGATCCCCAGGTAGTGTCTCAGTGTTTGCAGGGGGTCCCTGGGAAGAGTGTGTCAGTATTTAAAGGGGATTCCCAGGAATTGTGTCAGTGTTTACAGAGGGTCCCTGGGGTGAGTGTGTCAGTATTTACAGGGGGAATTCTCTGAGAGTGTGTCAGTATTTACAGGGGGTAGGTCAGTATCCCCTTACAGGGGATTCCCGAGGAGTGTGTCAATATTTACAGGGGGTACCCGGGGAGTGTGTCAGTATTTACAAGGATCCCCGGGGAGTGTGTTAGTATTTGCAAGGATCCCTGGGGAGTGTGTCAGTACTCACAGGGTGTCCCTGCGGTGTGTTAGTATTCACAGGGGATCTCTGGGGAGTGTGTCAATATTTACAGGGGATTTCCCAGTGAGTGTGTCAGTATTTACAGGGGATCCCCAGGGAGTGTGTCAGTATTTGCAGGTTGGAATCTCTGGCAGTGTGTCAGTATTTATGCAGGGCTATCTCTGGGAGTGTGTCAGTATTTACAGGGGATCCCCGGGGAGTGTGTCAGTATTTACAGGGGATCCCCAGGGAGTGTGTCAGTATTTACAGGGGGTCCCTGGGGAGTGTGTCAGTATTTACAGGGGGTCCCCGGGGAGTGTGTCAGTATTTACAGGGGATCCCCGGGGAGTGTGTCAGTATTTACAGGGGATCCCCGGGGAGCGTGTCAGTATTTACAGGGGATCCCCGGGGAGTGTGTCAGTATTTACAGGGGGTCCCTGGGGAGTGTGTCAGTATTTACAGGGGGTCCCTGGGGAGTGTGTCAGTATTTACAGGGGATCCCCGGGGAGTGTGTCAGTATTTACAGGGGATCTCCGGGGAGTGTGTCAGTATTTAGAGGGGATCCCCAGGGAGTGTGTCAGTATTTACAGGGGGTCCCTGGGGAGTGTGTCAGTATTTACAGGCGGTACCCGGTGAGTGTGTCAGTATTTACAGGGGATAGCCGGGGAGTGTGTCAGTATTTACAGGGGTCCCCGGAGAGTGTGTTTGTATTTATAGGGGATTCCCAGGAAGTGTGTCAGTATTTACAGGGGGTCCCTGGGGAGAGTATGTCAGTATTTACAGGGGGTCCGTGGGGAGAGTGTATTAGCATTTATAGGGGGTCCCTGGGAGAGTGTGTCAGTATTTACAGGGGATTCCCAGGAAGTATGTCAGTGTTTACAGAGGGTCCCTGGGGTGAATGTGTCAGTATTTACAGGGGGAATTCTCTGAGAGTGTGTCAGTATTTACAGGGGATTCCCAGGAAGTATCTCCGTGTTTACAGGGGGTCCCTGGGGTGAATGTGTCAGTATTTACAGGGGGAATTCTCTGAGAATGTGTCAGTATTTACAGGGGGAATTCTCTGAGAGTGTGTCAGTATTTACAGGGGGAATTCTCTGAGAGTGTGTCAGTATTTACAGGGGGAATTCTCTGAGAGTGTGTCAGTATTTACAGGGGGTAGGTCAGTATCCCCTTACAGGGGATTCCCGAGGAGTGTGTCAATATTTACCGGAGATCCCCAGGGAGTGTGTCAGTATTTACAGGGATTTCTCTCCTGGGTTTTGTTCGTAATAGTGTCCTGGAGTTGAGACTCTCTTGCCTGGAGTCTCCAGGGCAATCTTAGAGAGTTGGCAGCCTCGTGTTGTGCTGATTTGCACAGTAAATCTCCATTTGGCTGAAGCAGTTTGTCCTCTCATGCAGCACTGCATTATACTGCTCAGTTTTCCTCTGTCTAATTATTATTGTAGCAGCTATCGGCAAGGCAAATTCAAGCTCGCCACCTTTAGGCAGCGGGCCAGATTAATTTTGACAGAAGGTGTCGTCTTTCAACAGCTGGGACACCTGCACCCAGATGTTTACTGGGAGAGAGGAGGATGATGAAAATGGGCGGGACACATGCACAGCACACAACATGCCGAAATAGAATTGGCACCAAGTTGTGTATGCGACTGGCAGATAGTCAACATCTTTACCCAAAGGTAGGGGAGTCTAAAACTAGAGGGCATAGGTTTAAGGTGAGAGGGGAGAGATACAAAAGGGTCCAGAGGATCAATATTTTCACACAGAGGATGGTGAGTGATTGGAACAAGCTGCCAGAGGTAGTAGTAGAGGCGAGTACAATTTTGTCTTTTAAAAAGCATTTGGACAGTTACATGAGTAAGATGGGTATTAGAACCATAGAACCATAGAAAATTACAGCTCAGAAACAGGCCTTTTGGCCCTTCTTGTCTGTGCCGAACCATTTTATGCCTAGTCCCACTGACCTGCACTTGGACCATATCCCTCCACACCCCTCTCATCCATGAACCCGTCCAAGTTTTTCTTAAATGTTAAAAGTGACCCCGCATTTACCACTTTATCCGGCAGCTCATTCCACACTCCCACCACTCTCTACGTGAAGAAGCCCCCCCTAATATTCCCTTTAAACTTTTCTCCTTTCACCCTTAACCCATGCCCTCTGGGTTTTTTTCTCCCCTAGCCTCAGCGGAAAAAGCCTGCTTGCATTCACTCTATCTATACCCATCAAAATCTTATACACCTCTATCAAATCTCCCCTCAATCTTCTACGCTCCAGGGAATAAAGTCCCAGCCTATTCAATCTCTCTCTGTAACTCAGCTTCTCAAGTCCCGGCAACATCCTTGTGAACCTTCTCTGCACTCTTTCAACCTTATTTACATCCTTCCTGTAACTAGGTGACCAAAACTGTACACAATACGCCAAATTCGGCCTCACCAATGCCTTATATAACCTTACCATAACACTCCAACTTTCATACTCGATACTCCGATTTATAAATGCCAATGTACCAAAGGCACTCTTTACGACCCTATCCACCTGTGACGTCACTTTTAGGGAATTCTGTACCTGTATTCCCAGATCCCTCTGTTCAACTGCACTCTTCAGAGTCCTACCATTTACCCTGTACATTCTTCTTTGGTTCGTCCTTCCAAAGTGCAATATCTCACACTTGTCTGCGTTAAATTCCATTTGCCATTTTTCAGCCCATTTTTCTAGTTGGTCCAAATCCCTCTGCAAGCTTTGAAAACCTTCCTCACTGTCCACTACACCTCCAATCTTTGTATCATCAGCAAACTTGCTGATCCAATTGACCACATTATCATCCAGATCATTGATATAGATGACAAACAACAATGGACCCAACACCGATCCCTGCGGCACACCACTAGTCACAGGCCTCCACTCAGAGAAGCAATCCTCCACAACCACTCTCTGGCTTCTTCCATTGAGCCAGTGTCTAATCCAATTTACTACCTCCCCATGTATACCTAGCGACTGAACCTTCCTAACTAACCTCCCATGAGGGACCTTGTCAAAGGCCTTGCTGAAATCCAGATAGACAACATCCACCGCCTTCCCTTCATCCACTTTCCTGGTAACCTCCTTGAAAAACTCTAATAGATTGGTCAAACATGACCTACCACGCACAAAGCCATGTTGACTCTCCCTAATAAGTCCCTGTCTATCCAAATATTTGTAGATCCTATCCCTTATCACACCTTTCAATAACTTGCCCAACACCGACATCAAACTTACTGGCCTATAATTTCCCGGATTTCTTTTGGAACCTTTTTTAAACAACAGAACAACATAAGCCACCCTCCAATCATCCGGCACCTCCCCCGTGAATACTGACATTTAAAATATGTCTGCCAGGGCCCCTGCAAGTTCAACACTAGCTTCCCTCAAGGTCTGTGGGAATACCCTGTCCGGTCCTGGGGATTTATCCACTCTGATTTGCCTCAAGACAGCGAGCACCTCCTCCCCTTTAATCTGTAAAGGTTCCATGACCTCCCTACCAGTTTGTCCTATTTCCGTAGACTCCAGGCCCGTTTCCTCAGTAAATGCGGATGCAAAAAAAACATTTAGTATCTCCCCCATCTCTTTTGGTTCCATACACAGTCTACCACTCTGGTCTTCAAGAGGACCAATTTTATCCCTCACTATCCTTTTGCTCCTAACATACCTATAGAAGCTCTTTGGATTTTCCTTCACTCTGTCTGCCAAAGCAACCTCATGTCTTGTTTTAGCCCTCCTGATTTCCCTCTTAAGTAGATTCTTGCACTTTTTATACTCCTCGAGCATCTGATCTGTTCCTTGCTGCCTGTACATTTCATACAACTCTCTCTTCCTCTTAATCAGTGTTACAATCTCCCTCGAGAACCAAGGTTCCTTATTCCTATTTATTGAGGGATATGGGCCAAATGCGGGCAATTGGGACTAGAATCATAGAATTCCTACAGTGCAGAAGGAGGCCATTCAGCTCATCGAGTTTGCACCGACAACAATCCCACCCAGGCCCTATCCCCATAACCCCACAAATTTACCCCACTAATCCCTCTAACCTACGCATCCCGGGACACTAAGGGCAATTTAGCATGGCCAATGCACTTAACCCGCACATCTTTGGATTGTGGGAGGAAACTGGAGCACCCGGAGAAACCCACGCAGACACGTGCAAACTCCACAAAGACAGTGACCCAAGCCGGGAATTGAACCCGAGTCCCTGGCGCTGTGAGGCAGCAATGCTACCACCGTGCCGCCCAGTTTAATGGCATGGACAGGTGGGGCCGAAGGGCCTGTTTCCATGCTGTAAACTTCTATGATTCCATGATTGATTGGCTTGTGTTCCACCCTTTTTTATTTAACCCCCTCTGAATTCCTGACTCCATTCTATTTGTCGGGCAAGATTTGCCAGTCCCGCCCAAAGTCAACGGACCTGTGACTAGTCTGTCAAATTTTCCATCCCGCCCGTGACAATTCCCGAGGCGAGTGGATCCAAAAGATTGAGGCCATTGTGTGGGGAAGGGGCTGAATGCTGAGACCCTTATCTTCTATCAGTTGGAGGTTAACTAAGGAGCTGCTTTATTCCAGAGCCACCAATTCCTTTCTATAAGGGACGGGCCTGGGGGGGGCGGTCACACCTCCAACCAATGGCAGCATGTGGCTATTCCGATCTCATCGACATCCATGGGGCCTGAGATTGTTTCTCAGCCTTGCAATCCAAGAATCACTTTGCAAAGAATCAAAGTCGCTCTTGGGATGCGGTGGGATGAATGTGCTGCCCCCAGCAACAGAGAACAAGAGAGAGAGTGATGTGGTTATGATTTACAGGCCAGATATGAACTCTGTTCTCTGTTCACCTAGGGTTTGACCCTGTGAGTCTCTGTGTGTGTGTGTGTGTGTGTGTGTGTAAGAGAGAGAGAGAGAGAGAGTGCGTGTGCGTGTGTGTGTGTGAGTGTGTAAGAGAGAGAGAGAGAGAGAGTGCGTGTGCGTGTGTGTGTGTGTGAGTGTGTGTTTGAGTGTGTGTGTGTGTGAGAGAGTGTGTGCGTGCGTGTGTGTCCGTGTGTATGTGCCTGTGTGTGTGCGTGTATGTGTGTGTGTGCGTGTGTGCGTGTGTGTGTGTCTGTGTGTGTGCGTGTGTGTGTGTGCATGTGTGTGTGTGCGTATGTGTGTGCGTATGTGTGTCTGTGTGTGTATGCGTGTCTGTGTGTGTGTGTCTGTGAGTGTGTGTCTGTGTGTGCGGGAGTGTGTGTGTGTTAGTGAGTGCATGAGTGAGTGTGTGTGAGTGTGTGTTTGTCAGTGTGTGTGTGTGTGTGAAAGTGTGTGTTTGTGAGGATAGTGATGGGGACAGTGATGGGGACAGTGATGGGGACAGTGATGGGGACAGTGATGGGGACAGTGATGGGGACAGTGATGGGGACAGTGATGGGGACAGTGATGGGATTAGTGATGGGGAGAGTGATGGGGAGAGTGATGGGGACAGTGATGGGGACAGTGATGGGGAGAGTGATGGGGACAGTGATGGGGACAGTTATGGGGACAGTGATGGGGACAGTTATGGGGAGAGTGATGGGGACAGTGATGGGGACAGTGATGAGGACAGTGATGGGGTAGCGATGGGGACAGTGATGGGGACAGTGATGGGGTCAGTGATGAGGACAGTGATGGGGTAGCGATGGGGACAGTGATGGGGACAGTGATGGGGACAGTGATGGGGACAGTGATGGAGACAGTGATGGGGACAGTGATGGGGACAGTGATGGAGACAGTGATGGGGACAGTGATGGGGACAGTGATGGGGACAGTGATGGGGACAGTGATGGGGACAGTGATGGAGACAGTGATGGGGACAGTGATGGGGACAGTGATGGGGACAGTGATGGGGACAGTGATGGGGACAGTGATGGGGATAGTGATGGGGACAGTGATGGGGACAGTGATGGGGACAGTGATGGGGACAGTGATGGGGATAGTGATGGGGACAGTGATGGGGACAGTGATGGGGACAGTGATGGGGACAGTGATGGGGACAGTGATGGGCAGAGTGATGGGGACAGTGATGGGGATAGTGATGGGATTAGTGATGGGGACAGTGATGGGGACAGTGATGGGATTAGCGATGGGGACAGTGATGGGGTCAGTGATGGGGACAGTGATGGGGACAGTGATGGGGACAGTGATGGGGGCAGTGACGGGGACAGTGACGGGGACAGTGATGGGGACAGTGATGGGGACAGTGATGGGGACAGTGATGGGGGCAGTGATGGGGACAGTGATGGGGACAGTGATGGGGACAGTGATGGGGACAGTGATGGGGTCAGTGATGGGGACAGTGATGGGGACAGTGATGGGATTAGCGATGGGGACAGTGATGGGATTAGCGATGGGGTCAGTGATGGGGACAGTAATGGGGACAGTGATGGGGACAGTGATGGGGACAGTGATGGGGACAGTGATGGGGACAGTGATGGGCAGAGTGATGGGGACAGTGATGGGGATAGTGATGGGATTAGTGATGGGGACAGTGATGGGGACAGTGATGGGATTAGCGATGGGGACAGTGATGGGGTCAGTGATGGGGACAGTGATGGGGTCAGTGATGGGGACAGTGATGGGGGCAGTGACGGGGACAGTGACGGGGACAGTGATGGGGACAGTGATGGGGACAGTGATGGGGACAGTGATGGGGGCAGTGATGGGGACAGTGATGGGGACAGTGATGGGGACAGTGATGGGGACAGTGATGGGGTCAGTGATGGGGACAGTGATGGGGACAGTGATGGGGACAGTGATGGGGGCAGTGACGGGGACAGTGACGGGGACAGTGATGGGGACAGTGATGGGGACAGTGATGGGGACAGTGATGGGGACAGTGATGGGGACAGTGATGGGGACAGTGATGGGGATAGTGATGGGGACAGTGATGGGGACAGTGATGGGGACAGTGATGGGGACAGTGATGGGGGCAGTGACGGGGACAGTGACGGGGACAGTGATGGGGACAGTGATGGGGACAGTGATGGGGACAGTGATGGGGACAGTGATGGGGACAGTGATGGGGACAGTGATGGGGGCAGTGACGGGGACAGTGACGGGGACAGTGATGGAGACAGTGATGGGGATAGTGATGGGGACAGTGATGGGGACAGTGATGGGGATAGTGATGGGGACAGTGATGGGGATAGTGATGGGGACAGTGATGGGCAGAGTGATGGGATTAATGATGGGGACAGTGATGGGGATAGTGATGTGATTAGTGATGGGGACAGTGATGGGGACAGTGATGGGATTAGCGATGGGGACAGTGATGGGGTCAGTGATGGGGACAGTGATGGGGACAGTGATGGGGACAGTGATGGGGGCAGTGACGGGGACAGTGACGGGGACAGTGATGGGGACAGTGATGGGGACAGTGATGGGGACAGTGATGGGGATAGTGATGGGGACAGTGATGGGGAGAGTGATGGGGACAGTGATGGGGAGAGTGATGGGGATAGTGATGGGGACAGTGATGGGGATAGTGATGGGGACAGTGATGGGGACAGTGATGGGGATAGTGATGGGGACAGTGATGGGGAGAGTGATGGGGATAGTGATGGGATTAGTGATGGGGACAGTGATGGGGACAGTGATGGGATTAGCGGTGGGGACAGTGATGGGGTCAGTGATGGGGTCAGTGATGGGGACAGTGATGGGGACAGTGATGGGGACAGTGATGGGGACAGTGATGGGGACAGTGATGGGGTCAGTGATGGGGTCAGTGATGGGGACAGTGATGGGGACAGTGATGGGGACAGTGATGGGGACAGTGATGGGGACAGTGATGGGGGCAGTGACGGGGACAGTGACGGGGACAGTGATGGGGACAGTGATGGGGACAGTGATGGGGATAGTGATGGGGACAGTGATGGGGACAGTGATGGGGACAGTGATGGGGATAGTGATGGGGACAGTGATGGGGACAGTGATGGGGACAGTGATGGGGATAGTGATGGGGTCAGTGATGGGGACAGTGATGGGGACAGTGATGGGGACAGTGATGGGGACAGTGATGGGGACAGTGATGGGGACAGTGATGGGGACAGTGATGGGGACAGTGATGGGGACAGTGATGGGGATAGTGATGGGGACAGTGATGGGGACAGTGATGGGGATAGTGATGGGGAGAGTGATGGGGACAGTGATGGGGAGAGTGATGGGGATAGTGATGGGATTAGTGATGGGGACAGTGATGGGGATAGTGATGGGGACAGTGATGGGGATAGTGATGGGGACAGTGATGGGGACAGTGATGGGGATAGTGATGGGGACAGTGATGGGATTAATGATGGGGACAGTGATGGGGACAGTGATGGGATTAGCGATGGGGACAGTGATGGGGTCAGTGATGGGGACAGTGATGGGGACAGTGATGGGGACAGTGATGGGGACAGTGATGGGGACAGTGATGGGGGCAGTGACGGGGACAGTGACGGGGACAGTGATGGGGACAGTGATGGGGACAGTGATGGGGATAGTGATGGGGACAGTGATGGGGACAGTGATGGGGACAGTGATGGGGATAGTGATGGGGACAGTGATGGGGACAGTGATGGGGACAGTGATGGGGACAGTGATGGGGATAGTGATGGGGACAGTGATGGGGAGAGTGATGGGATTAATGATGGGGACAGTGATGGGGATAGTGATGGGGACAGTGATGGGGACAGTGATGGGATTAATGATGGGGACAGTGATGGGGACAGTGATGGGGACAGTGATGGGGACAGTGATGGGATTAATGATGGGGACAGTGATGGGGACAGTGATGGGGACAGTGATGGGGAGAGTGATGGGGAGAGTGATGGGGATAGTGATGGGGATAGTGATGGGGACAGTGATGGGGACAGTGATGGGGATAGTGATGGGGACAGTGATGGGGACAGTGATGGGGACAGTGATGGGGATAGTGATGGGGACAGTGACGGGGACAGTGATGGGGACAGTGATGGGGACAGTGATGGGGACAGTGATGGGGACAGTGATGGGGATAGTGATGGGGATAGTGATGGGGACAGTGATGGGGACAGTGATGGGGATAGTGATGGGGACAGTGATGGGGATAGTGATGGGGACAGTGATGGGGACAGTGATGGGGATAGTGATGGGGACAGTGATGGGGACAGTGATGGGGACAGTGATGGGGATAGTGATGGGGACAGTGATGGGGATAGTGATGGGGACAGTGATGGGGACAGTGATGGGGATAGTGATGGGGACAGTGATGGGGACAGTGATGGGATTAATGATGGGGACAGTGATGGGGATAGTGATGGGGACAGTGATGGGGATAGTGATGGGGACAGTGATGGGGATAGTGATGGGGACAGTGATGGGGATAGTGATGGGGACAGTGATGGGGACAGTGATGGGGACAGTGATGGGGACAGTGATGGGATTAATGATGGGGACAGTGATGGGGACAGTGATGGGGATAGTGATGGGGATAGTGATGGGGACAGTGATGGGGACAGTGATGGGGACAGTGATGGGGATAGTGATGGGGATAGTGATGGGGACAGTGATGGGGACAGTGATGGGGATAGTGATGGGGACAGTGATGGGGATAGTGATGGGGACAGTGATGGGGATAGTGATGGGGACAGTGATGGGGATAGTGATGGGGACAGTGATGGGGATAGTGATGGGGACAGTGATGGGGATAGTGATGGGGATAGTGATGGGGATAGTGATGGGGTCAGTGATGGGGTCAGTGATGGGGACAGTGATGGGGATAGTGATGGGGACAGTGATGGGGACAGTGATGGGGATAGTGATGGGGACAGTGATGGGGATAGTGATGGGGACAGTGATGGGGACAGTGATGGGGACAGTGATGGGGACAGTGATGGGGATAGTGATGGGGATAGTGATGGGGATAGTGATGGGGACAGTGATGGGGACAGTGATGGGGACAGTGATGGGGACAGTGATGGGGATAGTGATGGGGACAGTGATGGGGACAGTGATGGGGATAGTGATGGGGACAGTGATGGGGACAGTGATGGGGACAGTGATGGGGACAGTGATGGGGACAGTGATGGGGACAGTGATGGGGATAGTGATGGGGACAGTGATGGGGACAGTGATGGGGACAGTGATGGGGATAGCGATGAGGAGAGTGATGCACGTAAGGAGGTTGATAGCGACCGGCCTTAAATTGACCTTGGAAGGACTGGCGATGTGGGCAGAAACAAGGACCCTGGAAATGATTGAGGTGCTTTGTGCACGAATCATTTTGGAAGGATTAATGCGGAACATCAGTAAACTGGAAAAGATGCGATTATAAAGGGTGTGGTGAGCTGAGCAACTTGATGTCCATGTGTGTATATCTTTACGGAGTTTGTTGGTTGATGGCTCTAAAAGCTTGTGTTTTTCTGTAATGTGCTAACTATGTTAAGGCTTGTGGGTTTTATACCAAAAGAAGAAAATGTGGCTTGCACACCCAGATTCAAAATAACGTACAACAGGTTTATTGAAAGCTGTTCCCTGCACTGCACAGAGTTCAAACTGAAAGCAAAAGCAGAAGACTGTACAACACCCTTATGATATCACCATCAAATCATATGGTCAACTCTTAAAGCAGCCATGCAACCACTTAGATATATGCAGTTACTTGGGTTTGTAAATAGAGAAATGGAATATCATAGAATGGGTACAGCACAGAAGGAGGCCATTCAGTGTTTATGCCAGCTCTCTGAAACCCTACAGTGCAGAAAGAGGCCATCTGGCCCATCGGGTCTGCACCGACCACAATCCCACCCAGGCCCTACCCCAATATCCCTACACATTTACCCGCTAATCCCTCTAACCTACGCATCTCAAGACACTAAGGGGCAATTTTAACATGGCCAATCAACCTAACCCGCACATCTTTGGACTGTGGGAGGAAACCGGAGCACCCGGAGGAAACCCATGCAGACACGAGGAGAATGTGCAAACTCCACAAAGACAGTGACCCAAGCCAGGAATCGAACCCAGGTCTCTGGAGCTGTGAAGCAGCAGTGCTAACCACTGTGCTACCGTGCCACCCAAGAAGGCTTCAAGAAGGTGACCATTATCCCGGTACTAAAGAAAAGCCAGGCAGCGTGCCTTAATGACTATCATCTGGTGGCTCTGACATCCATCGTTATGAAATGCTTTGAAAGGTTAGTCATGGCATGAATCAATTCCAGCCTCCCTGGATGCCCGATTTACTGCAGTTCACCTACCGCTGCAACAGATCCACAGCAGATGGCATCTATCTCCACTCAACCCTGGAACACCTAGATAACAAAGGCACCTATGTCAGACTCCTATTTATTGACTACAGCTCAGCCTTCAACACCATTATTCCTGCAAAACATCTCCAAACTCCGTGGCCTGGGGCTCGACTCCTCCCTCTGTGACTGGATCTTAAACTTCCGAACTCACAGACCGCAATCAGAAAGGATAGGCAACAACACTTCCTCCACGATCACCCTCAGCACTGCTACCCCACAAGGCTGTGTCCTCAGCCCCTTACTATACTCCTTCCCGCTGCCTCAGAAAAGCAGCCAGCATAATTAAGGACCCCACGCACCCCGGACATTCTCTCTTCCACCTTCTTCCGTTGGGAAAATGATACAAAGGTCTGAGGTCACGTACCAACTGACTCAAGAACAGCTTCTTCCCTGCTGCCATCAGACTTTTGAATGGACCTACCTCGCATTAAGTTGAACTTTCTCTACACCCTAGCTATGACTGTAACACTCTCTCCTTTCCTTCTCTATGAACGGTATGCTTTGTCTGTAAAGCGCGCAAGAAGCAATACTTTTCACTGTATACTAACACATGTGACAATAATAAATCAAATCAAACCTATTTAACCTTTCCTCAAAAGGCAATGCCTCCACACCGGGGATCATCCCAGTGAACCTACACTGAACTGCCTCCAATGAAATAACTTTCCTTAAATAAATGTGTTACGGGGATAGGGCTTGGGTGGGATTGTTGCCAGTGCAGGCTCAATGGGCCGAATGGCCTCCTTCTGCACTGTAGGGATTCTATGATCTCATCCCCTCACTCCCACTTTGTTCCTCGTCACCTGCCCTCCAAAATCCAGTTTTCCTGGGCACTTGGATTCCTCCCAGCCCAAAAGGCTACAAGTTTAGCTCAGTTGGCTGGACGGCTGGTTCGCAATGCAGAGCAAAGCCAACAGCGTGGGTTCAATTCCTGTACTGACGGAGACTGTTTATTAAGGCCCCGCCTTCTCAACCTTGCCCCTCACCTGAGGTGTGGTGACCCTCAGGTTAAATCACCACCAGTCAGCTCTCCCCTCTCAAGGGGGAGAGTATCCTATGATGATCTGGGACTATGATGACTTTACCTTTTGGGCTAGGGAGAAAAATTGGGCTTGGGATCAAGAGGGAAAAATTGGTAGAAACAAATTCTGTTGAATGTTTCATCTTTGAATTAAGAGGCTCTGGGCTAAATTCTGCCTTGGGCAGCACGATGGCACAGTGGTTAGCACTGCTGCCTCACAGTGCCAGGGAACTGAGTTCAATTCCTGGCTTGGGTCACTGTCTGTGTGGAGTCTGCACGTTCTCCCGTGTCTGCATGGGTTTCCTCCGGGTGCTCCAGTTTCCTCCCACAGTCTGAAAGATGTGCAGGTTAGGTGGATTGGCTATGCTAAATTGCCCCATAACTAGCTAGGGTAAACACATGCGGCTATGGGGATAGGGCCTGGGTGGGATTGTGGTCAGTGCAGGCTCGATGGATCAAATGGGCTCCTTCTGCACTGCAGGATTCTAAGAGTCTATGAATAATTAGCGAAAGAATGAAGAACATAAGAACTAGGAGCAGGAGTAGGCCATCTGGCCCCTCAAGCCTGCTCCGCCATTCAATAAGATCATGGTTGATCTTTTTGTGGACTCAGCTCCACTTACCCGCCCACTCACCATAGCCCTTAATTCCTTTACTGTTCAAAAATGTATCTATCCTTGCCTTAAAAACATTTAATGAGGTAGCCTCAACTGCTTCACTGGGCAGGGAATTCCACAGATTCATAACCCTTTGTGTGAAGAAGTTCCTCCTCAACTCAGTCCTAAATCTGCTCCCGCTTACTTTGAGGCCATGTCCCCTAGTTTTAGTTTCACCCGCCAGTGGAAACAACTTTCCTGCTTCTATCTTATCTATTACCTTCATAATCTTATATGTTTCTTTAAGATCTCCCCTCATTCTTCTGAATTCCAATGAGTATAGCCCCAGTCTACTCAGTCTCTCCTCATAAGCCAACCCTCTCAACTCTGGAATCAGCCAAGTGAATCTCCTCTGCACCCCCTCCAGTGCCAGTATATCCTTTCTCAAGTAAGGAGCCCAAAACTGTACACAGTACTCCAGGTGTGGCCTCACCAGCACCTTATACAGCTGCAACATAACCTCGCTGTTTTTAAACTCCATCCCTCTAGCAATGAAGGACAAAATTCCATTTGCCTTCTTAATTACCTGCTGCACCTGCAAACCAACTCCTTATGATTCTTGCACAAGGACACCCAGGTCCCTTTGCACAGCAGCAAGCTGAAATATTTTACCATATGAATAATAGTACATTTTGCTGTTATTCCTACCAAAATGGATAACCTCACATTTGCCAACATTGTACTCCATCTGCTAGACCCTTGCCCAGTCACTTAGACTATCTATATCCCTTTGCAGTCTTTCAGCGTCCTCTGAACACTTTGCTCTGCCACTCATCTTAGTGTCATCTGCAAATTTTGACACACTACACTTGGTCCCCAACTCCAAATCATCTATGTAAATCGTAAACAATTGCGGTCCCAACACTGATCCCTGAGGCACACCACTAGTCACTGATCGGCAACCAGAAAAATACCCATTTACCCCCACTCTTTGCTTTCTGTTAGTTAACCAATCCTCTATCCATGCTAATACATTACCCGTAACACTGTGCACCTTTATCTTATGCAGCAGTCTTTGGTGCGGCACCTTGTCAAATGCCTTCTGGAAATCCAGATACACCACATCCACAGGTTCCCCATTGTCCACTACACAATTAGTCAAACATGACCTGCCCTTCATGAACTCATGCTGTGTTTTACCAATGGGGCAATTTATATCCAGATGTCTCGCTATTTCTTCCTTGATGATAGATTCAAGCATTTTCCCTACTACAGAAGTTAAGCTAACCGGCCTATAGTTACCCGCCTTTTGTCTACCTCCTTTTTTAAACAGTGGTGTCACATTTGCTGTTTTCCAATCTGTGCGAACCTTCTCAGAGTCCAGTGAATTTTGGTAAATTACCACTCGTGCATTTGCTATTTCCCCCGACATCTCTTTTAGTTCCCTGGGATGCATTCCATCAGGACCAGGAGACTTGTCTACCTTTAGCCTATTAGCTTGCACAACACTATCTCTTTCGTGATAAGGATAGTTTCTAGGTCCTCACCTGCCATAGCTTCCTGTCATCAATTTTTGGCATGTTATTTGTGTCTTCCACGGTGAAGACCGACACAAAATACCTGTTCAATGCCTCAGCCATTTTCTCATTTCCAGTTATTACATCCCCCTTCTCATCATCTAAAAGACCAATGTTTACTTTCGTCACTCTTTTTCATTTTATATATTTGTAGAAACTTTTGTTATCTGTTTTTATACTCTGAGCTAGTTTACTTTCATAATCCATCCTACTTTTCTTTATAGTTTTTTTCATGGCTTTCTGTTGACCTTTAAAGATTTCCCAATCCCTCTAGGTTCCCACTAATCTTTGCCACTTTGTATGCATTTTCTTTCAATTTGATACCCTCCTTTATTTCCTTAGATATCCATGGCTGATTATCTATTTTTCTACAGTCCTTCTTTATCACTGCTATATATATAGAGACCTTTGAAGATTCTGATCTAATCTCACAATCGACTGAAGCCCTTTCTAAATAAAGCCAACATAAAGGGAGTGATCTAAACCATTTTATCCAAACTCAGGAGTTCCACCGAAACCTTCTCAAAATTGCTTGCTAAGCTGTGATATCATCAAAGCCTCTCAATTAGATTACACACAGACATGTTATGACTCCCATTATATTGTTAATTCCTGCTGAGGTGGGATACTCCTCTGCTCGTGGGAATATCTGAATTTGGGAATCAGTTGCATGAATACTAAACACGTTGGAGGACAAGGGCATTGGGATTAGCCAAGATGGGTCAAGTTGAGTAAAAGGAAACTGGCAAAGATTTTATTTATTCATTCAATGTCAGGGTGTGGGCATCACTGGCAATATTGGCTTCATATTGCCCATCTCTGCTTGATGGTAAGGAGATCTTGTGGCACATTTGATAGTGTCTCTGCCTCTGAGCCAGCAGTTCTGGGTTCAAGTCCCAACCCAAGGCCTGATGGTCAAGGAAGGTGCATTCATAACACGGTCAAAGAGGTTGATTATCAACTTTTAAATTCTTCCAATGCACACCAATGACAGGTAGTAAGAGAGGGAGAGGTTCCTGGTCAGCCATGGGATGGAAAAAAAATTGGAGTCTCGACCATCACTGTGGGGACGGCCCGGTGGCACAATAGTTAGCACTACTGCCTCACAGTGCCAGGGTCCCAGGTTCGATTCCCGTCTTGGGTCACTGTCTGTGTGGAGTCTGCACATTCTCCCCGTGTCTGCATGGGTTTCCTCCGGGTGCTCCGGTTTCCTCCCACGGTCTGAAAGAAGTGCTGGTTAGGTGCATTGGCCACACTAAAAGGAGAGGGTGCAGAATATGTTGTTACAGTCATAGTTAGGGTGTAGAGAAAGATCAACTTAAACGTGGTAAGTCCATTCAAATGTCTGATGGCAGCAGGGAAGAAGCTGTTCTTGAGTCGGTTGGTACGTGACCTCAGACTTTGTATCTTTTACCTGACAGAAGAAGGTGGAAGTGAGTATGTCCGGGGTGCATGGGGGGTCCTTGATTATGCTGGCTGCTTTGTCGAGGCAGTGCGAAGTGTAGACGGAGTCAATGTATGGGAGGTTGGTTTGTGTGATGGACTGCGCTTCATTCACGACTATTTGTAGTTCTTGCGGACTTGGTCATAGGAATCACATTTGTGTAATGTATGTCATGGCCACAGGATGTCCTGAAGCTCTTTACAACCAATGAATTATGCTGGGTATTGTTATGCAGAAAATGCAGCAGTCAATTTGCACACAGCAAGCTCCCACAGACAGCAATGTGATAATTGTTGTTAAAGGGGTAAATAATGCTTTGGACAATCAGCTCACCTTGCTTCTTCGAAATAATGTCATGGGATCTTTTACATCCACCTGAACTAGCATACTGGTTACATCTTAGCAAGGTGGCACCTTCTAATTCAGCATTTCCATGGTACTGGATTAGCTGAGATCTTGTGTCCAGGTCTCCGGAATGGAGCTACAGGACATACTCTACATTGTAAAAGTGACTAGGCTTCATAAAAAATTACACTGTTGCCTGTAAAGTGCATCAGGTTATGAGAGGAGTTACATGAATGTTCTTTCTACCTTGCTATTGTTTATTAGACAGTAAGGATACTGTGTTGTGGGGCAGGCAGATATCAGACCGGGGAATACGGAGACCGTGTTGCTGGGTCATAGAGTCAAGGGCCTAGAAGATGAAAGGTTGATTAGACGTACAAACGTTTGCATAAAATGAAAGCGGTGAGGGTGAGGTTTTTCTGGAGAGGGGTAAGGACAAAGTAGTACCGAGTGAGATGTAGGACTAGATATTCTGAACCATGTGTCTGAGGTACATCCAAGACAAGTGTGCACAAGTTGGGAGACACTCGGTTTCGATTTGATTTGATTTGATTTATTATTGTTACATGTATTAGTATACAGTGAAAACTATTGTTTCTTGAGCGCTTTATAGACAAAGCATACCATTCATAGAGAAGGAAATGAGAGAGTGCAGAATGTAGTTATACAGTCATAGCTAGGGTGTAGAGAAAGATCAATTTAGTGCAAGGTAAGTCCATTCAAAACTCTGATGGAAGCAGGGAAGAAGCTGTCCTTGAGTCGGTTGGTACGTGACCTCAGACTTTGTATCTTTTTTCCTATGGAAGAAGGTGGAAGAGAGAATGTCCGGATGCGTGGGATCCTTAATTATGCTGGCTGCTTTGCCAAGGCAACGGGAAGTGTCGACAGAGTCAATGGATGGGAGGCTGGTTTGCGTGATGGATTGGGCTACATTCATGACTTTTTGTAGTTTCTTGCGGTCTTGGGCAGAGCAGGAGCCCATACCAAGCTGTGATACAACCAGAAAGGATGCTTTTTATGGTGCATCTGTAAAAGTTGGTGAGAGTTGTCGGAGTGATCCCCATGCCAATAAATACAGGCACCAAATTGGAAAATATTTGAAAGGTAAGATTTCTGTTTTGATTTTTGTTTTGTCTCGGATTGGGCTGGGGTCCTGTCTTATAGCCTCGGCGTGACTGCAAAGTGCATGTTAGTGGCTCATGGGGCTTCACACACATCATTGCTCTGTAATCAATGACAAGGCTGTGCGTCTGACACAGGGGAACTTCAAAGGAACAGTGGCCTCTCAACCTGGAGGGAAAAGAGACACCTGTGTGATGAGACTTGAGTGGAACAGGGCAGGGAAAGGACTGGCAACATTCATAAACAACAACAAGAAGAAAAAGGCAATCCCGGTGAAACAAACTGCTTTACAAAGAACGCACTATTCCCCCTGAGTGAAAAGAAACCTTATGCTTGAAAACATTCCCAATGTCCAGTTAGTCCAGTGGTCCCCAAAGGGTGCGACGCGCCACACTGGTGCGGCGAGAGAGGATGGCAAGTGTGGCGGGAAGATTGAAGGACAATCAAAGAAACATTTAAACATGGATAGATATTTTTCCAAAGTGAGAGCAAGAGCATCAAGTGATGCATTGTTTTATACTTTCTGGATGTCGTATGATCATATGATCAAGTAGTTGTGTTCTATGTTTGTGGTGAACCATCGTTGGTTACCACTGGGGGTTGTTCTTATGTTACTGTTGGGTTAGGGTGTTGTCACTGTGGGGGTTGTATAATGTTGTTGGGTTAGGGTGTTTACCTGTTGTAAATGTTATCATGGCACATCCCGGTGGGGCCCCGCCTCCGGAGGAGAGGTATAAGACCCTCTGCTCCGGCAGGACCCCTCCAGTCTGAACTGGTGTACTCGTGTTAGTTAGTTCCATTGTTTGATAATAAAAGCCTTCAATAGCTGAAGCCTTGTTCCACGTGCTTGATTGTCGCGCATCAATTTTATTATCAAACAGAAAACTCTCAGCAGTAAAAAGAGAGTATGGAACAGATTTTGAAACCAGATCGTCTGGCGTTGGACCCACGTGCGGTCGGTGCCGCTAACACCTTCGACCACTGGTGGAAGTGTTTCGAAGACTACCTGGCAGCCTCTGTAGCTATTACTACAGACAGCGACAAACTCCAGGTCCTCCACGCAAGGGTAAGCGACACGATTTATCTTGCAATTCGTGCGGCCACCACTTACCCGAGGGCGTCGAGCTCTTGAAGAAACGATACATGAAACCACCCAACGAGATACACGCTCGTTACCTCCTCACTACACGACGTCGGCAGTCGGGCGAAACCATGGAGGACTACGCCAATGAGCTCCTGCAGCTTGCCAGGGGTTGCGATTGTAAAGACGTATCAGCCGAACAATACATGTACGACCTCGCCCGAGACGCGTTCGTAGCAGGGGTAGGGTCCTCGTACATCCGGCTTAAGTTACTGGAGAAAGGGAATCTCAACTTGACCCAAGCGATGGAGATGGCTGAGATGCTGGAAGCGGCGTCGAAAAGCTTGGCTCTGTACCCCGAGGACCACGTGGAGACAACGTGGCAAGAGCAAGCTCAAATCCCTCCTCGCCCCACGGGCTCGCGCTCCCATATCGATCCGACGACGGCGGCAGCTCCAGGCGGCCAGCGATGCTATTTCTGCGGTGGGGCCAAGCATCCACGGCAACAGTGTCCGGCAAAAACGGCAATCTGCAGCCAGTGCGGCAAAAAGGGCCACTATGGTAAAGTTTGCAGGTCGAAGTCCAAAAACGGCAGTGCAGCTTGTAACCCTCCAGAGCGGAGACAATCTCCTTCGGCGTCGCAGTACCAACGAGGTCCGACCACGTGCGAATCCAGGACGGCGCCATCGTGGCTGACGGAGGAGGAGGAAGACCACCAGGAGTCGCTACGTTTGGCGCCCTCGCCCACGTGCGATTCATGGGGGCGGCCATCATGGTCCACGACGACTAGGATCGACCAGCAGGGGTCCTCAGCATCAACATCGGCGGCATGCAGTGACGCCCAGGGGCCAACGGTGGCGTCGATCTCCCTGGACCAGACAAAGCACCACAGGCTTGAGAATTCCATGATGGATATCAAGGTAAATGGTCATACTGTGAATTGTCTGTTTGACAGTGGGAGCACCGAGAGTTTCATACACCCTGACACTGCTAAAAGGTGTGGACTCCGGGTTCTACCTGCCAAGCAGACAATTTCCATGGCATCACGGTCCCGGTCTGTACCGATCCAAGGACGATGTATGGTAACTCTAGAGGTACAGGGCACAATTTACGAGCAATACAGGCTCCTTGTGTTACCTCACCTTTGTGCGCCAATTCTCCTCGGACTAAATTTTATGGTCCACATGAAGAGTGTGATCCTACAGTACGGTGGGCCACTCCCTTCACTGGCAGTAGGGAATCAGCCGCAGCCTCCAAATTGCCCAAAGCGCCCCGCATGCAATCTTTCCACTCTGAAAATCACTACACCATCCTTATTTAAGAATCTGGTACCAGGCTGCAAGCCCATCGCTACTAAGAGTAGGCGTTACAGCGCTGAAGACCGGATCTTTATTAGATCTGAGGTTCAGCGGCTCCTCAAGGAAGGGATCATACAGGCCAGTGCTAGTCCGTGGAGAGCGCAGGTCGTGGTAGTCAAAAGCGGGAACAAACCTCGGATGGTCATCGACTACAGTCAGACCATTAACCGTTATACGCAGCTTGATGCGTATCCTCTCCCGCGCATTTCTGATATGGTCAATCAGATTGCGCAGTACCGAGTGTTCTCTACCATAGACCTTAAGTCCGCCTACCATCAACTCCCCATCCGCCCAGAGGACCGACAATATACGGCTTTTGAGGCGGATGGTCGTCTATACCATTTTCTCAGGGTTCCATTTGGTGTCACCAATGGGGTCTCGGTCTTCCAGCGTGCTATGGACCGAATGGTGGACCAGAACGGGTTGCGGGCTACCTTCCCGTACCTGGATAACGTCACCATCTGCGGCCATGACCAGCAGGACCATGACACGAATCTCCAACACTTTCTGCGCACTGCATCTCGCCTGAATCTGACCTATAACAGGGAGAAGTGCGTATTCCGTACGCGCAGGTTAGCTATCCTTGGATACGTGGTGGAAAACGGGGTCATTGGCCCTGATCCAGACCGTATGCGCCCCCTTACTGAACTTCCCTTGCCCGCTAGCACGAAAGCACTGAGGAGATGCCTCGGGTTCTTTTCGTATTATGCGCAGTGGGTCCCCAACTACGCGGACAAAGCTCGTCCGCTCATCAAGTCCACGACCTTCCCACTCACGCCGGAGGCCCAATTGGCCTTCAAGGCTTTGAAAAGCGACATTTCGAAAGCCACGATGCACGCGGTGGATGAATCCATCCCTTTCCAGGTGGAGAGTGATGCATCTGATTTTGCCCTAGCCGCCACACTAAACCAGGCAGGCAGGCCCGTCGCGTTCTTTTCCCGCACCCTTCAAGGCCCCGAAATTCGGCACTCAGCAGTGGAGAAGGAGGCTCAGGCCATTGTGGAGGCAGTCAGACACTGGCGCCATTACCTGGCGGGGAAGCGGTTCACTCTGATCACGGATCAACGATCCGTGGCGTTTATGTTCAGTAACACGCAGAGGGGCAAGATCAAGAACGATAAGATCTTGCGGTGGAGAATTGAGCTCTCCACCTATAATTACGATATTATGTATCGTCCAGGGAAGCTCAATGAGCCCTCGGATGCCCTCTCGCGCGGAACATGCGCCATCATGCAGGAGGACCGCTTGAAGGCCCTCCACAATGACCTGTGTCATCCTGGAGTCACCCGACTCTACCACTTCGTCAAAGCCCGCAACCTGCCCTACTCGGTGGAGGATGTCAGGTCAGTGACGAGAAGCTGTCGGATTTGCACAGAATGCAAACCGCACTTTTATCGACCAGACCGGGCACAATTGGTCAAGGCCACTCGCCCTTTCGAGAGGCTGAGTGTGGATTTTAAGGGCCCCCTTCCCTCAACGGACCGGAACGTCTATTTCCTCAATATAATAGATGAGTACTCCCGGTTCCCGTTTGTTGTCCCCTGTGCGGACACGTCGACTGCCACCGTCATTAAGGCATTCAGTGAGCTTTTTACCCTGTTCGGGTACCCCTGCTACATTCATAGCGACAGGGGCTCGTCGTTCATGAGCAACGACTTGAGGCAATTCCTGCTCTCATTCGGGATTGCCTCTAGTAGAACCACGAGCTACAACCCTAGGGGTAACGGACAGGTGGAAAGGGAGAATGCTACAGTCTGGAAGGCTGTCCTACTGGCACTGAAATCCAGGGGCCTTCCAGTCTCCCGTTGGCAGGAGGTCCTTCCAAATGCGCTCCATTCTATCCGCTCCCTCCTGTGTACGGCAACCAATGCTACTCCCCACGAGAGGATGTTCTCATTCCCTCAGAAGTCGTCCTCGGGGATCTCATTACCAGCCTGGTTGACGTACCCAGGACCCGTCCTTCTGCGGCGACATGTGAGGGCTCGCAGGTCCGACCCCTTGGTCGAACCGGTCCAACTCCTCCACGCCAACCCTCAGTATGCCTATGTGGCATATCCTGACGGGCGAGAGGACACTGTCTCCATTCGAGACCTGGCGCCCGCAGGGGACGTAGCAACTCCTGTCGCTCCCATACCCCCTGTCACGAATCCCCTACTACTTATTTCTTCCACAGACGTGGCGCGGTCAGCACCGGGACCAGTGCATAACAGTTATACTCCCATGTACAGCTTGCCTGAGACTCGGAGATCGGCGCCACCACAGAAGGTTCCAGGATCCCCTGCACCATCACCTCACCAGGGCCAACCGGCCCGGGAGTCCTTGAGGGGACAGCCGGACGCTGTTTTGGAGAGAACGCCACCGCAAGCACCTGCTCCGGTTTCGCAACCGGTGTTGAGGAGATCACAGCGACGGTGCGGTCCTCCAGACCGTCTGGACTTGTGAATTTTGTACATATATGACCTGTTTTTTGCACCCCGCCGGCCTTTGTTTTTAAAGGAGGGGTGAATGTGGTGAACCATCGTTGGTTACCACTGGGGGTTGTTCTTATGTTACTGTTGGGTTAGGGTGTTGTCACTGTGGGGGTTGTATAATGTTGTTGGGTTAGGGTGTTTACCTGTGGTAAATGTTATTATGGCACATCCCGGTGGGGCCCCGCCTCCGGAGGAGAGGTATAAGACCCTCTGCTCCGGCAGGACCCCTCCAGTCTGAACTGGTGTACTCGTGTTAGTTAGTTCCATTGTTTGATAATAAAAGCCTTCAATAACTGAAGCCTTGTTCCACGTGCTTGATTGTCGCGCATCAATGTTATGAATCAAGCTCTGCGAGGAGTTGTTTTTCTTTGTTTTTGAATGTATTCCTTATCAATAAAACATTCGGTGTGGCGCGAGCAAATTTTTATTCTGAAAGTGCGGCCCAGTGAAAAAAGTTTGGGAACCACTGAGTTAGTCCTTCAGGTGAGCTTTTACTCACCTAGTATGGTACTGTCTGGCCATTGAGATGACAAATTCTTCCCCTGTTCACTGTCCTGTTCCCAAAGAGATTACATTTGACAGGAGATCAGATGGAGACCTTTGGTTTAGCTGAGGAACCTGGCTTTAATTTCAGAAAAGCGTAGACTCTGAGATTCCACTGAGGCCTTTAAAATAATCAAATGATTAGATTGGGTGGTTAGGCTATTTAAGCTAAAACATGGGGCAGGAGTAGAATTTAAGTAAGCACAGAGTGAGGTTAAATGCCCAGAGTTTAAGTTGATTTATTGGTGTCACAAGTTGGCTTACATTAACACTGCAGTGAAGTTACTGTGAAAACCCCCTAGCCGCCACACTCCAGCGCCTGTTCGGGGACACTGAGGGAGAATCAAGCATGGCCAATGCACCCTAACCAGTGCATCTTTCGCACGATGGGAGGAAACCAGAGCACCCTGAGGGGATCCATGCAGACACGGGGAGAACATGTAGATTTCGCACAGACAGTGACCCAAGTCGGGAATCGAACCCGGGTCCCTAGCACTGTGAGGCAGCAGCACCAACCACTGTGCCACCTGGGATTGCTTACATTGGAACAGTTGTTGGCATGTTCCGTGAGGACAGATTCAACAAAAAAGACCCACATTTCTGTAGCAAATTTAATGTATTAAAATGGCCCCAGGCGGTTCACAGGGACAGAATAAGACAAAATTTGATATTGAACCCTGTAAGGCGACATTAGAACAAGGGACCAAAAGCTTGATCAAAAGCTAGACTTTAAGCAGTTTTGTTTAAAGATAATGAGAGAGTTGAAGTGCTCTATTCTAGATTTTAGGGTCTCAGCAGCCAATGGTGCAGCCACCAATTATAGAATAATTAAAATCGGGAATATACAAGTGACCCAAAATGGAGGAGTGCAGAGATGTCGGTGGATTGTGGTAGCAGGTTCGATTTGATTTGATTTGATTTATCATTGTCACATGTATTGGTATGCGTGAAAAGTATTGTTTCGTGAGCACTGTATAGACAAAGCATATCGTACATAGAGAAGGAAAGGAGAGGGTGCAGAATGTAATGTTACAGTCATAGCGAGGGTGTGGAGTAAGATCAACTTAATATAAGGTAGTTCCATTCAAAAGTCTGACAGCAGCAGGGAAGAAGCTGTTCTTGAGTCGGGTTGGTACATGTCCTCAGTTTTTTGTATCTTTTTCCCGAAGGAAGAAATCATAGAAACCCTACAGTGCAGAAGGAGGCCATTCGGCCCATCGAGTCTGCACCGACCACAATCCCACCCAGGCCCTAGCCCCACATATTTACCCACTAATCCCTCTAACCTACACATTTTAGGATTCTAAGGGGCAATTTTTAACCTGGCCAATCAACCTAACCCGCAAATCTTTGGACTGTGGGAGGAAACCGGAGCACCCGGAGGAAACCCACGCAGACACGAGGAGAATGTGCAAACTCCACACAGACAGTGACCCGAGCCAGGAATCGAACCCGGGACCCTGGAGCTGTGAAGCAGCAGTGCTAACCACTGTGCTACCGTGCTGCCCATGCAGAAGGTGGAAGAGAGAATGTCCGGGGTGCGTGGAGTCCTTAATTATGCTGGCTGCTTTTCCGAGGCAGCGGGAAGTGTAGACAGTACTAATGGGTGGGAGGCTGGTGTGAGTGATGGACTGGGCTTCGTTCACAACCCTTTGTAGCTTCTTGCGGTCTTGAGCAGAGCAGGAGCCATACCAAGCTGTGATACAACCAGAAAGAATGCTTTCTA
This sequence comes from Mustelus asterias, assembly GCF_964213995.1. Taxonomy (NCBI): domain Eukaryota; kingdom Metazoa; phylum Chordata; class Chondrichthyes; order Carcharhiniformes; family Triakidae; genus Mustelus; species Mustelus asterias. The sequence goes on from NC_135814.1 coordinate 7,540,658, forward strand.
TGGCGCATTTGTAAACGTTGTTGAGAGTTGTAGTGGACATACCAAATTTCCTTAGTCTTCTGAGAAAGTAGAGGCGTTGGTGGGCTTTCTTAATGATAGTGTCAGCATGGGGGAACCAGGGCAGGTTGTTGGTGATCTGGACACCTAAAAACTTGAAAAGATTATAGTGATAGTCAGGGGTGAGGTCACAGAGGGATTGGAAACCAAGCATGCAAGGCTTAAAATAGTGGGACTGTTGAACTGGGAGCCAGAGTGGGTCAGCGAAGCTAAGGAGTGATGCGTAAATAGGACGTGACCTGTGTGTTTGGTTACAGACAGCAGAGGTTTTGGGTGAGCTGAAATGTAAGGGAGAAGGACAGGTTCCTGAATTAGCTCAGCTGAGAATGGAGATGGGCCATTAAAAATGTCGTGACCGTATCACTGTGATCGCCTGAGACATTGCATTCAGGGGCTGGATAGGGATCTCCTCTGCTTGTCTTCCTAATTGGCCTATGTCTTTTATTTGTGATGTCATCCAGGTCATGTGCTTAGGAGCATTGCATTAATGGTAAGCTGAGATTTCACTATATCAGGCGGAACAGGCCCAATGATCTAATTGGTCTTTAAATTATCTTTTTTGCAACTCTATCTCGTCAGAGATGGTTGCTGGCGTTGGGCGTTGGTTACAGATTGCTATGTCTGAACAAATTCTTGATGTGGAGTTGCCGGCATTGGACTGGGGTGGACACAGTAAGAAGTCTCACAACACCAGGTTAACGTCCAACAGGTTTATTTGGTAGCACAAGCTTTCAGAGCGCTGCTCCTTCATCAGGTGAGTGGACTTTAACCTAGTGTTGTGAGACTACTTACTGTTACTTAACAAAGTCTCTGTAATCTCTCGTATGTTATTGTAAGTCTCTATTAACCACTAGAACTATTTACATTGGTGGAGTTAAGAGGACAAGCTGGAGCTATTCCATGCTTTGATCTACACACGTCTCTGTTCAACACCATGCTGACTCTGGATAAAAGCAAATTACTGCGGATACTGGAATCCGAAACCAAAAGAGAAAATGCTGAAAAATCTCAGCCGGTCTGGCAGCATCTGTAAGGAGAGAAAAGAGCTGATGTTTCGAGTCCAGATGTCCCTTTGTCAAAGATAAAAGGCAGAGAAAGTGGGAGATATTTATACTGCAGGGGGAGGGAATGAAAGATGAGTCATAGCCACAGAAACCAGGGGAAAGGCTGCTCATGGCAGCCCGTAGAGAGAAAAGAAGGTGTGAATGGCCAAACGGCAGAGAAGCTGAAATCAGAGGGTAAACTGTGACAGATGGAGATGTGGGGGGAGGGGGGAGAGAATGGGTAGGAGAGAGGTAAAATTAGAAAAAGGATGGGGAAAGGGGAAGCAAAGGGGGAGAAAAGGTAAGGGAAAGGGGGGGTCAAGTAGGGGAAAGAGTGGGGGGGGAAGAAAAATGAAGAAAGACAATTAAGAAATAAAAGGTCGAGAACAGTAAAAATAAATAAAATGAAAACAAAGAATGGGAATGGAGGGATACAAACGATTGGTCTAGTTGGACCAAGGAGCGGCACAGGCTTGGAGGGCCGAAGGGCCTATTTCCTGTGCTGTACTGTTCTTTGTTCTTTGTTCTTTAAAGGGGTGGAGGTGGGGTAAAGCTAATCATCTGAAGTTGTTGAATTCGATGTTGAGAGCGGAAGGCTGTAAAGTGCCCAGCTGGAAGATGAGATGCTGTTCCTCCAGTTTGCGTTGAGCTTCACTGGAACATTGCAGCAGGCCAAGGACAGACATGTGGGCATGGGAACAGGATCGTGTGTTAAAATGGCAGCAACTGGAAGGAAGAAGGAGCACATAATAGAAGCACCACTTTGGAAAGTGGCAACATTGGAACAAATGTGACGGAGGCGAAGGAGCTGAGAGAAAGGGATGGAGTTCTTACAGGGTGTAGGGTGCCAAGAGCTGTAGTCCAGATAGCTGCAGGAGTCAGTGGGCTTGTAATGGATATTGGTAGATAGTCATAGAAATCATAGAAACCCTACAGTACAGAAAGAGACCATTCGGCCCATCGAGTCTGCACCGACCACAATCCTACCCAGGCCCTACCCCCATGTCCCTACATATGTTACCCACTAATCCACACATCCCAGGACACTAAGGGGCAATTTTAGCATGGCCAATCAACCTAACCCGCACATCTTTGGACTGTGGGAGGAAACTGGAGCACCCGGAGGAAACCCACGCAGACACGAGGAGAATGTGCAAACTCCACACAGACAGTGACCCAAGCCGGGAATCGAACCCAGGTCCCTGGAGCTGTGAAGCAGCAGTGCTAACCACTGTGCTAGCGTGCCGCCCTTGTGGGATAGTGTATTGCCGGAAATGGAGACAGAAAGGTCAAGGAAGGGAAGGGCAGTGTCTGAGATGGACCAGGTGAAGGCGATGGAGGGGTGGAAACTGGAAGTGAAGTTGATGAATTTTTCGAGGTCTGGTCGAGAGCAGGAAGCGACAGCAAAATAGTTATCAATGTACTGGTAAAGGAGTTGTGAGAGGGGACCCGGAACAAGGAATATCTTTCACTTTGTGATGCGCATCAATTGGACACGAGGCACAAAGCTTCGGTAAAAGAAGGCTTTTATTAACTAACAATGGAACTATCAGAACTTTAACACACTATCCCAGACTGAAGGGGTCCCGCCCGAGCAGGGGGTCTTATACCTCTCCCAGGAGGCGGAGCCCGACTGGGATGTGCCACAACAGTAACAACCACAGGTGTATCAATTCCACCCTAACCCAACAACAACATTAGAACAATCCCACAGTGGGAACCAACAATGGTTCACCACACTTTGTATGCCTTTTAGCTTTGACAAAGGGTCATCTGGACTCGAAACGTCAGCTCTTTTCTCTCCTTAAAGATGCTGCCGGACCTGCTGAGAATTTCCAGCATTTTCTCTTTTGGTTACTGACTCTAGGTCTGGGTCATGTGCATTCTTACGTCACTGTGTGCGTGGTACTGTACTCAGTCCCACATTAACCCTATATGTGCCAGACCTGCATACCACAGTTGCTTGTGGAGTATTTTTTAATGCATAATCAGGGTGAGTGATGCTGCAATATTTTTGCAACTCAGGTTCAACCCTCCTGAGTCAGGCACAGATTAAATCCAAGAGCGAACCTGCCTCTACGCTGGCTCCTCAAGCACTCCCAGGTCAGCTGCAGGTTAAATTCAGGGTAGGGCTTCTTCTGTGCTGCCCACCTGAGTCATTCCTGAGGCATGTGCTGACACATTCAGTGTAAAGTCCCCCTGATCTGTCCGGCCAAGCAGGCTCTCCCAGGTTAAAGTTAACGGAAGCTACACATGCAGTAAGCTTCCTTCTACTCTGCCTCAACATTATAGCTGAAGGGGTGAAATTAAGAAACACTTCTACACATAAAAGTTGGTAGAGATTTGGAACTTTCTTCAGCAAATAACGCGATTGCTAATTTTAAATCTGAGATTGGCTTTGTTAAGCCAAGGTATGGAACAAATGTGAGAATATGAACTTAGGTCACAGATCAGCCATGATCCTCATTGCAAAGCGGAACAGGCTCGAGTGGTGAAATGGCCTCCTGTTTCTTCTATGTTCCTGTATTTCGGGAAGACCCAATCAAGCCCCCAGATTTCTTTCCAGGGAATTTGCAATGGAATGCAACGTGCTAACTTCACAACTCAGTGAACACTCAGAGGCCTGGGGCAGGGGTTTCTGGCCGAGCACTCCCCCAGGACAGGAAATTCCCACCCGCACTCAACAGACCTTTAAATAATTCCGCCGAATTTTCAGTCCCACCCGCTACCAGTCCCGCAGCCGGCGGGACAGGAAATTTCCAGTCCTGGTTTCTGCCTGAACTGGGACAAGCCCACGCTCATCGGGCATCTTTTACAGAAGGATCCACAAATTCTGTCACTTTATCAATGACCCCCCACACTTTTATCAGATTTCATGGAGAGCCACACAGCACTGAAGGAGTTGTATGCGCATCTACTGACTCTCCAAAGGACTCTCACACTCCTTCTCTCCACTGTAGCCCTGCAAAATACACCTTTTCAAATATTAATCGAGTTCCCTCTTGTCCGATACTCACGAATCTGCTTCCACCTGCTGCTCAGGCAGCACATTCTGGGCAGAAATGTTTGGGTGGCACGGTGGCACGGTGGTTAGCACTGCTGCCTCGCAGCGCCAGGGACCAGGGTTCAATTCCCATCTCAGGTCACTATCTGTGTGGAGTTTACACATTCTCCCTGTGTCTGCATGAGTTTCCTCCCACAGTCCAAAGACATGTGAGTTAGGTGCATTGGCCATACTAAATTGTCCCTTAGTGTCCTGGGATGTGTAGGTTAGAGGGATTAACTGGGTAAATATGTGGGGTTATGGAGATAGGGCCTGGGTGGGATTGTTGTTGGTGCAGACTCACTGTAAGTAATAAAACTGTCCTAATTTTCACTCTGACTATTTTCCCAATTATTCCTTCAACCCATCTCCTCATCAAATCTCTGGCAAGTGAGAAAGGTTTCTCCTTATTCATTCCATCAAAACCCTTCATGATTTTGAATGTCTCCCATGAACTTCTCTGCTCTGAGGAGAACAATTGCAGCCTCTCCACATCACTGAATTCCCTCATCCCTAGTATCATTCCAGCAAATCGCCCCTGAAGCTGTTCTGTGACCAATTCTCCTCACTGTTTGGGAATCTGTTTGCTTCGCTTGTTTTACGCGACCGCAACTTTTACAGACTCTCATCAAAATAAGGTTCAGTCCAAAGATGTGCAGGTTAGGTGAATTGGCCGTGGTAAATGCGCGGGGTTACAGGGATAGGGTGGAGGGGAGGGCCCAGGCAAGATGTTCTTTCACAGAGTCTGTGCAAACTCGATAGGCCAAATGGCCTCTTTCTGCACTCTGTGGATTCTATGGATTCTAAAAACTATCATCCCAAATGTTTCCATCATTTTGGAGTTGCACAGTGGTTAGCACTGCTGCCTCACAGTGGCAGGGACCCGTGTTCAATTCCTAGCTTGGGTCACTGTCGTGTGGAGTCTGCACATTCTCCCTGTGTCTGTGTGGGTTTCCTCTGGGTGCTCCGGTTTCTTCCCACAGTCCGAAAGACGTGCTGGTTAGGGGCATTGGCCATGCTAAATTCTCCCTCAGTGTACCCAAACAGGCGCTGGACTGTGGCGACTAGGGAATTTTCACAGTAACTTCATTGCAGTGTTAATGTAAGCCTACTTGTGACAATAATAAATAAACTTTACACTTTCTGTCAGTGTGATTTGCAACTTAATTCCAATCAGTTCCGATTTGGGACTTTGCTTTCCCTGTAGCTCCATCCCTCATCATTCCATGGTGCATTCCTGATAGCTGCTGCTTTCTTCCTGGAACTTTTGCTCGTTGATGTAGCAACCAGAAAATGGAGAAAAGAGAATGCTGCAAATTTCTCACCTTTCAGCCAAGGCAGGGGCTGACACCTGCTGGTCATCCACAGAATCGCAGGACAGAAAGAGGCCATTCGGCCCATCGGGTCTGCACTGGCTCTCCATACGAGCAATTGGCCTATTGCCGCACCCTGCCACCCCCAAGCCTTCTCCAGGTAGCCCATTTCAAATAGTAATCCAATTCCCTCTTGAACCCCTCAATTGATTCTGCTTCTCAAGTCATGATGTGGAGATGCCGGCGTTGGACTGGGGAGGGCACGGTAAGAAGCCTCATAAACATCAGGTTAAAGTCCAACAGGTTTATTTGGAATCACGAGCTTTCGGAGCGCTTCATCGGGTGAGTGGCCCACTTAGCTGATGAAGGGGCAGCGCTCTGAAAGCTCGTGATACCAAATAAACCTGTTGGGCTTTAACCCGGTGTTGTGAGACTTCTTACTTTACTCTCAAGGCAATGATCCTAACCACCCTCTCCATGAATAGAATCTCCCTCATTCTGCATTGCAACATCAAAGAGAATAGAATCAGACAGCATAGAGGAGGCCATTTGGTCCATCGGGTCTTTGCTGGTTCTTCCAAGCAGCTATCCTCTCAGTGTGACTCTCCTGCGTTTTATCCCCACGGCCTCTTGTAGTTTCCTCCCCTTTATATAGTTATTCAATCCCCATTGAGAATTATCATCCAACCTGTTTCCATCACTTAGCGCATTCCAGATCATAAGAACTTGCAGCATTGAAAGATGAATCTGAATAGACATTTGTAACAATTAATTTTGTGCAATCTTCAAATACCAAATGATTAAGCAATTACAAACGCTAAATAATCCAACAAACTGTCAACTTGTAAAGTTGCCTCCCACGCATTGCACCTCATAACTGTTTGCATCCCAACCTGAAACAAAGCCTCATGGAGTTTGGGACCTCTCTTAACCAAGTTTCCAGATCAAACCAGCTATCTGCCTCAGGTTGGACAAAATATGTGTGCAGAAAGATCCATGGGCGGCACGGTGGCACAGTGGTTAGCACTGCTGTCTCACAGCATAACGGACCTGGGTTCGATTCCCAGCATGGACCAGAACTTTACTCTGTTTCGCACAGTTGATCAGGACACTTATAAGTCTGCCTTTACTAATAGGACTCGTGTGCAAAGGTATTGGTCATCTTTTTAACACCTGAAAAATCAGCATAGCAAAGTTGAATTGAAACAATGCTGTCAGAGTGTAGAGGGAGCTTTACTCTGTATCTAACCCCGTGCTGTCCCTGTCCTGGTGGGGACAGTGTAGAGGGAGCTTTACTCTGTATCTAACCCCGTGCTGTACCTGTCCTGGGAGTGTTTGATGGGGACAGTGTAGAGGGAGCTTTACTCTGTATCTAACCCCGTGCTGTACCTGTCCTGGGAGTGTTTGATGGGGACAGTGTAGAGGGAGCTTTACTCTGTATCTAACCCCGTGCTGTACCTGTCCTGGGAGTGTTTGATGGGGACAGTGTAGAGGGAGCTTTACTCTGTATCTAACCCCGTGCTGTACCTGTCCTGGGAGTGTTTGATGGGGACAGTCTAGCGGGAGCTTTACTCTGAATCTAACCCCGTGCTGTACCTGTCCTGGGAGTGTTTGATGGGGACAGTGTAGAGTGAGCTTTACTCTGAAGCTAACCCCGTGCTGTACCTGTCCTGGGAGTGTTTGATGGGGACAGTGTAGAGTGAGCTTTACTCTGTGTCTAACCCCGTGCTGTACCTGTCCTGGGAGTGTTTGATGGGGACAGTCTAGCGGGAGCTTTACTCTGTATCTAACCCCGTGCTGTACCCGTCCTGGGAGTGTTTGATGGGGACAGTCTAGCGGGAGCTTTACTCTGTATCTAACCCCGTGCTGTACCTGTCCTGGGAGTGTTTGATGGGGACAGTGTAGAGCGAGCTTGACTCTGTGTCTAACCCCGTGCTGTACGTGCCCTGGGAGTGTTTTATGGGTTTATTTGACTCCACAAGCTTTCGGAGCGCTGCTTCTTTATCGGGTGAGTGAGGACTTGTGTTCACAAACAGGGCATATACAGACACAAAGTCAATTTACAAGATAATGGTTGGAATGCGAGTCTTCACAGGTAATCAAGTCTTAAAGGTACAGACAATGTGACTGGAGAAAGGGCCAAGCACAAGTTAAAGAGATGTATATTGTCTCCAGCCAGGACAGTTAGTGAGATTTTGCAAGCCCAGGCAAGTCGTGGGGGTTACAGATAGTGTGACATGAACCCAAGATCCCAGTTGAGGCCGTCCTCATGTGTGCGGAACTTGGCGATCAGTCTCTGCTCAGCGGTTCTGCATTGTCGTGTGTCATGAAGGCCGTGTTGGAGAACGCTTACCCGAAGATCAGAGGCTGAATGCCCGTGACTGCTGAAGTGTTTGCTGACAGGAAGAGAACACTCCTGCCTGGACAATCTGCTCGACAATCACCAGGCAAGAGTGTTCCCTGCATCGGTTGAAGGTCCTGTGCCGTGAAGAGGTCTTGTTTGAACCTGTGCATAAAGATGTTGGCAAATTGAGGTGCGGATTTGGTCCCCATGGCTGTTCCGTGTGCCTGGATGAAGAACTGGTTGTTGAAGGTGAAGACGCTGTGGTCCAGGATGAAGCAGATGAGTTGTAGAATTGCATCTGGAGCTTGGTAGTTGTCGGCGTTGAGTACTGAGACAGTTTCAGCAATGCCGTCGTCGTGGAGGATGCTGGTGTAGAGTGCCGAGACATCCATTGTAACCAGGAGTGCTCCTGGTTCAACTGCTCCATGTGTGCTGAGTTTCTGTAGGAAGTCCATAGTGTCGCGACAAAAGCTGGTGGTTCTTTGTACAATGGGTTTCAGGATGCCCTTGACGTAGCCGGAGAGGTTCTCACACAGGGTCCCATTGCCTGATACAATGGGACGGCCGGGTGTGTTTGCCTTGAGTATCTTCGTGAGGCAGTAGAGATCTCCAACGCGGGATGAGAGCATGGAGGGTGCTCTGAAGGTCCGGATCAAAGGTCTTGATCAGTCTGTTGAGTTGATGGGTGTGTTCTTTGGTCGGATCTGTGGATCATGTTCTCATCCCACGATGTACAAAACTCTGTACAAAAAGCTGTACAAAACACTGGTGCAGCCGCACTTGGAGTATTGCGTACAGTTCTGGTCGCCGCATTATAGGAAGGATGTGAAAGCATTGGAAAGGGTGCAGAGGAGATTTACTAGGAAGTTGCCTGGTATGGTGGGAAGGTCTTATGAGAAAAGGCTGAGGGACTTGAGGTTGTTTTCGTTCGAGAGAAGAAGGTTAAGAGGTGACTTAATAGAGGCATACAAGATGATCAGAGGATTAGATAGGGTGGATAGTGAGAGCCTTTTTCCTCAGATGGTGATAGCTAGCACGAGGGGACATAGCTTTAAATTGAGGGGAGATAGATATAGGACAGATGTCAGAGGTAGGTTCTTCACTCAGAGAGTGGTAAGGGCGTGGAATGCCCTGCCTGCAGCAGTCGTGGACTCGCCAACATTAAGGGCATTTAAATGGTCATTGGATAAACATATGGATGATATTGGAATAGTATAGGTTAGATGGGCTTCAGATTGGTTTCACTGGTCGGCGCAACATCGAGGGCCGAAGGGCCTGTACTGCGCTGTAATGTTCTATGTTCTATGGGGACCAAATTCGCACCTCAATATGGCAACATCTTTATGCACAGGTTCGAACAAGACGTCTTCACCACACAGGACCTTCAACCGACGCTATACACTAGATACATCGATGACATTTTCTTCCTTTGGACTCATGGTGAACAATCACTGAAACAACTATATGATGACATCAACAAGTTCCATCCCACCATCAGACTCACCATGGACTACTCTCTGGAATCGGTTGCATTCTTGGACACACGCATCTCCATCAAGGACAGTCACCTCAGCACCTCACTGTACCGCAAGCCCACGGGTAACCTCACGATGCTCCACTTCTCCAGCTTCCACCCTAAACACGTTAAAGAAGCCATCCCCTACGGACAAGCCCTCCGTATACACAGGATCTGCTCAGATGAGGAGGATCGTAACAGACACGTACAGACGCTGAAATACGCCCTCATAAGAACAGGATATGGCACTCGACTCATCGATCGTCTGTTCCGACGTGCCACAGCGAAAAACTGCACCGACCTCCTCAGAAGACATGGCAGACAAAGTACCCTTCTTCGTCCAGTACTTTCACGGAGCGGAGAAGCTACGACACCTTCTCCAGAGCCTTCAACATGTCATCGATGAAGACGAACATCTCGCCAAGGCCATCCCCACACCCCCACTTCTTGCCTTCAAACAACCGCACAACCTCAAACAGACCATTGTCCGCAGCAAACTACCCAGCCTTCAGGAGAACAGTGACCATAACACCACACAGCCCTGCCACAGCAACCTCTGCAAGACGTGCCGGATCATCGACACGGATGCCATCATCTCATGTAAGAACACCATCCACCAGGTACACAGTACATACACTTGCAACTCGGCCAACGTTGTCTACCTGATACGCTGCAGGAAAGGATGTCCCAAGGCATGGGTACATTGGTGAGACCATGCAGACACTACGACAACGGATGCATGAACACCGCTCGACAATCACCAGGCAGGAGTGTTCCCTTCCAGTCAGGGAACACTTCAGCAATCACGGACACTCAGCCTCTGATCTTCGGGTAAGCGTTCTCCAACACGGCCTTCATGACACACGGCAACGCAGAGTCGCTGAGCAGAGACTGATAGTCACGTACCGCACACATGAGGACGGCCTCAACCGGGACTTTGGGTTCATGTCACACTATCTGTAACCCCCACGACTTGCTTGGGCTTGCAAAATCTCACTAACTGTCCTGGCTGGAGACAATACACACCTCTTTAACTTGTGCTTAACCCTCTCTCCACTCACAATGTCTGTACCTTTGAGACTTGACTACCTGTAAAGACTCGCACTCCAACCATTATCTTGTAAATTGACTTTGTGTTTGTGTATGCCCTGTTTGTGAACATAAGCTCTCACTCACCCGATGAAGCAGTAGCGCTCCGAAAGCTTGTGCTGCCAAATAAACCTGTTGGACTTTAACCTGGTGTTGTGAGACTTCTTACTGTGCTTACCCCAGTCCAACGTCAGCATCTCCACATCAGTGTTTTATGGGGACAGTGTAGAGGAAGCATTACCCTGTATCTAACCCCGTGCTGTACCTGTGCAGGGAGTGTTTAATGGGGGACAGTGAAGTGGAAGCTTTACTCTGTATCTAACCCCGTGCTGTACCTGTCTTGGGAGTATTTTATGGGTACAGTATAGAGGGAGCTTTACCCTGTATCTAACCGCGTGCTGTACCTGTCCTGGGAGTGTTTGATGGGGACAGTGTAGAGGGAGCTTTACTCTGTATCTAACCCCATGCTGTACCTGTCCTGGGAGTGTTTGATGGGGGACAGTGTAGAAGGAGCTTTACCCTGTATCTAACCCCATGCTGTACCTGTCCTGGAATTTTTTGATGGGGACAGTGTAGAGGGAGATTTACTCTGTATCTAACCTCGTGCTGTACCTGTCCTGGGAGTGTTTGATGGGGGACAGTGTAGCGGCAGCTTTACTCTGTATCTAACCCCGTGCTGTCCTGGGAGTGTTTGATGCGGGACAGTGTAGTGGGAGCTTTACTCTGTATCTAACCCCGTGCTGTATCTTCCCTGGAATTTTTTGATGGGGACAGTGTAGAGGGAGATTTACTCTGTATCTAACCCCGTGCTGTACCTGTCCTGGGAGTGTTTGATGGGGACAGTGTAGAGGGAGATTTACTCTGTATCTAACCTCGTGCTGTACCTGTCCTGGGAGTGTTTGATGCGGGACAGTGTAGAGGGAGATTTACTCTGTATCTAACCCCGTGCTGTACCTGTCCTGGGAGTGTTTGATGGGGACAGTGTAGAGGGAGATTTACTCTGTATCTAACCTCGTGCTGTACCTGTCCTGGGAGTGTTTGATGGGGGACAGTGTAGTGGGAGCTTTACTCTGTATCTAACCCCGTGCTGTACCTGTCCTGGGAGTGTTTGATGGGGACAGTGTAGAGGGAGATTTACTCTGTATCTAACCTCGTGCTGTACCTGTCCTGGGAGTGTTTGATGCGGGACAGTGTAGTGGGAGCTTTACTCTGTATCTAACCCCGTGCTGTACCTGCCCTGGGAGTGTTTGATGGGGGACAGCGTAATGGGAGCTTTACTCTGTATCTAACCCCGTGCTGTACCTGCCCTGGGAGTGTTTGATGCGGGACAGTGTAGTGGGAGCTTTACTCTGTATCTCACCCCATGCTGTACCTGCCCTGGGAGTGTTTGATGGGGACAGTGTAGAGGGAGCTTTACTCTGTATCTAACCCCGTGCTGTAACTGATCCTGGATTGATCCTCTCACAGGGAATCGATTTCTCAATACTAACATGTCTCACCCTGAACACAGCAAATGTTTTTTATTTAACCACAGATCGGAAAGCTCTGGCCTGTTAATTGCACAGTTCATTTTCTCTTACACAATAAAGGACAGCAAATACTCCCACTCCAAACGCTCTACGCATGCCTCTCGCCTGAGGCTCTGGAAAGGTAGTTATCTTCTAAGTGCTGCTGAATATTGCTGTTACAAGCAATAATGTTTTTGAAAAGTATTTCGCAAGACAGAGAAATTGAGCCTGTTATGATATCTGGCCAATAAATCTTACCCAATCAGCAGGGTGTTACACCAGGACAGTATATGAATTTCCATAGAACTGGATTATCGAAGACAATGCTAAAGTTTCCGTCTAACCAACAATGATTTGCACCTTCAGCAATTCCAGTCCTAACCTGGATACTCACTTCAATGAACATTACTTTCTGTCAGGGCAGAATTCCTTCTTCATAAGGGTGCCATGCTTTAGCTATGCCAATATATTCTGGGTTTTGGAAAGCAGACTTTCAGATCACCCATGACATTGCTCATTCTAAGTTGAATGTCAGACGGTTTACGTGTGGCACGGTGGCACAGTGGTTAGCATTGATGCCTCACAGTGCCAGGGACCCAGGTTCAATTCCGGCCTCGGGTCACTGTCTGTGTGGAGTTTGCACATTCTTCCCGTGTCTGCGTGGGTTTCCTCCGGGTGTTCTGGTTTCCTTCCACAGTCCAAAGATGTGTGGGTTAGGTTGACTGACCATGCTAAATTGATCCTATTGTCAGGGGGATTAGCAGGATAAGTGTGTGGAGTTACGGGAATAGGTTCTGGGTGGGATTGTGGTTGGTGCAGACTCGATGGGCCGAATGGCAACCTTCTGTACTATAAAGATTCTATGATGATGGTTTAGGATGGTCACTGCTATCCAGATGGCACTATCTTTCATTAATCTTCCCCTTTCTGGCCATAGGTGCTCATCATGAGGTCAGTTAGAGGACAATTGCTTTATTTCCCTTTTTGTGTGTTTTTCAAATGGATCCTTATTTTTGAGGTCCAATTTGCGAATGATTTATGGATGCTTGATTTGAGTCAATTAGGTCCAAATGTGGGGCAGAATTTGTGACACTTTTATAGTGTGATGCATATTCCAGACACAACCCTGTGACACATATAATATAGTTCTGAAATGAAATTCTCTGGGTGCCTATTATATGATTTCCTCTACTACACAGTGTGGGATTCCAGCCTCTATTCCCCTCACTTCAGATGCAGAATGGAAAGAGCAGAGCTGTTCAACTGCGGTCCATGCTGCTGGACTATAATATGGTTCTGCACCCCATTGTGAGACTCCAGTGTTGACCTGACCAGAGGCTGTGGATCAGTATTCACGGTGGCACAGTGGTTAGCACTGCTGCCTCACAGCATCAGGGATTGAGTTCAATTCCGGCTTCGAGTAACTTTCTGTATGAAGTTTGACATTCTTCCTGTGTCTGCGTGGGTTTCCTCCGGGTGCTCCCGTTTCCTCCCACAGTCCAAAGATGTGCGTGTTAGGTGGATTGGCCATGCTCCATTGCCCCTTAGTGTCCCAAGATGTGTAGATTAGATGGGTTAGTGGGATAAATGGGTGGGGTTGTGGGGATAGGGCCTGAGTAAGATGCTCTGTCAGTCCAGTCAGTCTGTCAGTCTGAAAGACGGGCTGGTTAGGTACATTGACCCAAACAGACGCCGGAGTGTGACGACTGGGGGATTTTCACAGTAACTTCATTGCAGCATTGCAGCATTAATAGGTCGGCACGGTAGCACAGTGGTTAGCACTGCTGCTTCACAGCTCCAGGGACCTGGGTTCGATTCCCGGCTTGGGTCACTGTCTGTGTGGAGTTTGCATATTCTCCTCGTGTCTGCGTGGGTTTCCTCCGGGTACTCCGGTTTCCTCCCACAGTCCAAAGATGTGCAGGTTAGGCTGATTGGCCATGCTAAAATTGCCCTTAGTGTCCTGAGATGCGTAGGTTAGAGGGATTAGTGGGTAAATGTGTAGGGATATGGGGGTAGGGCCTTGGTGGGATTGTGGTCAGTGCAGACTCGATGGGCCGAATGGCCTCTTGCTGTACTGTAGGGATTCTATTCTATTCTATTCTAATGTCAGCCTTGTGACTAATAAATAAACTTTAACTTCAAAAACTTTAGAGTCGGTGCAGACTCGATGGATCGAACAGCCTCCTTCTACGCTAGGGTTTCTACGAGTATGAAGGCTGGTAGGCATTGCTGCATCTCAACTACACACAGGCCCCAGGTTATTGACAACTTTGGGTATTTACAGTCGATTTAAGGGTATGCGGTGTGATCTTCAGCACCACATTACGTCTCCTTGAGAAAATCCCATTTTCTAACCCCTTCAGTCCACTGTGTGAGGTTAGCGATTTTCAAACTTCTTAAAATAATAACGTAATTGCCATCTTCAGGTGTGCTAGCTTAAATTTCTGACCTACCATCCATTCCTCCCACCCAATGGGCCAGATGCACCTGTGTGCCTCACGTGACTGCGTGTAACAGTCTCCAAGTCATTTGCAAGGTCCCACATTGTACAAGAAAATATGGGTACGGATGAAGTGTTTGGAAAGGATACACAGAATCCTACAGTGCAAAAGGAGGCCATTCGGCCCATCGAGTCTGCACCAACCACACTCCCACCCAGGCCCGATCCCCATGACCCCATGCATTTACCCTAGCTAGTCCCCCTGACACTAAGGGGCAATTTAGCATGGCCAATCCACCTAACCCGCAGATCTTTGGACTGTGGGTAGAAAGCGGAGCATCCGGAGGAAACCCAAGCAGACACGGGGAGAACGTGCAAACTCCACGCAGACAGTGACACAAGCCAGGAATCGAACCCAGATCCCTGGCGCTGTGAGGCAGCAGTGCTAACCACTGTGCCACCATGCTGCCCCTGTTCAGAACAGATTTACGAGCATTGTTCCAGGAATAAGAGATTAGAAGCTGGGGTAATTCTGCTAAGCAAGGAAAACACAGATTTGATTGAAGCTATTAAAATCATGAAAGGTTTAGACAGATCTGGCAAATGGGAAACTGTGAAATTGTGTATTTTGGCAGGGAGAATAAAAAGTAGCATATTATCTAAATGATGAGAGGCTGCATAGCTCTGAGGTGCAGAGGGATCTGGGTGTCCTAGTGCATGAATCACAAAATACAGATACAGCAAGTAATTTGGAAAGTTAATCGAAGGTTATCATCTATTCTGAAGCGAATTGATGACAAAAGTAGGGAGGTTACTCTTCAGTTGTACAGGGCACATTTGGAGTGCTGTGTAGAGTATTGGTCTCCTTATTTAAGGAAGGATGCATTGGAAGCAGTTCAGAGAAGATGCTCTCGACAAATACCTAGAATGGGCATCTTGTCTTATAGAGCCATAGAGGTTTACAGCATGGAAACAGGCCCTTCGGCCCAACTTGTCCATGCCGCCCTTTTTTTTAAACCCCTAAGCTAATCCCAATTGCCCGCATTTGGCCCATATCCCTCTATGCCCATCTTATCCATGTAACTATCTAAATGCTTTTTAAAAGACAAAATTGTACCCGCCTCTACTACTACCTCTGGCAGCTTGTTCCAGGCACTCACCAACCTCTGTGTGAAAAAATTGCCCCTCTGGACAATTTTGTATCTCTCCCCTCTCACTTTAAACCTATGCCCTCTAGTTTTAGACTCCCTTACCTTTGGGAAAAGATATTGACTATCTAGCTGATCCATGCCCCCATTATTTTATAGACCTCTATAAGGTCACCCCTCAGCCTCCTACGCTCCAGAAAAAAAAGTCTCAGTCTATCCAGCCTAGCATCCTAGTAAATCTTTTCTGAACTCTTTCTAGTTTAACAATATCCTTTCTATAACAGGGTGACCAGAAATGCACACAGTATTCCAAGTGTGGCCTTACCAATGTCTTGTACAACTTCAACAAGACATTCCAACTCCTGTACTCAATGTTCTGACCAATGAAACCAAGCAGGCTGATTGCCCCCTTCACCACTCTGTCCACCTGTGACTCCACTTTCAAGGAGCTATGAACATGTACCCCTAGATCTCTTTGATCTGTAAATCTCCCCAACACCCTACCATTAACTGAGTAAGTCCTGCCCTGGTTCAATCTATCAAAATGCATCACCTCGCATTTGTCTAAATTAAACTCCATCTGCCATTCGTCAGCCCACTGGCCCAATTGATCAAGATCCCGTTGCAATTGGAGATAACTTTCTTCATTGTCCACTATGTCACCAATCTTGGTGTCATCTGCAAACTTACTAACCATGCCTCCTATATTCTCATCCAAATAATTAATATAAATGACAAATAACAGTGGACCCAGCACTGATCCCTGAGGCACACCGCTGGTCACAAACCTCCAGTTTGAAAAACAACCCTCTACAACCACCCTCTGGCTTCTGTCAAGAAGCCAATTTTGTATCCATTTGGATACCTCATCCTGGATCCTGTGAGATTTAACCTTATGCAACAACCTACCATGCGGTACCTTGTCAAATGCCTTGCTAAAGTCCATGTAGACAACATCAACTGCACTGCCCTCATCTACGTTCTTGGTTACTCCTTCAAAAAACTCTATTAAATTTGTGAGACATGATTTTCCACTCACAAAGCCATGCTGACTGTCCCTAATCAGTCCTTGCGTCTCTAAATGTCTTATGAGGAAAGATTGGAGAGGCTATAATTGTATTCGCTGGAGTTAAGAAGAGTAAGAAGCGACTTGATTGAAACATATATATAGGCTTACATTAACACTTCAGTGAAGTTACTGTGACTTGATGGAAATATATAAGATCCTGAAGGAGTCTTGAGAGACTAGATGTGGAAAGGATGGGTGGGATTCTCCCATCCCGCTGCAGTGAATGGAGATTTGATTGAGTGCCAAATTCTCCATCCTCTCTGGCGTGAATGGCCGAAAAATTCCGCCGATGTTTCTTCGCGTGGGAGAATCTAGAACTAGGGCTCACATTTTAAAATCGAGCGTGACCCCTTTCGGACAGAGATGAGGAGAATTTATTTTCTCTCGGACGGCTCTGAGTCTGTGGGTGGGAATTTCCAGCCCCACTCTCCACTGTGGCTTTTTACATGACTCACCCATCCCGCCCCTGGGAAACCCGCCGCAGGGGGAGAGTTGTCTTTGGAGGGGCTGGAGGACTCCGCAGGTGGGAAGGGCTAGAAAATCCCACCTTTGAAAACCCTCCCTCCAAAGGCAGTAGAAGCAGAGTCTTTGAATATTTTGAAGCCAGAGGTAGATAGATTCTTGTTCAGCAAGGGGGTGAAAGATTATCATAGGAATGTGGAGTCAAGGTGACAATCAGATCAACCATCTTCTTACTGAATGGTGGTGCAGACTCAATGGGCCGAGTGGCCTACTCCTGATCCTAATTGGGATGTTTGTACGCAAATGAAGAGAAACAGTTTCCAGTGGCTGAAGGGCTGATAGCGAGGGGTTAATAAATGGAATGCACAGCCAGACAGAATATTGGGAAACAAATTCAATAGTGGCTTTCAAACAAGAATTGGATAAATGCTTGAAGGATAAGAAGTTTGTAAGGTCCTGGAGAAAGAGCTGAGGAGTTAAACTAACTGAACTGCTCTTTAAAGAGCCAGTACATATTAGAAGGGCTGAATGACCTGTATAATTTTATGATTGTAAGATTCTCCCAAGATTTGAGGGTCGAGGTAATCACTTAACTGCCTTGGTCCTTCCTGGTCCTCTGATTTTCTCCACTGCGCTCCTGCCCTGTCTTTCCCTGGATATCGTTACATAAACTGTTATCATCCATTGTCCATTCCACACAAGAGTCCATGGGGCGGCATGGTGATTAGCACTGCTGCCTCACAGCTCCAGGGGGCTGGGTTCGATTCCAGGCCTCGGGTCACTGTCTGTGTGGACATTCTCCCCATGTCTGCGTGGGTTTCCTCCGGGTGCTCCAGTTGCCTCCCACAGTCCAAAGGTGTGCAGGTTAGGTTGATTGGCCATGCTAAATTGCCACTTAGTGTCAGGGGGATTAGGAGGGTAAATATCTGAGGTTATAGAGATAGGGCCTGGATGGGATTGTGGTCGGTGCAGACTCAATGGGCTGAATGGCCTCCTTCTACACTGCAGGGATTCCATTCTATACCCATCAAAAAAGGGGAGGAAGAAATTAAATCTCAAACAATCTGGCAAATCACCACTGTTTGATGTCACCAAAACTCTGAATGGGAGGCGTAGGATTGTACGGATGCTTGCTGTCAGGGAAGTGGTGAGTTATTGTGTTTATTTTATTTTATGCCTCAGCAGATCATAATTAGATGGGTTTCCTTGTCTAAATAAACTTTCACCCGTTTATTTTATGCTTCTGCCTGGTTTCGCACTGACATTGCAGAGAGAGTGTTCCTTGTAAACCTACCACACTATCACTTTGCAATGCCCTCTCATTTATGTGGCCCGATGGCACAGTGGTTAGCACTGCTGCCTCACAGCGCCAGGGACCTAGGTTCGATTCCCGGCCTGGGTCACTGTCTGTGCGGAGTCTGCACATTTTCCCCGTGTCTGCATGGGTTTCCTCCAGGTGGTCCGCTTTCCTCCCACAGTCTGAAAGACGTGCTGGCTAGGTGCATTGGCCATGCTAAATTCTCCCTCAGTGTACCCGAACAGGCACCGGAGTGTGGCCATTAGGGGACTTTCACAGTAACTTCATTGCAGTGTTAACATAAACCTATTTGTGACACAAATAAATTAATAGACTTTAACTTTTACTTCGGCTTTTAGCTCCTTGCGTTTAGAGCAGAAATGTTTGCATAACCGCAGCTTGAAAATGCGTTTTAGCTATTTGATAACGATTTCCACTGTGGGGCTTTTGGAGCTCAGGTTTCCAAGAAGACTCTCTTTCCCTCTCCACAGAGTGGCAGACCTGCTGAGTTTTTCCAGCATTTTCTGTTTTGATCCGATACATATGTGGTCCATAGGGCACTTTGGTGATATAAGAGGGGTATTTAAACGGCAAAAGGTGAACCACAAAAAGAGTGGTGAGGCAAAATCATAGAATCATACAGTGCAGAAGACGCCCATCGAGTCTGCACCCACACATGAGAAACACCTGAGCTCCCACCTAATACAATATCATAAGGATGTTTTACTGCAGTTGTAGTAAGAAGTCTCACAACACCAGGTTAAAGTCCAACAAGTCCACAGACTCACCTGATGAAGGAGCAGCACTCTGAAAACTCTTGATACCAAATAAACCTATTGGACTTTAACCTGGTGTTGTGAGACTTCTTACTATGCCCACCCCAGTACAGCGCCGACTTCTCCGCAGTTGTACAGGGCATTGTTGAGGCTACACTTGGTGTGTTGTGTGCAGTTTTGGTGTCCATATCTGAGGAAGGATGTCCTTGCTATAGAGGGAATACAGTGAAGGTTTACCAGGCTGATTCCTGGGATGGCAGGTCTGTCATGAGGAGAGACTAAGTCGGTTTGGATTATATTAATCGGAGTTCAGAAGAGTGAGAGGGGATCTCATAAAAACTTATAAAATTCTATCAGGGCTTGACAGGATCATAGAATCATAGAAACCCTACAGTGCAGAAGGAGGCCATTCGGCCCATCGAGTCTGCACCGACCACAATCCCACCCAGGCCCTACCTCCATATCCCTACATATTTTACCCGTTAATTCCTCTAACCTACACATCTCAGGACACTAAGGGGCAATTTTAGCATAGCCAATCGACCTAACCTAAGGATAGGTTCAGAAGGAATGTTCCCGATGGTGGGGAAGTCCAGGACGAGGAGTCATAGTTTGAGGATAAGGGGTAAACGTTTTAGAACTGAGGTGAGGAGAAATTTCTTCACCCAGAGGGTGGCGAATGTGTGGAATTCACGACCACAGAATGTAGTTGAGGCCAAAACATTGTGTCATTTCAAGAAGAAATTAGATACAGCTCTTGAGACTAAAGGGATCAAGGAATATGGGGGGAAGGGCAAGATTATGGATTAGCCATAATCCAACTGGGCAGCCCCTCAGCCTTCTCTGCTCCAACGAAAACAACCCCAGCCTACCCAACTTCTTTTCATAACTTAAATGTTCCATCCGAGACAGTATCCTGATGAGTCGCCTCTACAGCCCCTCCAGTGCAATCCAAGGAAATACCAGAATAACTTCACTGTGAAGAACCCCATTCCTCCTTGAGCGGAGGCAATGGCCCAGTGGTATTATCGCTAGACTATTAATCCGGAAACTCAGCTAATGTTCTGAGGACCCGGGTTCGAATCCCGCCTCGTCAGATGGTGAAATTTGAATTCAACAAAATATATCTGGAATTAAGAATCTGCTGATGACCATGAAACCACTGTCGATTGTTGCAAAAATCCATCTGGGTCACTCATGTCCTTTAGGGAAGGAAATCTGCCGTCCTTACCTGGTCTGGCCTATATGTGACTCCAGAGCCACAGCAATGTGGTTGACTCTCAACTGCCCTCGGGCAACTGGAGATGGGCAATAAATGCTGGCCAGCCAGCGACGCCCATGTCCCACGAATGGACAAAAAAAAATTGTGAAGGAAGAACTGACCAGAATCGCTCCACTGGACAATCCCAGCCTCGGTCTTCAGCCTGTTGTTCAAGCATTCCCTTTAAGTAATGACAGCAGTGATAATTGTTAAGCAGTGAGGTATGCTTGAAGGTGGTGTCGACGAGTTCAAACAAGAGAGACATTTGAACAGTCATGACAACACAGCTAAGAGTGCTCACTTCTGTCTGGATTATCCTGACAAGGTTTGGGAGCAGATGTCGAACACTCTTAACAGCCTCTGACAACAATAAAACTGTAGTTACAGTATTTGGAGTGCCTGAGTCATGAGTCGCACACCCGAGGCGTCATCTCGCATCAAGAGCAAAAACATGATTAAAAGCAGTCAGCTTGCTCTCTCTCAGAGCGTCCTGGAGCATGATGGAGGTCTGGCGATTGTAAGGGGCAATCTGTGCCGTTCCATGCGGAAGGCATTCCTGTACTCCAAGGGTGGCACTGACAGAAATTGTAGTGGATGCCTAAGTGTGACCAGGGAGAGCTGAGAGAGCTGACCGGATTTTAATCATAATCCACCATAACTCTCTCCCAGAATTCTCCTCCTATTTTGGGAAGTTACAAATCTAACATTACCATTTCAGAAAGAGAGGGAGAAAGAGAGAGAAAGCAAGAAATTATAGACCTGTTCGTCTAATATATATTGTGGCAGAAGTATTGGAATCTGTAATTAAGGACAGAGTGACTGAGCACTCGGAGAATTTTGAACTGATTAGAGAGCCAATGTGATTTGTAACGAGTAAGCCATGTCTAATGAGCCTAATTGAATTTTTTTAAGGAGGTATCTGAAGTGAAATGTATAGGGATGGAGTTTATGTGGACTTCCAGGACACTTAAGCCACAGAAGGAACTGTTAGTTACATTTAAAGATCATGGAATTGAAGGCAAACAGTTGCCTGGTTAGGAGCGATGGTGGTGTAGGGATAATGAGTACTCAGATTGAGAACAAGATTTTTAAAAATTTTACGGGATGTAGCATCTATTTCCCATTCCCAATTGCCCTTCAACTGAATTTGATTCAAGAGACTGTGGCTAATACTTAGGGGACCTGAGCTCGAATCTCACCATGGCAGATGGTGGAATTTGAATTCAACCTAAATCTGGGATTGAAAGTCTAACGTTAAAAACCTACCTAGTTCATTAATGTCCTTTAGGGAAGGAAATCTGCCATCCTTACCTGGTCTGACCTACATGTGACTCCATACCCACAGCAATGTGGTTAACTCTTAATTAAATTTTTAAGTTTATTTATTAGTGTCACAAGTAGGCTTACATTAACACTGCAATGAAGTTACTGTGAAAACCCCCTAGTCGTCGCACTCCTGCACCTGTTTGGGTACACTGAGGGGGAATTTAGCATGGCCAATGCACTGAACCAGCACATCTTTGGACTGTGGGAGGAAACCAGAGCACCCGGAGGAAATCCACACAGGCACAGGGAGAACTTGTAAACTCCACACAAACAGTGACCCAAGCTGGGAATTGAACCCGGGTCCCTGGCGCTGTGAGGCAACAGTGCTAACCATTGTGCCACCGTGCCTCTCATAAGGGCAAGGCTTTTTATTAAGGACCTCCTTGTAACAATTGTACTGACCGCTTTCCCCATAAAAAATTCGCCTGTGGATTCTGTAGTCATCTCTGTGGGAGACATGGATTGCCTATCTAAATGGAATGTTCCGGAGGGTGAACTCCATGTTGTTGAACCCAGCACGATGAAGGGCCTCGCCGTTTGTGTATGAATATTTTCATGCCATTGAATTCTCACGATGGACCTCGGCTGCGGCCGTTCCAGAGCTTTAAGGTGTAGTGGACACAGGTTCTGCGCTGTAAGAAGGGTGGTTCTCCGAGGAAGTCATGATGTGGAGATGAACACCGCTCGACAATCACCAGGCAAGACTGTTCTCTTCCTGTTGGGGAGCACTTCAGCAGTCACAGGCATTCAGCCTCTGACCTTAAGGTAAGTGTTCTCCAAGGCGGCCTTCATGACACACGACAGCGCAGAGTCGCTGAGCAGAAACTGATAGCCAAGCTCCGCACACATGAGGACGGCCTCAACCGGGATCTTGGGTTCATGTCACACTATCTGCAACCCCCATGACTTGCCTGGACTTGCAAAATCTCACTAACTTCTCTGTCTGGAAACAATACACATCTTTTTAACCTGTGCTTAACGCTCTCTCCACTCACATTGTCTGTACCTTTAAGACTTGATTAGCTGTGAAGACTCACATTCCAATCATTATTCATGTAAATTGAGTTTGTGCCCTATTTGTGATCAGAACTCCCACCCACCTGACGAAGGAACAGCGTTCCGAAAGCTAGTGGCTTTTGCTACCAAATAAACCTGTTGGACTTTAACCTGATGTTGTTAAACTTCTTACTGTGTTTACCCCAGTCCAACGCCGGCATCTCCACATCTCCGAGGAAAGCCAGAGATGGCACAGCTGCAAAAGTTCCCCCCAGGCTGCCAGTTCTGTGGACGTCTATACCGATCTCGCACTGGGGACTCCTTAGCCAAGTAGGCTTACATTAACAATGCAATGAAGCTACTGTGAAAATCGCCTAGTCACCACACTCCACCACTTTCCCCATAAAAGATCCGCCTGTGCATTCCGTAGTCATCTCTGTGGGAGACATGGCCTGCCTACCTCAAGGTAATAAATTCACTTACAGCTTGGACATACTCGAATAATGAAGAGTCTTGAGCTAATTGAATGGTGGAGCAGGCTTAAAGGGCCAAATGGCCTACTTCTCCTTGGAGTTCGTACGGTTGTATGCTCGAGTCCAGCCCCACATCATTTATAAAGGGTGTGATGACTTCAGCCAGGCTAATGAGATTGGCGTGCTAGAGTATGAACTACCTGATGAGTCTTAACCTGCTCCTGGGCCTGGCGAGATGCGCCATTAATAGGTCCAAGCAACGGGCGATCGACGGGGTCGTCCATCCTGACTGTCTGCTCCTCTACCGCGGCTACATTCGCAGCCAGGTGTCTCTGGAGAAGGAGCATGCAGTGTCTATGGGCGCAGTTGATGCCTTCTGCGCCCACTGGGCACCACAGGGGCTGGGGTGTATTATCGACCCTGATAATCACCTTTTGGTTTGATGTTTTAAGTTTCCTTTCGACTTTGTTTTTGGTTCGGGCTGTTCCCCCTTCCTTTTGGGGAGCTGCCCCTTTTAATTTGTCCCGAAGTTAATTTGAGTTTGTTTATTTGGTTGGTATCAAAAGAAATACCTGATGAGTCCTCCCCCCTCCTTTTGGGGAGCTGCCCCGTTTTACTTTCTCCCTGAGTTAATTTGAGTTAGTTTATTTGGAAAAGAAATACTTGATGAGTCTTCCCTCAGTTAATTTGATTTTGTTTAACTTGTCGGTAGCTTAAAAGAGATGCCTGATGAGTCCTCCCTAAGTTAATTCGAGTTAGTTTATTGGTTTGGTATTCAAAAGAGATACCTGATGAGTCTTAACCTGTTCCTGGGCCTGGCGAGGCGAGCCATTAATAGGTCCAGGCAGCAGGCAATTGATGGGGTCGTCCATCCTGACTGTCTGCTCCTCTACCGCGGCTACATTCGCGGCCAGGTGTCTCTGGAGAGGGAGCATGCGGTGTCCACGGGCGCGGTTGACGCCTTCCGTGACCGCTGGGCGCCGCAGGGGCTGGGGTGTATTATCGACCCCGATAATCACCTTTTGGTTTGACGTTTTAAGTTTCCTTTCGACTTTGATTTTGGTTCGGGCTGTTCCCCCTTCCTTTCGGGGAGCCGCCCCTTTTACTTTGTCCCTAAGTTAATTTGAGTTCGTTTACTTGATTGGTGCCGAAAAAGCTACCTGATAAGTCTTAATTGATGATTAAGTCAAGGAACCTCCTGCTCCCTATTTAAAGCAGGTGTGTCAGACTCCCAGCCTGCAGTCAGCAGGGAGCAACTGGAGAGCTGGCTGTGTACAGATGTATGGTGTAAATAAAATAACTTGGTAACAGGACTTTCACCTCCGTGGAGTTATTACAAAGGGGTAGAGCGGGGGTTTTAGCAAGGGCTTGCAAAACTTGGCAAACTCGCTGCTCTCCTGTTCTCAGGGGCTGCACTAAAGGGAATAGTGGGATAACTCAATTTAAATCCCTCGATGTGAAATGTAGATAAGGTCACTCTAAATGCAGCAACAGAGGATGATTCAGCTTCTTTCATTCACGCAGTTACTCAATCATCCATTCTTACTTTTGGCAATGATACCAGTTTTCATTAGGATTTCAAGGAAGAGGTTCCAATCCGACCTTTCGCACCAAGGTCCACGAGACGTTTTCCACCCTTGTCCAGAGCAGTCAAAAAATTATGCCCTTCCATTATTGCCTTTTCACGGTTCCTCCTTTCTGCACCTCCTGTTTTCTGTTACTGAGGTGTGAGGAATTCTAAGAATTGTTCGTGTAATCCATGCAGGCATGGGGCTGATAGACCTGAGGCAGATGCTTGGGAGATTGAGACCACGTGCGTGATTCTGTCCGGTAAATGTGGGTGTTTATGAAAAACAGGTTGGGCATTATTACACATATTAGGAATGCCAGAATCCCTATGGGATATACTGGGTCCACCTAGCCACCTCCCCAGCACATTCCTCAGTATACCCATGCATGATAGTGGGTGGAGCCCTGAGTCACTTTTATTTTCTGCATGTACTGGACCAGAATGGAAAACATGTGATTCAACACCAATGAAGATCCACTCAGCTCAGTGCTTTATAGAATCATTGAACTTATTGACCTTACTGAAGGAGGCCAATTGGCCCATCAAGTCTGTGCTTATCCAATTTAGTCCCATAATCCAGTACTTTATCCACAACCCTCCTCTTCAACTACATGTCCAAGCCACCTTTTGAAAGTTCCCATGGAATCTTGATTCCTCCATCCTACTTGCCCCCTCACAATGTTTTTTTTCTTATTCATTTATGGGATGTGGCTGGCCAGACCAGCCTTTTATTGCCCATCTCTAATTGTCTTTCAGAGGTTGGTGATGAGCTGCCTCCTTGATGCCACACTCAGTCAAATGCTGCCTTGGCATCGAGGGCTGCCACTCTCACCTCACCTCGAGTATTCAGTTCTTTTGTCTATTATTGAACCAAAGCCATAATGAGGTCAGTGAAGCTGGCGGAACCCAAACTGAGTGTCCGTGCTAAGTGTTGCTTGATAGCGCTGTTGATGACCACTTCCATCACATCTGATCAAGAGTAGACTGATGGGGTGGTAATTGCCCAGGTTGGATTTGTCCTGCTTTTTGTGTAAAGGACATACCTGGGCCATTTTTCACATTGCCACGTAAATGCCTGTATTGTAGCTGTTTTGGAACAGCTTGGCCAGGGATGTGGCAAGTTATAAGAACATAAGAACTAGGAGCAGGAGTAGGCCATCTGGCCCCTCGAGCCTGCTCCGCCATTCAGTAAGATCATGACTGGTCTTTTTGTGGACTGAGCGCCACTTACCCGCCCGCTCACCATAACCCTTACTTCATTTACTGTTCAAAAAATTTATCTATCCTTGCCTTAAAAACATTCAATGCTTCACTGGGCAGGGAATTCCAGAGATTCACAACCCTTTGGGTGAAGAAGTTCCTCCTCAACTCAGTCCTAAACCTGCTCCCCCTTATTTTGAAGCCATGCTCCCTAGTTCTAGTTTCACTTGCCAGTGGAAACAACTTCCCTGCTCCTATCTTATCTATTCCCTTCATAACCTTATGTTTCTATAAGATCTCCCCTCATTCTCCTGAATTCTAATGAGTATAGACCCAGTCTACTCAGTCTCTCCTCATAAGCCAACCCTCTCATCTCCGGAATCAACCTCGTGAATCTCCTCTGCACCCTCTCCAGTGTCAGTATATCCTTTCTCAAGTAAGGAGACCAAAACTGTACACAGTACTCCAGGTGTGGCCTCACCAGCACCTTATACAGCTGCAACATAACCTCGCTGTTTTTAAACTCCATCCCTCTAGCAATGAAGGACAGAATTCCATTCGCCTTCTTAATTACCTGCTGCACCTGCAAACTAAATTTTTGTGATTCATGCACAAGGACACCCAGGTCCCTCTGCACAGCAGCATGCTGCAATATTTTACCATTTAAATAATAGTCCATTTTGCTGTTATTCCTACCAAAATGGATGACCTCACATTTACCAACATTGTACTCCATCTGCCAGACCCTCACCCACTCACTTAAACTATCTATATCCTTTGCAGACTTTCAGCGTCCTCTGTACACTTTTCTCTACCACTCATCATAGTGTCCTCTGTGAATTTGGTCCCCAACTCCAAATCATCTGTGTAAATTGTGAACAATTGCGGCCCCAACACTGACCCCTGAGGCACACCACTAGTCACTGATCGCCATTCAGAAAAACACCCATTTACCCCCACTCTTTGCTTTCTTTTAGTTCACCAATCCTCTATCCTTATGGAGCACAAATCTTTAGTACTATTGCTGGAATATTGTCAGGGCCTATAACCTTTACAGTATCCCATTAAATATCGCTCCTGCTTCTCCCCTTGACCTTCTCTGCTCTAAGGAAAACAACCCCAGCTTCTCCAGTCTCTCCCCAGTAAGATCTTGGTAAACCTGTTCTATAGGATTTGATATCCTTTCATATGTACGCTGGAGTTAAGATCATGAGGTGTCTCGTATTCTGATAGCATGTGTACACTTAAAGTTAATGGATTACAGGGAATGGTAATAGTTGATAGCATTTTTGACAATAAGAAAAAGTCATTTCGATTAATAAATCAGTCATCTTGATGGTCCAACCCAATTATACCGGGTAGCTCAGTTGGCTGGGTGGCCAGTGCGAATCAGATTGATTCCAGTGCTGCGTGGTTCCATTTCTCTGTCCCTGCTGGAGTGGATTCCGTATCTTCCTCCTTTCCATACCTGTGGTGGAAATCGTGGGTGCTGTGGTTTGGAGCTGCCTTCAAACAGAGAACGGAGGAACTCAGTTCTGGTCGCCTCATTACAGGAAGGATGTGGAAAAGATTGAAAGGGTGCAGAGGAGATTTACAAGGATGTTGCCTGGATTGAGTGGCATGGCTTATGAGGATAGGCTGAGGGAGCTCGGTCTTTTCTCCTTGGAGAGACATAGGATGAGAGGAGACCCAATAGAGGTATATAAGATGTTGAGAGGCATAGATCGGGTGGACTCTCAGAGGCCTTTTCCCAGGGTGGAAATGGCTGCTACGAGAGGACACAGGTTTAAGGTGCTGGAGGGTGGGTACAGGGGAAATGTTAGGGGGAAGTTTTTCACTCAGAGGGTGGTGGGCGAGTGGAATCAGCTGCCGTCAGTGGTGGTGGAGGCAAACTCAATAGGGTCTTTTAAGAGACTCCTGGATGAGTACATGGGACTTAATAGGATGGAGGGTTATAGGTAGGCCTAGAAGGTAGGGACATGTTCGGCACAACTTGTGGGGCCGAAGGGCCTGTTTTGTGCTGTAGTTTTCTATGTTTCTCTGTTTCTATGTAAGATGTCCCCTGGTATTTGAGCCCTTTGGGGTAGTAAATAAGTCACGAAAACCCAATTTGCCATTTCAGTCAGGAAGGAAAAATCTGGCTTCAGTAAAAGTGATCTCAAATGTTAGGCTCCCATTAAAAACCCAGCTGGTTCACCATTGTCCTTTAGATAAGGGAGCCTGCCGTCCATACCTCACCTGATTTATATATAACTAGCTGCTTAAAGAGAGCTCACTGTAACAATGTGGCTCACTCTCAAACTTTAAATCTGCCCCAGCAACTTAGGAAACACCTCCAACTGCAAGCTCCCCTCCAAGTCACTCACCATCCTGACTTGGAAATATATCAGCCGTTCCTTCACTGTCGCTGGGTCAAAATCCTGGAACTCCCTCCCTAACAGCACTGTGCCACATGGACTGCAGCAGTTTAAGAAAACAGCTCACCACCACCTTCTCAAGGACAATTAGGGATGGGCAATAAATGCTGACCTAGCCTATGACATCCTGCCCCACCTTGTCCCCACACTTCCTACCATAGGTCACCTTACACATCCATCATCATGGCACAACACTTTCTCAGTGCCAATTGGAAACCAGACAACATTTTACAACCCAATTGGATGAGCTTCCTCTTTCCGATATTTTTATAACTAGAGTTGAAAGAAAAGGGAAAGATAAACACATTTCAGGGAGTAAATTTGTCGAATGGTCTCCTTCGTTTCATTATGACTTTGACTCCAAGACCTTTCTCAAAGCCTCCATGATTTTTCTCCTGTTTTTTATTTTATTTCTTTATGGGACATGGGTGTTGCTGGCTAGGCTAGCATTTATTGCCCATCCCTACTAGCCCTTGAGAAGGTGGTGGTGAGCTGCTTTCTTCAATCACAGTCCATACACTTTAGGTAAATCTACAGTGCTGTTAGGGAGGAGGCTGCAGTGAAGCAATAGTAATATAGCTCCAATTCGAAATGGTGTGTGACCTGGAAGGATGCTTGCAGAAGGTGGTATTTCTGCGTGCCTGCTGCCCTTGTCCTTCAGGATCCCAGAGATCACAGGTCTGGGTAAGGTGCTGTTGAAGGAGTCTCGGTGCCCTTGTCCTTCAGGATCCCAGAGATCACAGGTCTGGGTAAGGTGCTGTTGAAGGAGTCTCGGTGAGTCGATGCAGTGCATCTTGTAGATGGTACACACTGCTGCCACTGTGTCCTGACAGTGAAGGGAATAAATGTTTAAGGAGAAGGATTAATCATAGAAATCATAGAAACCCTACAGTGCAGAAGGAGGCCATTCGGTCCATCGAGTCTGCACCGACCACAATCCCACCCAGGCCCTACCCCTACATATTTACCTGCTAATCCCTCTAACCTCCGCATCTCAGGACTCTAAGGGGCAATTTTTAACCTGGCCAATCAACCTAACCCGCACATCTTTGAACTGTGGGAGGAAACCAG
The DNA here is from genome assembly GCF_964213995.1 of Mustelus asterias. NCBI lineage: Eukaryota > Metazoa > Chordata > Chondrichthyes > Carcharhiniformes > Triakidae > Mustelus > Mustelus asterias. The sequence goes on from NC_135814.1 coordinate 7,570,077, forward strand.
AGCACCCGGAAGAAACCCACGCAGACACGAGGAGAATGTGCAAACTCCACACAGACAGTGACCCAAGCCGGGAATCGAACCCAGGTCCCTAGAGCTGTGAAGCAGCAGTGCTAACCACTGTGGTACCGTGCCGCCCCTCATTAAATGAGGAACCACATTCTGATTGGCATCGAGCTGCTTTCTGCTCACAGTGGTGTATTGGAGGTTAATTTTCAAAGTCCTGGAGGGTTGACAGGCCAACAGTGAGGCACCTAAAATCATATTTCTGTGTAACAGATTCTTTCTTTTAAGAATAAGACATCAATGATGAGGCTTGCTCCTGAAGAAACCGTGAGGAAATTGGAGATCACCAAGCACTAGGTAGCAGGTGTTTGGTACCTAGCCAGGACACAGCAGTATCAGATGATTACCACCAACTCTTCAGATACAGGATAGTCTTGAATCCCTTTGTTTAAATCTGACTCTATACTCCATGAATGCCATTTAAATATTCTCATTGTGAGAAGGCATGTAGGCGTTAAAGCATTTTAAAGAACTCGGGGGAGAGCTCCCAGCTTTCTGCCTTCATGTGGTCACGCCTCAGCACGATACAAGCACATTAAAGACATTGGTGGTTTGTGAGTGTGAGTCTGTTTTGTGTCCTAACGTATGTGTTTATTGTGGCGACATTTCGCATATGTCATTTCAGCGGCTTTTGTGAACAGTGTGTGTTCTCTTTCACATGACAGAGCTTTTATCTTCTACTCAATGGAATCAGGAGGACTTGGGAATCTTTATGTAATAGGAAATGATATTGTAGATTCGGTGATTTATTTCCAAACGCTGTAATGTGGATCACTCAAACCATTGATGTGGCTCAGCTGATTTTCTTTCTCTCTGTGATCACAAAGGACGATGGAAAAGTTTGGACATTGAGACATGTCATCCTCAGAATCGGAACCGAACATTCATGGGTTAATGGCCAACACAGGTGACCCCCTCAGCCTCACTCAGAAGAAAGACTCGTGTTAACATAAAGTTCACTATGATTAACATCCAAATCCTGTCCACATTTCCTGTCCTGTAGGGATATGGGGGTAGGGCCTGGGTGGGATTGTGGTCGGTGCAGACTCAATGGGCCGAATGGCCTCTTTCTGTACTGTAGGGTTTCTATGATTTCCTGTCCACATTGCTTATTTCCGATAGACGACCGTGAAATATTGAAGGTGCAGACAGATTGTCACACCTGCCCGACCTTTCAATGAACAGCAACTAGATACAAAAGTAAAATACTGCTGGAAATCTGAATTTAAGTCCAGAAAATAAAATCATAGAATCCCTACTGCGCAGAAGGAGGCCATTCGGCCCATCGGGTCTGCATCAACCACAATCCCACCCAGACCCTATCCCCATAACCTCATGTATTTACCCTAGCTAGTCCCCCTGACACTAAGGGGCAATTTACTGAGGCCAATCCACCTAACCCACATATCTTTGGACTGGGTAATGCTGGGTAAGTTCAGTAGGACCGGAAGCATTTGATTTGATTTATTATTGTCACATGTATTAGCATACAGTGAAAAGCATTGTTTCTTGCGCGCTACACAGACAAAGCATACTGTTCATAGAGAAGGAAATGACAGAGTGCAGAATGTAGTGTTACAGTCATAGCTAGAGTGTAGAGAAAGATCAACTTAATGCGAGGTAGGTCCATTCAGAAGTCTGACAGCAGCAGGGAAGAAGCTGTTCTTGAGTCGGTTGTTACGTGACCTCAGACTTTTGTATCTTTTTCCCGATGGAAGAAGCTGGAAGAAAGAATGTCCGGGATATGTGGGGTACTTAATTATGCTGGCTGCTTTGCCGAGGCAGCAGGAAGTGTAGACAGAGTTAATGGATGGGAGGCTGGTTTGCGTGATGGATTGGGCTACATTCACGACCTTTTGTAGTTTCTTGCAATCCTGGGCAAAGCAGGAGCCATGCCAAGCTGTGATACAACCAGAAAGAATGCTTTCTATGGTGCATCTGTAAAGATTGATGAGAGTCATAGCTGACATGCCAAATTTCCTTAGCCTTCTGAGAAAGTAAGGCGTTGGTGGGCTTTCTTAACTGTAGTGTCAGCATGGGGCGGACCAGGACAGGTTGTTGGTGATCTGGACACGTAAAAACCTGAAGCTGTCACCCATTTCTACTTTGCATCTGTGGAGAGAGAGGCAAGAGTTCATGGGTAAGATTTTTCAGGCTTGTTCAAGGCGGGCTCAAATCCCGTTATGGCTGCTAAATCCCGTGAGAGGGCGATGGCAAGATTGACAAAATTTCGGTTTGATATCTTTCCTGCCCCACACTAGCGATACAATCAGGTTCACGCCCTTCCTGCATTAATTTAAATGAGCTTAAATATGATTATATGTCTTTACGCTGGATCATCCGGCCCCTTGGAATGTTCCCCCGCCAGTGGCATGACCTCACGCCAGTGTGATTCGCGAGTGGTTTTCGGAATGGAGAGGACCATGCTGTGGGTGCCGAGGTGCCTGGAGGCCCTGCCAATTAAAGCCTAAGGCTGAGCATTGGCAACCTGCCTTGGCCCAATGCAATATTCCAGTAAAGCCCAATGTAAACTCGGTGAACAGCACCCCAACTTTCCATTAGGCATAAGACCATAAGACATAAGAGCAGAATTAGGCCACTCGGCCCATCGAGTCTGCTCCACCATTCAATCATGGCTGACATTTTTCTCATCCCCATTCTCCTGCCTTTTCCTCATAACCCCTGATCCCCTTATTAATCAAGAACCTACCTATCTTTGTCTTAAAGACACTCAATGGCCTGGCCACCACAGCCTTCTGCAGCAAAGAGTTCCACAGATTCACCACTCTCTGGCTGAAGAAATTCCTCCTCATCTCTGTTTTAAAGGATCGTCCCTTTCATCTGAGGTTGTGCCCTCTGGTTCTAGCTTTTCCTACTAGTAGAAACATCCTCTCCACATCCACTCTACCCAGGCCTCCTGTAAATTTCAATAAGATCCCCCCTCATCCTTCGAAACGCCAACGAGTACAGACCCAGAGTCCTCAACTGTTCCTCATACGACAGCCCTCTGAACTCAACCCTGAGTTCAACAATTTCAGGCTGTAAACTCTGCTCCCGTTTTCTTTTGCCTCAGTTTCAGCCTCACCTCTTTCCTCATTCCAGTTCTTGGCCGTTCATCATTTTGCCATTTACAATTTCTCCAGATCCATTTCCTTATACCATAGGGAATAACATGATGTATATTGTATATTGTATACAATATACTGTGTATATTATAGAAAATAGCAGCCCCATGTTGTTATAGAGAATAGCTCTTGTGTATATTACAGGGAATAGCATCCTCTGTGTATACTATAGAGAATAACAGCCCCTGTGTATATCATTGCGAATAACATTCCCTGTTTTTACCATAGAGAATAGCAGTCCCTGTGTATACTATAGAGAATAACATTCCCTGTGTATATTACAGAGCAGATCTCCCACTCACCTGACGAAGGAGCAGCGCTCCGAAAGCTAGTGGCGTTTGTTACCAAATAAACCTGTTGGACTTTAACCTGGTGTTGTTAGACTCCTTACTATATTACAGAGAACAGCAATCCTTGTGTATATTATAGAGAATAACATTCCCCATGTATATCACAGAGAATAGCAGTCCCTGTGTATACTACAGAGAATAGCAGTCCCCGTGTATATTATACAGCATGACATCTCCTGTGTGTATTACAGAGAATAGCAACCTCTGTGTATATTATAGAGAATAGCAGCCTCTCTACATTATAGGGAATAACATTCCCTGTTTATATTATGGAGAAAAGCAGCTTCTGCATATGTTATACAGCATGACAACTCCTGTGTGTATTACAGAGAATAACAGCCCTCGTGTATACTGTAGAGACTAGCAGCCTCTGTGTATATTAGAGAATCACAGCCTCTGTGTATATTAGAGAATAGTAAGAAGTCTCCCAGGTTTATTTGGTAGCACAAGCTTTCGGAGTCTCATTCCTTCTTCATGTGAGTGGGAGTTGTGTTCACAAACAGGGCATATATAGACACAAACTCAATTTACAAGATAATGGTTGGAATGCGAGTCTTAACAGGTAATCAAGTCTTAAAGGTACAGACATTGTGAGTGGAGAGAGGGTTAAGCACAAGTTAAAGAGATGTTTATTGTCTCCAGCCAGGGCAGTTAGTGAGATTTTGCAAGCCCAGGCAAGTCGTGGGGGTTACAGATAGTGTGACATGAACCCAAGATCCCGGTTGAGGCCGTCCTCATATGTGCGAAACTTGGCTATCAGTTTCTGCTCAGCGATTCTGCAGTGTGTGTCGTGAAGGCCGCCTTGGAGAACGCTTACCCGAAGATTAGAGGCTGAATGCCTGTGACTGCTGAAGTGTTTGCTGACAGGAAGAGAACACTCCTGCCTGGACAATCTGCTTGACAATCACCAGGCAAGAGTGTTCCCTTCCTATCGGGGAACACTTCAGCAGTCATGGCATTCAGTCACTGATCTTCGGGTAAGCCTTCACGACACACGACAACGCAGAATCGCAGAGCAGAAACTGATAACCAGGTTCCGCACGCATGAGGACGGTCTCAACCGGAATCTTGGGTTCATGTCACACTATCAGTAACCCTCACGACTTGCCTGGGCTTGCAAAATCTCACTAACTGTCCTGGCTGGAGACAATACACATCTCTTTAACCTGTGCTTAACCCGCTCTCCACTCACATTGTCTGTACCTTTAAGACTTGATTATCTGTAAAGACTCGCATTCCAACCAGTATCTTGTAAATTGAGCTTGTGTCTATATATGCCCTGTTTGTGAACACAACTCCCACTCACCTGAAGAAGGAGCGAGACACCGAAAGCTCGTGCTACCAAACAAACCTGTTGGACTTTAACCTGGTGTCGTGAGACTTCTTACTATGATTACCCCAGTCCAACGCTGGCATCTCCACATCATATATTAGAGAATTGCAGCCTCTGTGTATATTCTTGGGAATAGCAGCTCCTGTGTCAAGTGTCAGCTATGTTTTGGTTGGAAGCCTCAGAGTCAAAGGTGTGCACTCATATCCTACTCTAGTGCTTGGCTCCAGTCTGGCTCTCTCGTGCAGTACTGAGGGAGTGTCTCATTTGTGGAGGTGCCGCCTGTTGGATAGGATGTTAAACTGCGGCTCCATCTGCCTGCTCAGGTGGATGTAAAAGATCCCACAACACTATTCTGAAGAAGAGCAGGGGAATTATGTCCAAAAGGACGTGGAGGCTTTAGAGAGAGTGCAGAGGAGGTTTACCAGGATGTTGCCTGGTATGGAAGGGCTTAGTTATGAGGAGAGATTGGGTAAACTGGGGTTGTTCTCACTGGAAAGACGGAGGAAGAGGGGTGACCTAATAGAGGTGTATAAAATTATGAAGGGCATAGATAGGGTGAACGGTGGGAAGCCTTTTCCCAGGTCGGTGGTGACATTCACGAGGGGTCATAGGTTCAAGGTGAGGGGGGGAGGTTTAACACGGATATCAGAAGGACGTATTTTACATAGAGGGTGGTGGGGGCCTGGAATGCGCTGCCGGGCAAGGTGGTGGAGGCAGACACACTGGGAACATTTAAGACTTATCTAGATAGCCACATGAACGGAGTGGGAATGGAGGGATACAAAAGAATGGTCTAGTTGGGACCAGGGAACGGCGCGGGCTTGGACGGCCGAAGGGCCTGTTCCTGTGCTGTATTGTTCTTTGTTCTTTGTTCTTTGTCCTTGCTGATGTTTACCCTTCTAACAACATCTCAGAAGCAGACAATCTAGTCATGATCATGTTGCTGTTTGTTGAAGCTTGCTGTGTACAGATTGTGCTTGCTACATTACTTTATTATTGTCACATGTATTGGGATACAGTGAAAAGTATTGTTCCTTGCTTGCTATATTGACAAAGCATACCGTTCTTACAGAATGAAAGGAGAGAGTGCAGAATGTAGCGTTATAGTCATAGCTAGGGTGTAGGGAAAGATCAACTTAATATATGGTGGGTCCATTCAGAACTAATGGGCGGCACAGTTGTTAGCGCTGCTGCTTCACACCTCACAGTGTCAGGGACCCAGGTTCGATTCCCGGCTTGGATGGCTGTCTACATGGAGTTTGCACTTTCTCCCCATGTCTGCGTGGTTTTATTCTGGGTGCTCCAGTTTCCTCCCACAGTCCAAAAATGTGTGAGTTAGGTGGATTGGCCATGATAAATTATCCATTAGTGTCAAGGAGATTAGCTGGGTATATACATGGGGTTAAAGGGATAGAGCTTGGGTGGGATTGTGGTCAGTGGAGGCTCAATGGGCTGAATGGCCTCCTTCTGCACTGTAGGGATTTTATGATTCTATGAAAAGTCTGATGGCAGCAGGGAAGGAGCTGTTCTTGAGTCGGTTGGTACGCGACCTCAGACATTTGTATCTTTTTTCCAATGGAAGAAGGTGGAAGAGAGAATGTCCGGGGTGCGTGGGGTCCTTGATTATGCTGGCTGCTTTTCCAAGGCAGCGGGAAGTGTAGACAGAGTCAATGGGTGGGAGGCTGGTTTGCGTGATGACTGGGCTAAATTCATAACCCTTTGTAGTTTCTTGCAGTCTTGGACAGAGCAGGAGCCATACCAAGCTGTGATACAACCAGAAAGAATGCTTTCTATTGTGCATCTGTAAAAGTTGGTGAGAATCATAGTGGACATGCCAAAATTCCTTAGCCTCCTGCGAAAGTAGAGGTCTTGGTGGGCTTTTTTAACTATAGCATCAGTGTGGAGGGACTAGAACAGGTTGTTGGTGATCTGGTCGCCTAGAAACCTGAAGCTCTCGACCATTTCTATTTCACCATCATTTGTGCTTCCAACATTACATCTCATTGGCTGTAAAGCAGTGTGTGTTTGCGGGAGGCGCTATATAAATGCAAGTCTTCCTATCCTTGAAATGAACAGCTGGTCAATGAACTCCACCAATCAGTCGCCTAAAACCAAAAGCCAATCCCAAGGTGCATTGCTCATTCCATCAGTGCAATGGGTTAAAGGTGAAATGAGAGTCTCTTGCAGTTTTGGTTGCTTGCTGTATCACGTGTGAGGTCCGGTTGTGTGGCCTATAGCCTGACTTTGCCACAAAACACTATGCTGCCCCCGTCAGCCCCTACTGCATTGGATCGGAGTTTGTGGTTGCAGTAATCAGTCCACATTTACTCATTTGCTTCATGGTTTATCAGGAACATTTATTTTCTCAACTATCCGTGACCCTCCCCAGTGGCACGTAAGGACATTAGTGTAATTACAGCCATCTGATGTGTTTGTTTCATGCTGGGTTTCGTTAGGTATCTCAAATGAAAATCTGTGTTGTGATTGAAAGCAAGCTTCAGGGTACAGGCTGAGCCGCTCAAACAGGGGAGGCAGAGTCAGAAAGACGAGAGAGCAAGAGAGAGAAAAGCTGAATAGATAGAGGCAGACAGAGAGATTTTAATAAAAGAAACCCTGACTTTAAGCCAACTCCAAACACTTCAAAGCCCATGGAGTACAGTAGAAGTGTATGTCACTCTTGCACAGACAGGAAATTCAACAGCTAATGTGTACACAGCAAGATCCCACAAACAGCAATTAGATAAGTAATCCGATAAAGTTGGTAAGATTGATTGGGGGATAAATTTTGGTCAGGACGCTGTGTCTTCCATTAATTTGGAGACTGGCCTGAAGTCAATTGACTCTTGGCCACTCTCCAGATTTCCCTGTCCAGCCCAGGATGATGACCACCGCTGGTGGGTCCGTGAGAGAACTCCTCTCCTCTTTGTTGAAGCAGTGGCAGTGGTATTTTTTAGACTAACCCGAGAGATAGAATGGCAATTTGGCGTCCCCGATAAAAGACGGTGTCTCTGATATCAAGGGCATTCCCTCAGTACCGCATCAAAGTCAACCAAGGCTCTGTGCTCAACTCTCTCCTGAGAGTTGAACTGACAACCTTCTGACTTAGAGGGAAGAGCACTGCCCACGAATCCTGAGTATAAATACCAAGTGGGAGGAATTGCCTGGATAAACCATAGAATCCTGACAGTATGGAAGGAGTCCATTCAGCCCATCAAGTCTGCACTGACTTTTCGAAAGAGCATCTTACCCAGGCCCGCCCGCCCACCCCAGCTACCCATCTATCCCCATAACCCCACACATTTACCATGGCATAGCTAGTCCCCCTAACCTACACATCTTGTGACACTAAGGGGCAATTTAGCATGGGCAATCCACCTAACCTGCACATCGTTGGAGTGTGGGAGGAAACCGGGGCACCCAGAGGAAACCCACACAGACATGGGGGAATATCAGACAGCCACCCGAGGCCGGAATTGAACCCTGGTCCCTGGTGTTGTGAGACAGCGGTGCTAACCATTGTGCCACCGTGCTGCCTACATGGGCTCAGTCGCCACTTTCCTGCTTTCCTGCTTTCCTATATTTGTTATTCTGTTTTTATTCTAATTGTTCCCTTTCTCCTGAGGCGCATGCTGGACGGTGGTGTGACCACCTCATTAGCTTGCCAAGAGATGTTGTGCTTGGTTGTGAGTTTTTTTTGTAAATGGGAATTAGAAGTGTCAACTTGGCAAGCCTCACACCACAGCTTGTTTCACCTTTCACTCAACAAGTCAATGTAAACAACATTGAACAGGCGCTCCAGTGACGGCTGTCTGTCTTCAGCTGAATGAAGTTTGGCAGCAACTAAGTTACGGTTAACGTGGCCTCCACAGTCAATGAACATTATGTTTATTTGTGTTCTTAATTTAAGACTTTTATGAGCTTGGATCTCAGTCAAAGAACCTGTTCGTCAAACTAACACAATGGAAAGGACAAAAGTCACTCAGAGGCGATATGAAGCAAGGAGTGGGGGAGGGAAAGTTTTGTGCAATGTGGTGTTGTGGTCCAGAAATAGATTCAACAGTGACTTTCAAAATGGATTTCAATAAATACGGTAAAAAAGGCCTTTCTGTGTTGCCTTGGTTCGAAAGCAGAGCCAACAGCTACGGAGTAAGAAATATCTAATCCTAATTAGTGTTATTTTCAATTCATTTCACAGGAACACACTGAAGATCCTCCAATCAGCATCCTCCAATCAGCACCCTCCACCAAGCATTCTCCATCGAGCATCATCCAATGAGCATCCTCCAATGAGCATTCTCCAATGAACTTCCTCCACCGAGCATTCTCCATCGACCATCCTCCAATCAACATCCTCCACCAAACGTTCACCATCGAGCATCCTCCAATGAGCATCCTCCAATGAGTATCTGAGTAAGATTGGAAATGTGACAGCTAATTTACACTCAAATACTTCCCAAAAAGCAGCAGTGGGATAATGACCAGATAATCTGTTTTTCAGTAAACTAAGAAGAACTCCCTGCTCTTCATCCACCTGAGGGAGCAGAACGTGTTAAACATCTCAACCAAAGACTGCATCTCCAGCGGTGCAGCACTCCCTCGGTATCACACTAAGAGTTGTAGTCAGTCTAGACTTTCAAGCTCAACTTTCTAGTGTCAGAATTGAGACCTTAATCTTTTGATACTGAGGTGTGAGTGCTACCTACGCCTACGATAATAGTAACAGGCTTCGAGCTCCTCTAAAGGATGGTGCTTGTTTTGACAGTTCTGTGTTCTGTCATTAGGTGATGAGCCCAGTTTAAATCCTACAGCAGTGGTTCTGTGGCACGAGGGAGTGTTTGGTGGGGGTATGGGGGGATTGTGTTTGATACCCCTAACCCGAGGGACGCCTACCAACTGAGATAAACTCACCTTGTGCTACATGAGGGCGATGCACTTTTCTGTGTTAATGGGGGTTTATTAGTACTGCTGCCTCACAATGCCAGGGACCCGGGTTCATTTCCCGGTTTGGGTGACTGTCTGTGCAGAGTCTGCATGTTCTCCTCGTGTCTGCGTGGATTTCCTCCAGGTGCTCCGGTTTCCTTCCACAGTCCGAAAGATGTGCTGGTTAGGTGTATTGGCCATGCTAAATTCTCCCTCAGTGTACCTGAACAGGCACCGGAGTGTGTCGACTAGGGGAATTTCACAGTAACTTAATTGCTGAGTTAATGGAAGCCTACTTATGATACCAATAAAGAAACTTTAAAAGAACTTTCAAAAATGCCTTACTGACCAGTGGACAGTCACTTCCACCTCTTTAATATTTGGAATAAAGAAACAAAGCAGAAAACAGATTTTGATATCTGTAATGACCTCAACAAGGCCAATGAGGTTGGCCGCTTGGAGTATGAGCTCCCTGATTGAGGTAATGATTGCCTGCCCAATCAGGGAGCCTCACCTGTACATAAACATGGGAGTGTCAGGGCTACTCGTAGAAGTGGAGATAAGTTGGTAAATAAAGGAGAATGGGGATGAGAATCATATCAACCATGATTGAATGGCGGAGCAAAGTTGATGGGTCGAATGGCCTAATTCTGCTCCTATATCTTATGGTCTTATGGATGTGGTGAAGGGACATCAGCCTCTGAGGAGTCATTTCAATAACCCTCCCGAGAACTGGAAGCAAAATAAAGTTCTGGTCGAGACTTCTGATTTCTGTACTTTTTTTTTGCCTAAGTCATTACTGCTCAAATGTATTTTTGTTTCAAGTCTTGGTCAGGTTGTCTTACTCGGTCCCAGACTACTGTCCCTTGAGGGTTCTTTAAAAATACTTTTTTTTTTCCTGTGACGTATCATGGGTGAGTAAATTCTTTGGGCATCTTTGTGTAACAGGTCAAGTGGCAGCTAATAGACCATAAGACCATAAGACATAGGAGCAGAATTAAGCCACTCGGCCCATTGAGTCTGCTCCGCCATTCAATTATGGCTGATATTTTTCTCATCCTCATTCCCCTGCCTTTTCTCCATAACCCCTGATCTCCTTATTAATCAAGAACCTTAAAGCCTCTCTGTCTTAAAGACACTCAATGACCTGGCCTCCACAGTCTTCTGCAGCAAAGAATTCCACAGATTCACCACTCTCTGGCTGAAGAAATTCTTCCTCATCTCTGTTTTAAAGGATCGTCCCTTTAGTCTGAGGTTGTACCCTCTGGTTCTAGTTTTTCAAAATAAACTACCAAATAAACCTGTTGGACTTTAACCTGGTGTTGTTAAACTTCTTACTGTGCTTACCCCAGTCCAACGCCGGCATCTCCACATCTAGTTTCTCCAACCAGTGGAAACATCCTCTCCACGCCCACTCTATCCAGGCCTCACAGTATCCTGTAAGTTTCAATCAGATCCCCCCTCACCCTTCTAAACTCCAACGAATATAGACCCAGGGTCCTCAACCATTCCCTATACGCCAAGCTCTTCATTCCAGGGATCATTCTTGTGAACCTCCTCTGGAGTAGGATCGCTGTGGATTGCAGGTTTACCTGTCCATGAGTGTTAGATGCCAAGGGGCAATGAAATGGGCCGAAAGTGGGATGTTGGCAGATCCTGCCACAGGCATCTCTGTCTCCTGCAGTCCAAGGTCGGGAGTGGGGGGTGGGGGCGGGGTGGGAGGATTCATCCGTGATCCACGGCCTATCCCACCTGGCAGTGAGTGGGACAGAAAAAAAACAGGGATAAACTAACCAGCTGACAAATCCTCCCAGGACAACTGTTGCAATGAGAAACGAAACAGAAAAAAAACACTAATTGACGGGCAGAGTAATAACAAAAAAGCAATGGTATGTTAAGAAAATAGTAATTTTGCACTGACAGCACAATGGGGTTCTTGTTTCGATCTGTGTAACCTATATCCTAAGTGTTCAGGTGGCTTTCTGCATTGCCTGAAGCCGGTGAATGATTCATCATCCAGTCAAAATATTTTAACTCTTTCCCGATTTAATTCCCTATCAGTTTTAAATGTATTCTCTTTTGCCTGAATGGTCATTTTAAAAAAGGGGATGCAGAAAGAGAGGGTGAGGGCAGGTGGATGTCCATACATATCGTTGAAGGTGCAGGATAAGGTGCAGAAGGCCGTGGTAAAAGCATTTGGGAATCTAGGCTTTCTGAACCCCTGAAGCATTGAGAACAAAAGCAAAATAAGGGTTGAAGCAGAATCATGATCAAATACTGAGGCTTCGGTTAGAGTATTGGATCTCGTGGAGAAGACACCAGACTTTAGGAAGGATGTGACAGTCTTAGGGAGGGTATAGAGGGGATTTAGAATCCCTACATTCGCCATTCGCCCTATCGAGTCTGTACCGACCACAATCCCACCCAGGCCCTATTCCCATAACTCCATGTATTTACCCTAGCTAGTCCACCTGACACTAAGGGGCAATTTAGCATGCCCAATCCACCTAACCCGCGCATCTTTGGACTGTGGGAGGAAACCGGAGCACTCGGAGGAAACCCACCCAGACGCGGGGAGAACGTGCAAACTCCACACAGACAGTGAGCTGAGGCCAGAATTGAATCTGGGACCCTGGCGCTGTGAGGCAGCAGTGCTAACCACTGTGCCACTGTGCTGCCCCCGGGAGAGGTTCCAGGGTTGAGGAACGTCAGTTGTGTAGCTAGACAAGAGAAGCTGGGAATTGAACACACAACTTTACTCTTCCCAGTAACACATTTTAATGTCTTACCTTAATGCAGCTACCTTCTCCTGCCATTAACCTGTCCTCCCTCTCGTGACCTACACGTGTTTGTTACAATCTCTCCTTGCTCCCATCAACCACTGACCTTTGCTTCCAACTGCTCCACCCTCTATATAACCCATCTCTCGCTCCTTGGCCATGATTCTCCCATCCCGTTGCGATAGTTTTTTTAGTGCAGCGGGCTGGGAGATTCTGGTGTCGGCAAATTCCCAGGGTTCGCGCGCGTGTTCGCGCCTTGCTAGTGTACTCCAGCGCCGGATTTCCGACAGTGTCAGATCCACTCGGCGGGGAGGCGCAAAGACAATTGAAATGGTCATTTGCATATAATTTAAATGTGATTAGCAGGACTGAAGTCTCCGGGCCCGCTGGCATTGGCGTTTGCTACCAAATAAACCTGTTGGACTTTAACCTGGTGTTGTTAAACTTCTTACTGTGTTTACCCCAGTCCAACGCCGGCATCTCCACATCATCCCTCCCCCTGTCAGAGTGGCTCATTCCAGCAGGGTTTGGAGTACCTCCCCACGAACGGGGAACTAGCTGCTCGATCCCGCTGGAGTGAGGGGGGGGAATTGGGGCCCCCACAGGTCAGAAGGCGGGGGTTGCCCTCTCGGCATTGGGATACTGGCTGTACCAGCCTGTGCCCCCTGGCACTGGCCAAGGGACAAAGTGCCAATGCCCAGGGAGGCATTTTGGCACTCCCCACCAGGCATGGAGCAGTGCCAAGGGAGCAGGGCATATCGGGGGGGGGGGGGGGGGGGGTGGTGGCAGGGCCTGATGGGGGCAATCAGTAGGACTGGAAACCTACCACTTTGATGAAGCTTTTGGTCACCCCTTTTAACATCTCTCTGTGTCAAAATTTAATGAGGTTCTTATGAAGCACCTCGGCATGGTCTGCTACTATCTAAAAGGCGCCATATAAATGCAAGTTGCTGCTGTTGAGAGAAATACTTGTCGATCTTGCAGTGGGGTTTGATGGTAAAATGAGAAGCATCGCAATTTTAAAGCGGCCTTGTTGGCTTCTGCATCCTTCTTGCTCTGTCTTCCATTCACTACTCTCTGCCTTGGCTAGTCTTCTTCACAGTAAGAAGTCTCACAACACCAGGTTAAAGTCCAACAGGTTTATTTGGTAGCAAATACCATAAGCTTTCGGACTACTGCTCCTTCACCAGATGGAGTGGAAATGGTGTTGTGAGACTTCTTACTGTGTTTACCCTAGTCTTCTTCATTCAGCCTTGGCTCAGGAGGCTCAACTGAAACGAAGCAGCCCAGCAGGAAGGCAGCGGTGTTGTAGTATCATCAATGGGCTAGTGATCTAGAGACCCAGGTTACTGCTGTGGGGGCAAGAGTTCAAATCCCACCATGGTGGCTGGTGGATTTTAACTTGAATCAATTAAATTTGAAATTGTATCACTAGCTTCGGTAATGGTGACCTTGACAATTATCATCGATTGTTGCAGAAACTAGTTCATTAATGTCCTTTAGGGAAGGAAATCTGGCGTCCTTATCTGGTCTGGCCTACATGTGACTCCAAACCTCACAGCAGTGTGGTTGACTCTTAACAATTCTGAAAATGCCCATCAGTTCAAGGTCAATTAGGGATGGGCAACAAATGTTGGCTTTGCCAGTGATACCCTCATCTCGTGAAAAAGTAAAGTAATAAAGAGGTGATATGTTGCCATGGTGAACTCCACAATGATAGTCATACAAAATAAACCTGATTCAGGAAGTAACAAAAGTGGAAGAATGTCTATAGATGAAATCCAAATGGACTCCCAGAAAGTCTGGATACCACTCCTTGCAAATGGTATATTGGCCTTGGAAGAAGTGCATCAGAATGTTATCAGAGCTCCAAGTATTTGATTATGAGGAGAGATTACATTGACAAGACTTGTATTCCCTGGAATATAGAAAGTTAAGGTATAATTTGATTGAAGATTTATGATATAGAAATGATTTGATAGGACAGATAGAGGGAAGCATTTTCTGCTGGTGGGGGAGTGTAGGACAGGGGGAGATCACCTTAAAAGCAGGCCATACTGGAGAGAGGTCAGGAAGCACTTCCTCACATGAATGACGGTGGCACAGTGGTTAGCACTGCTGCTTCACAGCGCCAGGGACCTGGGTTTGATTTCTGGCTCTGGTCACTGTCTGTGCGGAGTCTGCACGTTCTCCCCGTGTCTGCGTGGGTTTCCTCCGGTGTTCCAGTTTCCTCCCACGGTCCAAAAGACGTGCTGGTTAGGTGCATTGGCCATGCTAAATTCCCCCTCAGTGTACCCGAACAGGCGCCGGAGTGTGGTGACTGGGGGATTTTCACAGTAGCTTCACTGCAATGTTGATGTAAATCTACATGTGGCAATAATAAATCAATAAATTGATAGTAGGAACAAAGAACAAAGAAAACCACAGCACAGGAACAGGCCCTTCGGCCCTCCAAGCCTGCATCGACCATGCTGCCCGACTGAACTAAAGCCCCTACCCTTCCGGGGATCATATCCTTCTAATCCCATCCTATTCATGTATTTGTCAAGACGCCCCTTAAAAGTCACTATCGTATCAGCTTCCACTACCTCCCCTGGCAACGAGTTCCAGGCACCCACCACCCTCTGTGTAAAAAATCTGCCTCGTACATCTCCTTTAAACCTTGCCCCTCGCACCTTAAACCTGTGCCCCATAGTAATTGACTCTTCCACCCTCGGAAAAAGCTTCTGACTATCCACTCTGTCCATGCCTCTTATAATCTTGTAGACTTCTATCAGGTCACCCCTCAATCTCCGTCGTTCCACTGAGAAGAAACCAAGTTTCTCCAACCTCTCCTCATAGCTAATGCCCTCCATACCAGGCAACATCCTGGTAAATCTTTTCTTTACCCTCTCCAAAGCCTTCACATCCTTCTGGTAGTGTGGTGACCAGAATTGAACACTATATTCCAAGTGCGGCCTAACTAAGGTTCTATAAAGCTGCAACATAACTTGCCAATTTTTAAACTCAATATCCCGGCCGATGAAGGCAAGCATGCCGTATGCCTTCTTGACTACCTTCTCCACCTGCATTGCCCCTTTCAGTGACCTGTGTATCTGTACACCCAGACCCCTTTGCCTATCAATACTCTTAAGGGTTCTGCCATTTACTGTATATTTCCTATCTTTATTAGACCTTCCAAAATGCATTACCTCGCATTTGTCCGGATTAAACTCCATCTGCCTTCTATTCACCCAAGTCTCCAATCGATCTATATCCTGCTGTATCCTCCAGCGGTCCTCATCGCTATCCGCAAATCCACCAACCTTTGTGTCGTTCGCAAACTTACTAATCAATCCAGTTACATTTCCCTCCAAATCATTTATATATATTACAAACAGCAAAAGTCCCAGCACTGATCCCTGAGGAATGCCACTTGTCACAGCTCTCCATTCAGAAACGCACCCTTCCACTGCTACCCTCTGTCTTCTTTGAAAGATGTGGAGATGCCGGCGTTGGACTGGGGTAAACACAGTAAGAAGTTTAACAACACCAGGTTAAAGTCCAACAGGTTTATTTGGTAGCAAAAGCCACACAAGCTTTCGAGGCTCTGAGCCCCTTCTTCAGGTGAGTGGGAATTCTGTTCACAAACAGAACTTATAAGACACAGACTCAATTTACATGAATAATGGTTGGAATGCGAATACTTACAACTAATCCAGTCTTTAAGAAACAAAACAATGGGAGTGGAGAGAGCATCAAGACAGGCTAAAAAGATGTGTATTGTCTCCAGACAAGACAGCCAGTGAAACTCTGCAGGTCCACGCAACTGTGGGAGTTACAAATAGTGTGACATAAATTCTGATTCTAGGATCGCATGATAAAGACTCAGGAGGAAAAAAGCAGAAATATTTATGTGAAATAGTGTGACATAAACCCAATATCCCGGTTGAGGCCGTCCTTGTGTGTGCGGAACCTGGCTATCAGTTTCTGCTCCGCGACTCTGCGCTGTCGTGTGTCGCGAAGGCCGCCTTGGAGAACGCTTACCCGAATATCAGAGGCCGAATGCCCGTGACCGCTGAAGTGCTCCCCAACAGGAAGAGAACAGTCTTGCCTGGTGATTGTCGAGCGGTGTTCATTCATCCGTTGTCGCAGCGTCTGCATAGTTTCCCCAATGTACCATGCCTCGGGACATCCTTTCTTGCAGCGTATCAGGTAGACAACGTTGGCCGAGTTGCAAGAGTATGTACCGTGTACCTGGTGGATGGTGTTCTCACGTGAGATGATGGCATCTGTGTCGATGATCCGGCACGTCTTGCAGAGGTTGCTGTGGCAGGGTTGTGTGGTGTCTTGGTCACTGTTCTCCTGAAGGCTGGGTAGTTTGCTGCGGACAATGGTCTGTTTGAGGCTGTGCGGTTGTTTGAAGGCAAGAAGTGGGGGTGTGGGGATGGCCTTGGCGAGATGTTCGTCTTCATCAATGACATGTTGAAGGCTCCGGAGGAGATGCCGTAGCTTCTCCGCTCCGGGGAAGTACTGGACAACGAAGGGTACTCTGTCCACTGTGTCCGCACACACAAGGACGGCCTCAACCGGGATATTGGGTTTATGTCACACTATTTCACATAAATATTTCTGCTTTTTTCCTCCTGAGTCTTTATCATGCGATCCTAGAATCAGAATTTATGTCACACTATTTGTAACTCCCACAGTTGCGTGGACCTGCAGAGTTTCACTGGCTGTCTTGTCTGGAGACAATACACATCTTTTTAGCCTGTCTTGATGCTCTCTCCACTCCCATTGTTTTGTTTCTTAAAGACTGGATTAGTTGTAAGTATTCGCATTCCAACCATTATTCATGTAAATTGAGTCTGTGTCTTATAAGTTCTGTTTGTGAACAGAATTCCCACTCACCTGAAGAAGGGGCTCAGAGCCTCGAAAGCTTGTGTGGCTTTTGCTACCAAATAAACCTGTTGGACTTTAACCTGGTGTTGTTAAACTCCTTCTTTGAAAGAGCCAGTTTAGTATCCATGTAGCCAGCTCACCTCTGATCCCATGTGACTTCACCTTCTGCACCAGTCTGCCATGAAGGACTTTGTCAAAGGCCTTACTGAAGTCCATGTAGACACCATCCACTGCCCTACCCTCATCAATCATCTTCGTCACTTCCTTGAAAAACTGGATCAAGTTAGTGAGACACGAGCTCCCCTTCACAAAACCAAAACCAAAGGAGTTAGGACAATCCCACTAAAAGCCTGATCCCAGTGGATCCAGCTCAATGAATAACTTCAAATTGGAGATAGATAGATTTTTGCTGGCCAATGATATTGAAGGGCACAGAGCCAAGATAAATGGACTGATCAGGCAGATTTTATTAAACGGTGCAACGAGCTCGAGGGACAAAGTACTCTCTCCTGTCACTCTATTCCAATATTGTTGTATCAGTGAATATAAAATGCTATTCAAATCAATACTCAGTGACAGAAATAGTGAAGTTGTGAAGAATCATAGAATCCCTACAGTGCAGAAGGAGGCCATTCAGCCCATCGAGTCTGCACCTACCACAATCCCACCAGGCCCTATTCCCGTAACCCCACGTATTTACCCTGCTAATCGCCCCCTGACACTGTGGTCAATTTAGCATGGTCAATCAGCCCTAACCTGCACATCACTGGACTGTGGGAGGAAACCGGAGCATCCGGAGGAAACCCACGCAGACACGGCGAGAACATGCAGACTCCATACAGTCAGTGACCCGAGGCTGGAATGGAATCCAGGCCCCTGCTGCTGTGAGGCAGCAGTGCTAACCACTGTACCACCATGCCGCCCTTGATACATAGAATCATAGAAAATAGGAGCAGGAGGAGGCCATTCGTCCCTTTTATCCTGCTCCGCCATTCATTATCATGGCTAATCATCCAACTCAATAACCTGATCTCACCTTCCCCCCCCCCCATCCTTTGATCCCCCTCGCCACAGCCTGGAAGATTCCATGGCAAATAATCTTTTCTGCTTCTCAGTTACTGCCGATGTAATTACTTGGGATTGGCCTGATGTTTCCAAGTCTGGACAGACACAGAAGCCGGGGATCCAAAAAGCAAGTAATAACATTCTCCCACTGTGTCCCACAAAAGCAATGACCTCTGTCGACCAACGATTTCCTCTGCTGTCACTGAGGAACTATTAAATGAGCCGGATCCTCCTAACAGGTTCAGCCATGCAACTTAAAACAAAATAGATACCTTGAAATATCTCTTTTGTTTGTTTACTTTGCTCAAATGCCAAGAACTTTGATTGAGTGAAGCTATTAGCCTGAGGCAAATAGGGAGCCAATGTTTTAGAATTGGCTTCGATGTCTTGTCCACGCTGACATCCTCCTGGGCAAGTGGCTGGTTTATTTATTAGCGTCACAAGTCGGCTTACATTAACACTGCAATGAAGTTACTGTGAAAATCTCCTAGTCGCCACACTCCGGCACCTGTTCGGGTAACACTGAGGGAGAATTTAGCATGGCCAATGCACCTAACCAGCACGTCTTTCAGACTGTGGGAGGAAACCGGAGCACCCGGAGGAAATCCACGCAGACACTGTCTGGACTCTGCACAGACAGTGATCCGAGGCCGGAACTGAACCCGGCACTGTGAGGCAGCAGTGCTAAACACTGTGCCACTGTGCCACCCAGATGCCATGGCCGGAATTTTACTGCAACACCCACTCCGATTCTGGGGCGGGCGAGGCCCGCAGAACGGAATTTTCCATTGGCCTCGGGTGGGATTTTACAAGCCTCACCCGAGCGAGGTCGTAAAATCCTGGCCAATGGATATGGCAAGGAGACAAGTCCTGAGTCCAACCCAGCTTGAACAGACCTTGACACCAATCCGACCCACGCCAGCTGTCCAACCAACTGGTTCCGAGTTGCTGTGGTAATTTTCACTTTTACATATATGTTGTAGTCCGGAGCTACGGATAGTGATGGTAGAGGCTCCAATTTTCTTTCCATCACATGGCTGACCAGGAATCTGTCTGCACCTGTCATTGACATGCATCGAAAGGATTTGTAGGTCGATGCTGCTTGGCACCTTCCTCGACCAGCATGTCCTGGAATGGGTGGGACTCGAACCCGGAGCATCTAGCTCAAAGGCAGAGAGATTATCCACTGGACCACATGACCTACAACTCTAACTCTGCCAGCTACCTCCATTCAGAAACCACTATATCCTGGATCTTCTCAACTTACTCAACTAACCATCAACCATCACACCAGTCAACAAAACAATCCCCTAGTCTGGCATCTAATCAAACAGCTTAAATGTTGACTCCCTCCAAGGTGTTAGCGGTGGGTAATAAATAGTGATTGTACTCCATCAACTCTCAAGGCTTCTTCAAAAGGACCTCTTAAAATCTGTGACATTTACCACAAAGTACAAGAGCAGCAGACACATGGGAAAACCTTCTCCTCCATGTCCTGAATCAACCCAACTTGGAGATGTTTAATTCTTGCTGCATTGTTGCTGGCTCAACACTCTGGAATTCCCTCCGTTAACCGCATTGGAACCTTCACCATATGAACAGCTGTGGTTCAAGGCTCACCACATCCTTTGTAAGTGAACTAGAGGATGCCAATTAAGGCCTGCCCTGCCAGCAATAACTATGGATTTTTAAAAAAATGGACAACCACAGTCTGAATCCAAGCAGTTTCCAATATTCTCCTGAATAAATGCCAAGTGTACAATTCGGCCAAGTCATAGGGAAGGATTTTAAGGCCTTGTTCGTCCTGAAACTGTAAAGTCCCGGCTGAAGTCCATGGACTTTTCTATGGTCCGCCCCTCGACTCCTGTGGCGGGCGGGCCGGTAAAATTCCAACCATTGAATCCCAGCAGTGCAGAAGGAGGCCATTTGGCCCATTGAATCTGCACTGAGTGCCTTACCCATTCTTTCCTCCACCCTATTCCCATAATCCCACACATTTACTGTGGCTAATCCATCTAACTTAACATTTTTGGACTCTAAGAGGCAATTTAGCACGGCCAATCCACCTAACCCACACATCTTTGGATTGTGGGAGGAAACCAGAGCACCTGGAGGAAAACCACGCAGACACTGAGAGAACGTGCAGACTCCACACAGACGGTCACCCAAGGCCAGAATTGAACCCAGGTCCCAGGTGTTGTGAGGCAGCAGTGCTAACCATTCTGCCATCATGCCGCCCAGTGTGATAGAGCAAAAAAATTAAAGCATGATTAATTCTGAAGAATATTTTTGATTTGATTTTGATTTGATTTATTATTGTCACATGTATTAACATAGAGTGAAAAGTATTGTTTCTTGCGCGCTATACAGACAAAACATACCGTTCATAGAGAAGGAAATGAGAGAGTGCAGAATGTAGTGTTGGTGAGAGTCGTAGCTGACATGCCAAGTTTCCATAGAGTCCTGAGAAAGTAGAGGAGCTGGTGGGCTTTCTTAACTATAGTGTCGGCATGGGGGGGACCAGGACAGTTTGTTGGTGATCTGGACACCTGAAAACTTGAACTCTTGATCCTTTCTACTTTGTCCCCATTGATGTAGACAGGGTCATGTTCTCCTTTACGCTTCCTGAAGTCAATGACAATCTCCTTCATTTTGTTGACATTGAGGAAGAGATTATTGTTGCTGCACCAGTTCACCAGATTCTCTATCTCATTCCTGTATTCTGTCTCATCATCATTTGAGATCCGACCCACTACGGTGGTGTCGTCAGCAAACTTGAAAATCGAATTGGGGGGGAATTTGGCCACACAGTCATAGGTGTATAAGGAGTATAGTAGGGGGCTGAGAACACAGCCTTGTGGGGCACCGGTGTTGAGGGTGATCGTGGAGGAGGTGTTGTTGCCTATCCTTACTGATTGTGGTCTGTGAGTTAGGAAGTTCAGGATCCAGTCACAGAGGGAGGAGCCGAGGCCCAGGCCACTGAGTTTGGAGATGTGTTTTGTGGGAATAATAGTGTTGAAAGCTGAGCTGTAGTCAACAAATAGGAGTCTGACATAGGTGTCCTTGTTATCTAGGTGTTCCAGGGTTGAGTGCA
The DNA here is from genome assembly GCF_964213995.1 of Mustelus asterias. NCBI lineage: Eukaryota > Metazoa > Chordata > Chondrichthyes > Carcharhiniformes > Triakidae > Mustelus > Mustelus asterias. The sequence goes on from NC_135814.1 coordinate 7,591,688, forward strand.
GGGCCAGGGAAATGGCGTCTGCTGTGGACCTGTTGCGGTGATAGGCAAACTGTAGTGGATCCAGGTAGTCCGGGAGGCTGGAATTGATTCGTGCCATGACTAATCTTTAGAAGCACTTCATAATGATGGATGTCAGAGCCACCAGACGATTAAGGCACGCTGCTTGGTTTTTCTTCGGTACCGGGATGATGGTGGTCTTCTTGAAGCAGATAGGCATCTCATTTTGTTGTAAAGAGAGGTTGAAGATGTCTGTGAATACCTCCGCCAGCTGATCCGCGCAGGATCTGAGTGCACGTCTGGGTACCCCATCCGGGCCAGTCGCTTTCCATGGGTCCTTTTTGTCTTTTTTTGTCTTAAAGTAGCTTTGCATTGTCAAGGGCTAACCACTTTGCTTTGAATGAAGCTGTGATGGTTTGGTAGAAGAGAAAGGTTAAGCAACCAAGTAAAAATGGAGGTCTATCAGCAGATTATGTTATCTTGACATCAAAATAATCTGGCCAATTCCCAGTGAGACTGGATCCAAATTGTCCCAAAATCAGAAGAGCTCCTGTGATTGTTGGATGGGGAAACAGGTTACAGGGTAGGAAGTCTGTAATGTGTGAACTGGTGCCTTGAAGCATTTTCACTACATTGGTTTACCATCAGTAACCATCATAGATTTTTTACAGCCTCAACCTACTCATTATAAGTACTCGCTAACTGCACTTTGTAGATATGACACCATAAGACACAATGCTTCACCTCAGCATCCTAAATTCCTCAAAAGAGTGGAGTTCATGCATACGGTTCCAGGCGGTGAGGCAATGGGCACAACCTTACACACCATTTTCCCGCTGCAGCCAAGTTGGAGAACTTGGCAGCCAGCCAGCCAAACTGTGGCGGGATGGGAAAATCCCGCTGACGTGAATGGTCGTAAGAGTCTGGCCAATGTTTCACAAGCTCACAATCAGAAAATGACCCCCTGGATTTTCACTGAGTTGTAGGCATTCACATGGTGAGACTTAGACTGCTTGAAATTAAAATGTGGGAGTAAAATAAGAACAAAGTTTGGCCATTCAGCCCCTCTAGTCTGTCCCATTAATTGGTTGAATCATGGCTGAACTGTATCTTAACTTACCTGCCATACCTTTAATATGTTTGACTAACATGATTAAGGGCGGCACAATGGCACGGTGATTAGCACTGCTGCCTCGCAGCTCCAGGGACCCGAATTTGATTCCAGCCTTGGGTGACTGTGTGGAGTTTGCACATTCTTCCCGTGTCTGTGTGGGTTTCCTTCGGGTGCTCCGGTTTCCTCCCACAGTCTGAAAGACGTGCTGGTTAGGTGCATTGGATGTGCTAAATTCTCCCTCAGTGTACCCGAACAGGCACCGGAGTGCGGCGACTGGGGGATTTTCACAGTAACTTCATTGCAGTGTTAATGGAAGCCTACTTGTGACACTAATGAATAAACTTGACATGAATCTTCGTTCTGAAATTTTTGACAGACTGCTATTTAGGAGAGAGTTCCTCTCCCCTTTGTGTGAGGAAATGCTTCCTGCCGTCAATCCTGAATGGCCTGGCACTAATTTGAAGGTTCTGCCCACTTGTTCTGGATTCCCTTCATTCACCAGAGGAAATAGTTTCTCTCTCTCTCCCATATCAATGCCACGAATCATTTTAAATGCTTCAATTAGATCCCCCTTAATCTTTTACAATCAAAGGACTACAAACCTCATCCATTCAACCTACCCTCATAGTTTAACTGATAGGGGAAAACAGTAAGAACTAGGGAATAAGAGAATAAGAGTACTGCTCCGAACTGGTCTTGTATACCTTAAAATGGAACGCCATTTGGACTTTTGAGTACAATCATTCTGGTGAACCGACATTGCTTCTCCTCCAGTGTCCTGAGAGGCTATGCCCAGAACCAAAAGCAGTTAATCCAAATGGGGTCCACCTTGTGTCCTGTACGGCTGTAACATAACTTTCGCCCCTTTCCAGAAAGGAGTTCTGATCTATATTTTAACAAGAGTTACCAGGACGGGTCACTGAAGCAGGCCGAGTCGCACGGCCTTAAAGGGGCCCTGTGCATCTCGGGGAGCTGGGCAGCATGGTGGCACAGTGGTTAACACGGCTGCCTCACAGCGCCAGGGATCCAAGTTCGATTCCAGCCTTGGGTGACTGTCTGTGTGGAGTTTGCACGTTCTCCCCGTGTCTGCGTGGGTTTCCTCCGGGTGCTCCGGCTTCCTCCCACTGTCCAAAGTTGTGCTGGTTAGGTGGATTGGCCATGCTAAATTGCCCCTAGCATCGGGGAGAGAAGGGCGGGGGGCAGGGGGGGGGGGGGGTGTAGGGTAAATGTGAGGATCGGGCATGGGTGGGATTATAGTCAGTGCAGGCTCAATGGGCCGAATAGCTTCCTTCTACACTGTAGGGATTCTATGATTCTATAACACGAGGAGAAGAGAAGTAGGTGGGATGAAACTCTGGGAAAGACTCACTGGGTTTGGTAGGGGCATTCCTACTTGAAAAATTCTTCAGTTCTCAAGTTGCAAATAGTCATAGAGGTTTACAGCATGGAAACAGGCCCTTCAGCATAACTTGTCCATGCCATCTAGTTTTTACCACTAAGCTAGTCCCAACTGCCCACATTTGGCGCATATCCTTCTATATCCATCTTACCCACGTAACTGTCCAAATGCTTTTTAAAAGACAAAATTGTACCTGCTTCTACTACTGCCTCTGGAATCTCGTTCCAGACCGCCACCCTCCGAGTGAACAAATTTTCCCTCGGGACCCTTTTGTATCTCTCCCCTTTCACCTTAAACCTGTGCCCTCTAGTTTTAGACTCTCCTACCTTTGGGAAAAAATGTTTACTATCTATGACTCTATAAACACGGGCAACTGGGACAAGCTTAGTGGTTAAAAAAAAAGGGCGGCATGGCCAAGTTGGGCCGAAGGGCCTGTTTCCATGCTGTAAATCTCTGTGACTCTATCTACCTTGTCTATGCCCCAATTAAGAAGTCTCACAATACCAGGTTACAATACCAGCGGTGCTCTGAAAGCTTGTGGCTTGTGCTACCAAATAAGCCTGTTGGACTTTAACCTGGTGTTGTTAAAACTCTTACTATGTTTACCCCAGTCCAACGCCGGCATCTCCATTTTGAAGTAATGCAGGTATCTATTGGAGAGCCAGAATCCTGAAACCTGGGCCAACCTGGGTTGGAAGCTGGGTGTCAGACAGTGAGATCTGTGATTAGCCTGAGGGGCAGGATTCCTCCACTGAGGGCCTCCCTTATCTACCATCTTGAGCTCTGTGTACTCATCAATGTCAAGCATTAGTCACACTGGATTAATTTGGCAAGAACTAACGCCTGAAACAAAAAAATAATTATCTAATACACAGTGCAATACAGGCGAAGGATACTTGAAGAGGGATAATTGTACTAGGAGAACGATGGGATAGGGGGAGGTTGGAATGATTGCGTAAATAGCAGCATTGTGATCCTGACAGTTTTAAATTCAGCAAATATATCATCAGTATGAACATCCCACAGGGGGTTCTATAGTTGAAGAGTCTTGAATTGCAGCTTTTACACTGTCCTCATTGTGAGAGGTGTTTGGATTACAATGGAAGTGATGAGCCTGTGACATTGGACTGCATTTCTGATACCTTTGCAGTGACTATCACCAATTGAAGGTGCAAGCTCTGGCTCACCGGGTAGCACGCTCATTCTGAATTATAAACCTGGTGGGTTCAAGCCCCTTGGCCCAGATTTGAGAACAGCCTTATGCTCCAATGCAGGGCTGAAGGAGAGCTGCCCTGCCAAAGGTGTCAGCTTCATAGCATCCCTACAGTGCAGAAGGAGGCCATCTGGCCAGTCGGGCCTACACTGACAACAATCCCACCTGGGGGGGCCCTATCCCTGTAAACCCACGCATTTACCCTACTAATCCCCCAACACTAAGGGACAATTTATTTAGCATCGCCAATCAACCTAACCTGCACATCTTTGGACTGTGGGAGGAAACTGGAGCACCTGGAGGAAACCCACGCAGACACGGGGAGAATGCGCAGACTCCTCGCAGACAGTCACCCAATCCGGGAATTGAACCTGGCTCCCTGGTGCTGTGAGCCAGCAGTGCTAACCATCACTGTTCTGGTCAACATTATCCCTCAGCCACTGATCTGGCCATTTTCACATTGCTGTTTGTAGGAGCTTACTGTGCATTAATTTAGCTGCCGTGTTTCCTACACTACAACAGTGACTATACTTGAAGAGTATTTTTTGGCTGTAAAGCACTTTGAGACATCCTGATGTTGAGAAAGGCAGTTGCTAAAGTCTTTATTTTGTCCTTAGTTTTGATGAAGAGCCACTTAGCCACAGACCATCATTTGACAACTAGGAATTCACTTGATGGGCACTTGTTTTCTTTGCTGCTCTAATAATTTCTGTTTTCTCATTCTTATCTGACCAAAACCCTGGAACTCCCTCCCTATCAGCACTGTGGGTGTACCTACACCACACGAACTGCAGTGGTTCAGGAAGGCAGCTCACCACCACTTTCTCGAGGGGCAATTGGGGTGGGCAATAAATGCTGGCCTGGATACCATCTCATGGCCGAAATTCTCCGAGCTCGTCCGCGGCTGGGATTTTCCAGAACCGCTGCAGTGAATGGAGTTTTGGCCGAGCGCCAAATTCTCCATTCTCACTGGCAAGTTCGGATTGTTCCAATTCTCTGAGCAGAATATTTACCCACAAAAAATTAGAAGGATTAAAACCACTTCTAACTTATGGTGGAGACCTCCAGTCAAACCCCCACTGGACACTAATCCCCTCCAATGCTCCGACTCAGAGAACACCCCTAGTCCCCAAACATTCGTCCCACGTATGCTCTCCCAGACCAATCCCTGGCCACTATCCACCCCTCGCCAACCCTCCCCATCCCTCACTACCCTCCACCCCCCCAACCAAGTCCCATCTCCCTGAGGACCCTCCTATCCACCCAATTGCCCTCACACCCCGGCCACCTGGGATAGGGTGGGACTATTGTCGGTGCAGGCTTGATGGGCCAAATGGCCTCCTTCTGTACTGTAGGGATTCTATGATTCATTAATCACCCCCCATTTTATGACTAACCCCCAGTCTCTTGATTTCCTTCCCAACCCCCCAACCACTCCCCACCTTCTCTGACCACCAACCACCCCAGCCATCCCCAATTAGTCCCCCACATCTACCACCCCCATCCTAACAACCCCACCCCTTTGGACTATCCCCTCCCCATATCTGGATTAACTCCCCCAACCTCCTGATTACCCCCACTCCCCATCACACCCCATCTCCATGTCATCCTACCTACCACCCCGATCCCTCAATCACCACCCCTCCCCCCACCACCAGCCAGCCCACTGACTACCCCCAACTATGACCAAACCTGGCACGGTAGCACAGTGGTTAGCACTGCTCCCTCACAGCGCCAGGGACCCGGGTTCGATTCCCGGCTTGGGTGACTGTCTGTGTGGAGTTTGCACATTCTCCCCGCGTCTGTGTGGGTTTCCTCCGGGTGCTCCGGTTTCATTCCACAGTCCAAAGATGTGCAGGTTAGGTGGATTGGCCATGCTAAATTGTTCCTTAGTGTCGGGGTGGACTAGCTAGGGTAAATACATGGGGTTGTGGGGATAGGGCCTGGGTGAGATTGTGTTCGGTGCAGACTCGATGGGCCAAATGGTCCCCTTCTGCACTGTAGGATTCTATCATTCTACCCCCCACCTCCATGACCTCAAAACCACTCTCCCTTGACCCACCTGTCGAGCCCCTGACTAACCCTTCCAGACACACGACGCCCCCCACCCACCACCACACCCCCACCCGAGTGCCAATAAAAGAGGGTGTGACTTCACCTTGCCCTGCACAAGAGGGATGCCCAGGGCAGCTGCACTGCACATTTCCCAGCAGGCCCCATTCCAGAACTAAAGTAACTCGTGACTGACACTGGGATCTTGCTGTACTGTCAGAGCTCAGGGTGACTGAGCTGTTCCATTCCAGTGTGAATGAGAAGGAACAGGTTGAGGGGGATGACATACCAGTGGGGAGCCGCAGTGAGAGGATCTCCAGCACTGTGTCCGTCTCTGTGGCTCGGGAGGGAAAGGGGGAGAGCGGGAGGGCGATAGTTATTGGGGACTCGTTAGTTAGAGGGATAGATAGGAGGTTCTGTGGCAGCAAAAGAGACTCACGGATGGTATGTTGCCTACCGGATGCCAAGGTCCGTGATGTCTCAGACCGTGTTTTCCAGATTCTGAAGGGGGAGGGGAAACAGTCACAAGTCGTGCTGCACATTGGTACCAATGACATAGGTAAGAGAAGGGACGGGGATTTAAAGCAGGAATTTCTGGAGCTGGGCTGGAAGCTGAGAGCCAAGACGAAACATGTGGTCATCTCTGGTACGTTGCCGGTACCACGTGATAGCGAGTTGAGGAACAGGGAGAGAGTGCAGTTAAATATGTGGTTGCAGGGATGGTGTAGGAGGGAGGGTTTCAGATACGTGGATAATTGGAACACGTTCTGGGGAAGGTGGGACCTGTACAAACAGGACGGGGTGCACCTGAACCAGAGGGGCAACAATATCCTCGGAGGGAAATTTGTTACGGCTCTTCAGGGGGGTTTAAACTAATTTGTCAGGGGAGTGGGAAAGGGAGTTGTAGTCCAGAAGTCAGTGAGGGTGGTGAGGTATTGGGGAAGGTATCAGGGTCAAGGGTGGGTACTGGTAGACAGGAAGGTGGGTTGAAGTGTGTCTACTTCAATGCAAGGAGCATCCGGAACAAGGTAGATGAACTTGGGGCGTGGATTGGTACTTGGGACTACGATGTTGTGGCCATTACGGAGACGTGGGTAGAACAAGGACAGGAATGGTTGTTGGACGTTCCGGGGTATAGATGTTTCACTAAGTGTAGGGAAGCTGGTAAAAGAGGTGGAGGAGTGGCATTGTTAATCAAGGATAGTTTAACGGCTGCGGAAAGGCACTTCGTGGGGGATCTGCACACTGAGGTAATATGGGCTGAAGTTAGAAATAGGAAAGGAGCGGTCACGTTGCTAGGAGTTTACTATAGGCCCCCAAATAGTAATAGAGATGTGGAGGAAGAAATTGCTAAGCAGATTATGGATATGTGTGGGGGTCACAGGGTAATTGTCATGGGGGACTTTAACTTTCCAAATATTGATTGGAACCTTTGTAGGTCAAATAGTTTGGATGGGGCAGTTTTTGTGCAGTGTGTGCGGGAGGGTTTCCTGACACAATATGTGGATGGGCCGACTAGAGGTGAGGCCACATTGGATTTGGTACTGGGAAATGAACCGGGCCAAGTGTTAGATTTGGTTGTGGGAGAGCAATTTGGAGATAGTGACCACAATTCGGTGTCTTTTGTTATTGCAATGGAGAGGGATAGGGCCGTACGGCAGGGCAAGGTTTACAATTGGGGGAGGGGTAATTATGATGCGATTAGGCAAGAATTAGGGGGCATAAGTTGGGAACAGAAACTGTCAGAGAAAGGAACTAATGAAAAGTGGAATTTTTTCAAGGAACAAATACTGGATGTCCTTGATAGGTATGTTCCTGTCAGGCAGGGAGGAAATGGCCGAGTGAGGGAACCATGGTTCACAAAAGAGGTGGAATGTCTTGTGAAAAGGAAGAGGGAAGCTTATGTAGGGATGAGGAAACAAGGTTCAGATGGCTCGATTGAGGGTTACAAGTTAGCAAGGAATGAGCTGAAAAAGGGGCTTAGGAGAGCTAGGAGGGGACATGAGAAGTCCTTGGCGGGTCGGATCAAGGAAAACCCCAAGGCTTTTTACTCTTATGTGAGGAATAAAAGAATGACCAGGGTGAGGTTAGGGCCGGTCAAGGACAGTAGTGGGAACTTGTGTATGGAGTCAGTAGAGATAGGCGAGGTGATGAATGAATACTTTTCTTCAGTGTTCACCACGGAGAGGGGCCATGTTTTTGAGGAAGAGAAGGTGTTACAGGCTAATAGGCTGGAGGAAATAGATGTTCGGAGGGAGGATGTCTTGGCAGTTTTGAATAAACTGAAGGTCGATAAGTCCCCTGGGCCTGATGAAATGTATCCTAGGATTCTTTGGGAGGCAAGGGATGAGATTGCAGAGCCTTTGGCGTTGATCTTTGGGTCCTCGCTGTCCACGGGGATGGTGCCAGAGGACTGGAGAATGGCGAATGTTGTTCCTCTGTTTAAGAAAGGGAATAGAAATGACCCTGGTAATTATAGACCGGTTAGTCTTACTTCGGTGGTTGGTAAATTGATGGAAAGGGTCCTTAGCGATGGGATTTACAACCATTTAGAAAGATGCGGATTAATCCGAGATAGTCAGCACGGATTCGTGAAGGGCAAGTCGTGCCTCACAAATTTGATAGAATTTTTTGAGGAGGTAACTAAGTGTGTTGATGAAGGTAGGGCAGTTGATGTCATATACATGGATTTTAGTAAGGCGTTTGATAAGGTCCCCCATGGTCGGCTTATGATGAAAGTGAGGAGGTGTGGGATAGAGGGAAAGTTGGCCGATTGGATAGGCAACTGGCTGTCTGACCGAAGACAGAGGGTGGTGGTCGATGGAAAATTTTCGGATTGGAGGCAGATTGCTAGCGGTGTGCCGCAGGGATCAGTGCTTGGTCCTCTGCTCTTTGTGATTTTTATTAATGACTTAGAGGAGGGGGCTGAAGGGTGGATCAGTAAATTTGCTGATGACACCAAGATTGGTGGAGTAGTGGATGAGGTGGAGGGCTGTTGTAGGCTGCAAAGAGACATAGATAGGATGCAAAGCTGGGCTGAAAAATGGCAAATGGAGTTTAACCCTGATAAATGTGAGGTGATTCATTTTGGTAGGACAAATTTAAATGTGGATTACCGGGTCAAAGGTAGGGTTCTGAAGACTGTGGAGGAACAGAGAGATCTTGGGGTCCATATCCACAGATCTCTAAAGGTTGCCACTCAAGTGGATAGAGCTGTGAAGAAGGCCTATAGTGTGTTAGCTTTTATTAACAGGGGGTTGGAGTTTAAGAGCCGTGGGGTTATGCTGCAACTGTACAGGACCTTGGTGAGACCACATTTGGAATATTGTGTGCAGTTCTGGTCACCTCACTATAGGAAGGATGTGGAAGCGCTGGAAGGAGTGCAGAGGAGATTTACCAGGATGCTGCCTGGTTTGGAGGGTAGGTCATATGAGGAAAGGTTGAGGGAGCTAGGGCTGTTCTCTCTGGAGCGGAGGAGGCTGAGGGGAGACTTAATAGAGGTGTATAAAATGATGAAGGGGATAGATAGAGTGAACGTTCAAAGACTATTTCCTCGGGTGGATGGAGCTATTACAAGGGGGCATAACTATAGGGTTCGTGGTGGGAGATACAGGACGGATATCAGAGGTAGGTTCTTTACGCAGAGAGTGGTTGGGGTGTGGAATGGACTGCCTGCAGTGATAGTGGAGTCAGACACTTTAGGAACATTTAAGCGGTTATTGGATAGGCACATGGAGCACACCAGGATGATAGGGAGTGGGATAGCTTGATCTTGGTTTCAGATAAAGCTCGGCACAACATCGTGGGCCGAAGGGCCTGTTCTGTGCTGTACTGTTCTATGTTCTAATCTGGCAGTGGTTCCCACTTCACAATAGTGGGTGGCACGGCAGCACAGTGGTTAGCACTGCTGCCTCACAGCGCCAGGGACCCGGGTTCGATTCCCGGCTTGTCTGTGTGGAGTTTGCATGCTCTTCCCATGTCTGCGTGGGTTTCCTCCGGGTGCTCCGGTTTCCTCTCACAGTCTGAAAGACGTGCTGGTTAGGTGACCTGGACAGGCGCCAGAGTGTGGCGACTAGGAGAATTTCACAGTACCTTCATTGCAGTGTTAATGTAAGCCTTGCTTGTGACTAATAAATAAACTTTAACTTTTAGCTTTTCTGGGCCTGTGTTACCAGAACTCTGACCTCTAATGCAACCTCCATTTTGATCACCTCTTCAGATGCCTAGGCCAAAAAGCATAACATTCCCTCCCTAAACCTCTCCACCTCTCTGACCCTTCACCCTCCTTTAAGACCCTGCCTATAACTTGAAGAAAGCTTTAACAGGTTAGGCCTGTACCCACTGGAGTGTAGAAGAACCAGGGCTGATCTTCTGGAAACATATACGATTCTGAGGGGGCGTGATCGGGTCGATATCGGGAGAATGTTTCCCTTGTGGAGGAGACAGGAATTAGGGAACACAGTCCACCTTTTAGGAGGAGGCTCGAAGCGTTGAATAGACTACTTCTACCCCTAAGTTGCTTGATAAGTTCATTTTTGATGATCCGCTGTGAAATCTCTTTATTTGGTTCTGCATCAAATTTGATCTGATTATGCTCCAGTGAGGAACCCTCGGACATTTTCCAATTTAGAAGGCACTATATAAATATAAGTTGTTGATCTGTCAATTGACAGAGCGAAGTTAAGACCAGCAAACATACATTTGGTAACACAAGGCATTACAAACTATTGTAAAGCAATTACAGCAGAGAATAAAACCATTCAGCCCAACTCTGTCCAAGCTAATCATAGAATCCAGCGCAGAAGCAGGCCATTTGGCCCATCGAGTCTGCACCGACTCTCTGACAGAGCATCCCACCTGGACCCTATCCATATAACCCCACATATTTGCCCTGCTAATCATCCTAACATACGCACCACCGTACAGATGGTGGAATTTAAATTTAATCCAGAAAAAAGAAATCTGGAATTAAATGTTTGATGATGACTGTAAAACCGTTGTCAGTTGTTGTAAGAGCCCTAACGTCCTTTAGGGAAGGAAATCTGCTGTCCTAACCTGGATCTGTGTGTGACTCCTGACCCCACAGCAATGTCGTTGACTCTTAAATTCCCCTTCCAGGGGAATTCGGGAAGAGGATAATTGGTGGCCCAGCCAGCGATGTCCACATCCCATGAAGAATAATTCTCCAGCGATCTGGCAAATGCAACCAGCAGCACCTCAAAATAATGCATGGGCCATTTATCTTAATGCTGTTTGTGAGATCTTGCTGTGCTCAAATTGGTTGCAGTGTTTGCTGACATAACAACAGTGGCGACACTTGAAAAGAGTATGTCGTATGAGGAACGGTTGAGGACTCTGGGTCTGTACTCATCGGAGTTTGGAAGGATGAGGGGGAATCTTATTGAAACTTACAGGATACTACCAGGCCTGGATAGAGTGGACGTGGAGAGGATGTTTCCACCAGTAGGAAAAACTAGAACCAGAGGGCACAACCTCAGGCTGAAGGGACAATCATTTAAAACAGAGTTGAAGAGGAATTTCTTCAGCCAGAGAGTGGTGAATCTGTGGAACTCTTTGCCGCAGAAGGCTGTGAAGGCCAGGTCATTGAGTGTCTTTAAGGCTGAGATAGAGAAGTTCGTGATTAATAAGGGGATCAGGGGTTATGGGGAAAAGGCAGGAGAATGGGGATGAGAAAAATATCAACCATGATTGAATGGCAGAGCAGACTCAATGGGCCGAGTGGCCTAATTCTGCTCCTCTGTCTTATGGTCTTATGGTCTTATAGAATCCCTACAGCGCAGAAGCAGGCCATTTGGCCCTTCGAGTTTGCACCAACTCTCTGACAGAGCATCCCACCCAGACCCTATCCATGCAATCCTACATATTTACCACGCTAATCATCCTAACCTATGAACCACCATACAGATGGTGGAATTTAAATTAAATTTAAAAAAAAGAAATCTGGAATTAAATGCTTGATGATGACTGTAAAACCATTGTCAGTTGTTGTCCTTTAGGGAAGGAAATCGACCATCCTTACCTGGGTCTGGCCTACATGTGGCTCCAGACCCGACAGCAATGTGGTTGACTCTTAAATTACCCTTCAAGGGGAATTTGGGAAGAGGATCAATGCTGGCCCAGCCAGCGATGTCCACATCCCATGAAGAATAATTCTCCAGTGATCTTGCAAATGCAACCAGCAGCGCCTCAAAGTTATGAATGGGCTATTTATCTTAATGCTGTTTGTGGGATCTTGCTGTGCTCAAATTGGCCGCAGTGTTTGCCAACATGACAACAGTGGGGACACTTGAAAATGGTATGTCGTACGAGGAACGGTTGAGGACTCTGGGTCTGTACTCATTGGAGTTTAGGAGGATGAGGGGGATCTTACTGAAACTTACAAGACACTGCAAGGCCTGGATAGAGTGGACATGGAGAGGATGTTTCCACAAGTAGGAAAAACTGGAACCAGAGGGCACAACCTCAGGCTAAAGGGACAATCCTTTAAAACCGAGATGAGGAGGAGTTTCTTCAGCCAGAGAGTGGTGAATCTGTGGAACTCTTTGCCGCAGAAGGCTGTGAAGGCCAGGTCATTGAGTGTCTTTAAGACAGAGATAGATAGGTTCTTGATTAATAAGGGGATCAGGGGTTATGGGGAAAAGGCAGGAGAATGGGGATGCGAAAAATATCAACCATGACTGAATGGCGGAGCAGACTCGATGGGCCGAGTGGCCTAATTCTGCTCCAATGTCTTATGGTCTTCTGGGTTTTTGGGAATATGGAGAACCTGCAAGGTGTCGCCTCATCACAAGTTCTTCCTATCCCTTTAAGTCACCTGGTGAAAAGATGTTTTATTGCCTTAGTGTTCGGCACGCAGATTCTATCAGGTAAAATATCTTTACCTGCCGTCTCTAATGAATGCACCGGGATGACAGGCATTTCATTCTGGTTCCACTAATCGTGGCAAAAGAGTCTCTTAATGGGAACACCCTATGAGGAGAACATTGCTTCCTTCATCCACCCAAGCCCATTAACTAAACTCCAGTGACCACACTCAATGGAAATGTTTCTGCTGCCTTCCAGAACGAACATTGGACCCTCCATTAACCGTGCATTACCTTCATACCATTGCTCAATTATTCTATCTCCCCAACGCATCGCTGGATTAATATAAAGACAAGCTCGCTGGTAAACAACAATGCTGGCTGTGTGCAGGGCTGAGGAATTTTGGCCCCTGCTCAGGTTTGTTTTAATTAGATGTGTTCAAAAATGTTTCCATTGTTACTGGTGAGCCCAAGCAGTGGGCGTGCGGTTAATATAACACAGCGGGCAGAAGAAAATAGCTAGATCAGTAAATCTGTCATCATTGCTCGAATTCAGCAGTAAAAATCATCAGTGAGGAAGATGTAGAGGGCAGCTACTTATTCTGGGCCTCGCAATGTGCCACAGCAAGCTTTTGTCCCACTTACTTAAAGGATGTGGGCATCGTCCACATTTATGTCCACAGATAGGCATCCAATTGCCCAGAGCAGTCATGAGAAAACCGAATGCCTTTCTGGGCCGCTTCAGAGGGTAGCTGAGAGTCTCAATCCATTCATGGGACATGGGCATCGCTGACTCGCCAACGTTTATTGCCCATCCCTAGTTGCCTTTGAACTGAGTGTCTTGTTCGGCCATTTCAGAGGGCAGTTGACAGTCAACCACATTGCTGTGGCTCTGGAGTCACATGTAGGCCAGACTGGGTAAGGACGGCAGATTTCCTTCCCTAAAGAGCATTAGTGAGCCAGATGGGTTTTTCCGACAATCGACAATGGTTTCATGCTCATCAGGAGGCTCTTAATTCAAGATATTTTTTATTGAATCCAAATTCCACCAGCTACCGTGGTGGGATTCGAACTCGGGTCCCCAGAACATTAGCTGAGTTTCTGAATTAACAGTCGAGTGATAATAGCACTAAACCAACATATCCCCTAGTCAATCACTATGACAGGACTGGAGTCACGGGTATAGGCACAGAGCAGGTAAGGATGTTGGAGTGGCTATACTAACTATGAAGTGTTCTCTTGCAGCTGAGTCACAAAGCAGCAGGTTCCAATCCCACTCTAAAGAGTTGAGTACAAAATCAGGATTGACGTGAGGGCTGTACTGAGGAAATGCTACACTGTTGGGCATGTTCCATATAAGATCTTAAGCCAAGAGCTGGTTCAGTATTTGGAAGAGGAGCAGAGGAGTTATCCCTGGATCTGATGTAAGATCCTCAACCTGAAATGTTAACTCTGCTTCTCTCTCCATAGATGCTGCCTGTTCTGCTGAGTATCTCCAGCATTTTGTGTTTATTTTTCAGGTTTCCAACAGTATTGCTTCTGTTTGGGTTACCCCTGCCGCCCCTGACCAACTTCTCCCCTCAATTATCATCACTGAAACAGATCATTATCATATTGTATTTTTTGGGAGCTTGCTGTTTGCAAGTTCACAGTTGCCTTGTCTACATTCCATCAATGATTGTACCTCGAATCCCCACAGTAAAGGATGAGGCCATTCGGCCCATTGTGTTGGCCCCGACTCTCCGAAAGAGCATCTTACCCAGGCCCATCTTCCCGCCTTATTCCCGTAATCCCATTAGCAGTTACCACGGCTAATCCACCTAACCTACACATCTAGGGACACTAAGCAGCAATTTAGCATGGCCAATCCACTTAACCTGCACGTCATTGGAGTGTGGGAGGAAACCGGAGCACCCGGAGGAAACCCTTGCAGACAGTCAGATGAGGCTGGAATCGAACCTGGGTCCCTGACACTGTGAGGCATCAGTGCTAACCACCTAAAAGTTTTTTAAAGTTTATTTATTAGTCACGAGTAAGACTTAAATTAACACTGCAATGAAGTTACTGTGAAATTCCCCAAGTCGTCGCACTCCGGTGCCTGTTCGGGTCAATGCACCTAACCAGCACATCTTTCAGGCTGTGGGAGGAAACTGGAGCACCCGGAGGAAACCCACGCAGACACAGGGAGAACGTGCAAACTCCACACAGACAGTGACCCAAGCCGGGAATCGAACCCCGGTCCCTGACACTGTGAGGCATCAGTGCTAACTAGCATGCTGCCCTTTGATGATTCAGTACTAACCACTGTGCCACCATGCTGCCCATTTCATTGATGTGGAGATGTCGGCGTTGGACTGGGGTGGGCACAGTATCCCCCTGACAGACTCACTTGATGAAGGAGCAGCGCTCCGAAAGCTCGTGATTCCAAATAAACCTGTTGGACTTTAACCTGGTGTTGTGAGACTTCTTACTGTGCCCATTTCATTGGCTGCAAAACAATTGGGGACATCCTGAGGTGTTTCATAAATGCAAGTCTTTCTTTTCTAGAGGCTGTTAGTGAACCAGTGGCTATTTTGTGACCACCATCTCTCTCGCTCTCGCTAGCTGGCCCTGACACTGGCCATCGATATACAGCTGTGCATACGTTCAGGTGTGTGAATGTGCAGAAATCCAATGATGGCACTGCGTGGAACTCAGGGTGGGAGAAAAGGGAAGAATGAGGAGAGACAATATAGTCTAACACACTCACAGCAACCTACAAATCACTTACATTTCTGCGATAGTGAGACAGAGTTGAGAAACACACACCGACATGACTGTCCCATCTGTTATTCCTTCCCCTCTAATCTTCTGTGAAAGGAATTTCCAAAATCCATCACTGGCAGTGCAACATTTTCTCCTTCTGCTGCCAGTGCCAGTGGTGCCATGCATGTGCCCTGCTCCACATCGCCCCCTAATGAAGATTTTTAAAAATTCATTCGTGGGACTTGGACGTTGCTAGTGATCCAGCATTTATTACCCATCCCTAGTTGCCCAAGGGCAGTTGAGAGTCAACCACATTGCTGTGGCTCCGGGGTCACGTGTAGGCCAGACCGGGGTAAGGACAGCAGATTTCCTCCCCTAAAGGGCATTTTTAACGTCTTAAAATTTATTTATTTATTAGTGTTACAAGTAGGTTTACATAGAAACATAGAGGATAGGAGCAGGAGGAGGCCATTTGGCCCTTCGAGCCTGCTCCACCATTCATCACCATCATGGCTGATCATCCAACTCAATAGCCTAGTCCTGCTTTTTCCCCATAACCTTTAATCCCATTTGCCCCAAGTGCTATATCCAGCCGCCTCTTAAATGCATTCAATGTTTTGGCATCAACTATTTCCTGTGGTAATGAATCACATTAACATTGCAATGAAGTTACTGTGAAAATCCGCTAGTCGCCACACTCTGATGCCTGTTCGGGTACACTGAGGGAGAATTTAGCACAGCCAATGCACCTAACGACCATATTTCTTGGACTGTGAGAGGAAACTGGAGCACGCGGAGGAAACCCACGCAAACACAGGGAGAACGTGCAGACTCCACATCGACAGTGTTGAACCAGATATGTTTTTACAACAATCGACAATGGTTATCATTTGACTTTTAATTCCAAATGTTTTATTGAGTTTAAATTCCACCATCTGCCGTGGCGGGATTCGAACCCGGGTCCCCAGAACATTCGCCCGATGGCAGTCATTAATCTGGGGTGACCATCAGCATACAGCTGTGCCTGCAGTTGCTGCAAATGCAAACACGACCTTTAGTGCCAAGCTTTGGGGTCATCCTTTACTAATATCAGCTTTTTATTTCAAACTCTAATTCTCAAGATGCAGCTTTGGAATATAGACTCAGGCTCTGGTAGAATATTAATCACGTCCCAAAACCACTGCACTGCTGTAGTTGATCATTTGTGGTTATAATTACACTTGGCAATTGTAAGGAAAAGGTTAGATGTTTGCAAACAGAAAGCAAGCTGAACTCTGACCCTTGTGTCAAGTTAAACTATTTTAACCTCTTGAAGATGAATGTCGGATATACTCGCTTAATGTTTCGACAACCATAGAAACAATAGAAACCCTACAGTGCAGAAAGAGGCCATTCGGCCCATCGAGTCTGCACCGACAACAATCCCACCCAGGCCCTATCCCCGTTTCCCTACATATTTACCCGCTAATCCCTCTAATCTACGCATCCCAGGACACTAAGGGGCAATTTTAACATGGCCAATCAACCTAACCCGCACATCCTTGGACTGTGGGAGGAAACCGGAGCACCCGGAGGAAACCCACGCAGACACGGGAAGAATGTGCAAACTCCACACAGACAGTGACCCAAGCCAGGAATCGAACCCAGGTCCCTGGAGCTGTGAAGCAGCAGTGCTAACCACTGTGCCACCTTGCCGCCCCAGCCGGTATCCCACAGTGAGGCCTCAGGGACCTGCTCCTGTGCAAAAATCCACTAGCAAAGATCTAAGATTTGTTTGCCAAGTTGCTGTTAAATAACAGTCAGACAGGAGAAACCCTCCGCAGATTTGTTTAGGGACATTTCAAAAATCTGGAGCACACATTCCAAACAGTGGGGGCAATTTTGACTTGAGGGCAATAGAAAAAAGCAGGAAGATATTGGATTATACCACTCGACTGATTTTCAATTCCATTGTGGGGTTTGGTTGGGCTCAGTGAAATTGTAGCATTTTCTTCTCTGCCTCTGTGGAGAGAGATGGTGGTGATGTGGTAATGTTACTGGACTAATAATCCTGAGATCCAGACTGTGCCTCTGGTTCAAATCCCACCATGGCAGTGTGTAAAATTTAAAAAGTTCTATTGATAAAACCATAGAATCATAGATTTCCTGCAGTGCAGAAGGTAGCAATACAGCCCATTGAGTATAACCCACACATCTTTGGACACTAAGGGGCAATTTGGCATGCCCAATCCACCTAACCTGTACATCTTTGGACTGTGGGAGGAAACTGGAGCACCCGGAGGAAACCCACGCAGACACGGGGAGAATGTGCAGACTCTACACAGACAGTCACCTGAGGCCAGAATTGAGCCTGGGTTCCTTGGCGCTGTGAGGCAGCAGTGCTAACCACTCTGCCACTGTGCCGCCAGTGGGATCTTCTAGTCCTGCTGAAGTCAATGGGCTTTTGCGTGGCTCACCCGTCCTGGCACAGGGGAATCTGACGTAAGGGGTCAACTTTGGCGAAACCAGAAAATCCCTCTGGGGGGCGGTGGGGGGGGGGGGGGGGGGGGGGGGGGGGCTGGAAAACCCCACCCACTTATTGCTGCCAACCTTAGCCTAATTCTCCTGTGTTAGACATTCTTGTGCATTGGCATCAACAGCAACTTGCATTTATAGAAAGCATTTGTAGGTGGCAAAACATTCACAGAGACACAACCAGACAAAGGAAGGACACAACAAGCAAAAGAGGGAGTGCTGCATGTGCAAATCAAGAGTCATTTGGACTCAACATGTTAACTCTGTTTCTCTCTCTACAGATGCTACCTGACCTGCTGAGTTTATGCACCAAAGATTTTGATTTGATTTATTATTGCTGCATGTATTAGTAGATAATGAAAAGTGTAGTTTCTTGCACGCTATACAGACAAAACATATCATTCATAGAGAAGGAAAGGAGAGAGTGCAGCATGTGGTGTTATAGTCATAGCCAGGGTGTGGAGGAAAATTCAACTTAGTGCGAGGTAGGTGTGCAGGTTAGGTTGATTGGCTGTGCTAAATTGCCCTGTCAGGGGGGATTAGCAGGCTAAATACGTGGGGTTATGGGGATAGGGCCTGGGTGGGTTTGTTGTCAGTGCAGACTTGATGGGCCGAATGGCCTTCTCCTGCGCTGTGGGGATTCTATGATTCTATGATTTTGTTTGATGTTTTTATTTCACATTAACTTCTGTCCAAATCATCTTGAAGCCTCTTTGCAGCCTCTTCACAACTCACTTTCCGAGCTCATTTGGGGTCATCAGCAAATTTGGAAATATTACATTTGGTTTCCCCCCCCCCCTCCCCCCGCTATCCCCCCAGCCCCCATTCAAATAAAGCAGCTGGAAACCTGGTCTTTCTAAATAGGAGCATTGACTGCCAAAGCAAAGAGTGTATATTGAACTGGTATAAAATACTGCTTGAGCCTCTGCTGGAGTCCAGTTCTGAGCTTTACACCTCCAGAAGAATGGGAAGGCATGAGGGAGCGAGCAAAAGAATAGTTCCAGGAATGCAGGATTCCAGTTACATGGATAGATTTGGGGCTTATTCTCCATCGAGGAGAGACTGTAGAGAGGAGATTTGATAAACATGGTCAGAACCACAGGGGATGTACACAAAGTAGATAGGGAAAAACTGTTCCCATTGATGGCATGGCATGGTGGCACCGCGGTTAGCATTGCTGCCTCACAGTGCCAGGGTTATTGTCTGTGTGGAGTTTGCACGTTCTCCCTGTGTCTGCGTGGGTTTCCTCCGGGTGCTCCGGTTTCCTCCCACAGTCCAAAGATGTGCAGATTAGGTGGATTGGCCATGCTAACTTGCCCCCTTAGTGTCAGGGAGACAAGCTGGGGTAAATGCGTGGGGAAAGGGCCTGGGTGGGATTGTGGTCAGTGCAGACTTGATGGGCCGAATGGCCTCCTTCTGCACTGTAGGATTCTATGATTCTATGAGCGGGTTAGGTTGATTGCCCTACCTAAATTGACCCTAGAGTCAGGGGATTATCAGGGTAAATATGTGGGATTGCGGGAATAGGACCTGGGTGGTATTGTGGTTGGTACAGACTTGATGGGCCAAATGGCCTCCTTCTATACTGTAGGGATTGTATGGATCCTATGATCGAGAGTCAGAGGGCACAGATTTAAAATGAATGGCAAAGGTAACTTGGGGAAAACTTTTCTTTTACTCAGCAGCAGTGGTTAGGATCTAGAATTTTTTTTATTTGTTCATGGCATGCGGGCATCGCTGGCTGGGGCGACATTTGTTACTCACCCCTATTTGCCCTTGAACTTCGTGGCTTGCTAGGCCTTTTCAGAGGGCAGTTAAGAGTCAAACACATTGCGGTGGGTCTGGATGGCAGATTTCCTTCCCTTAAGGACATTAGTGAACCAGATGGGTTTTTACAACAATCGACAATGGTTTCATGGTCATCACAGTAAGGAGTCTAACAACACCAGGTTAAAGTCCAACAGGTTTATTTGGTAGCAAACGAGTCTTTACAGCTAATCAAGTCTTAAAGGTACAGACATTGTCTGTACCTTTAAGACTTGATTAGCTGTAAAGACTCGCATTCCAATCATTATTCATTATTCTGTAAATTGAGTTTGTGTCTTTATATGCCCTGTTTGCTATTTATGAGCAGATCTCCCACTCACCTGACGAAGGAGCAGCACTCCGAAAGCTCGTGGCATTTGCTACCAAATAAACCTGTTGGACTTTAACCTGGTGTTGTTAGACTCCTTACTGTGTTTACCCCAGTCCAACGCCGGCATCTCCACTTCATGGTCATCAGCAGAATCTTAAATCCTGACTTTTATTGAATCCAAATTTCACCATCTGCCATGGTGGGATTCGAATCCAGGTCCCCAGAACATTACCCTGGGTCTCTGGATTATTAATCCAGTGACAATACCACTATGTCGCCGTCTCCCCATAATGCACTGCCTGAGAGCGGTGGAGGAAATTACAATGGTGGCTTTCAAAAGGGAATAATTGGATAAGGACCTGAACAGAAAAAAAACTGCAGAGGATTGGGAGTTGTCCTATCAGCGAGCCAGAATAGACATAATGGGCCGAATGGCCTCCTTCTGTACTTGTAACCATTCTATGATTCTGTGTACAGAATCCCAATGCACCAAACCCTTTGTACAATGTCCGTCGTGTGCGGACTAATTTCCAATGAATCAAACCAACTCCAGAACAAAATTCAAAGCATTAAATCCTCCCAATTCAGTCCGGCTGCGCTGCAGTGGAACAAACCATTCAATCCACATAAAGAGTTCCCAATCAAGGCATAAAATGATTTGTAATTATCCACTTTATAATACTTTGTACACTAAATGTAATTAGTCCATTGCTGAATTTCACTGGCAGATAGCTAACCACTTCTGTGCAGTACAGATGCTAGCTGTTTTCTGTCCTTTCTGACTCAGTTTAATGACGGAATCTCTGACTAACTGGTCTGCGCTACAAAGATTCGCCGATCGCTGTTTGTTATCTGCAGCTTGTCAGAAAGCCTGACTCAAGCATGTTCCTTGTCCAAGCATAACATTACTTGGCACACTGCTGACGCACTTATCAAGATCCAACCTTTAATGATGCTGCTCTGTGTGGACTTTACTCACATCCCCGACATCAGTGAATATGGATGAGTCTGAGGCCAGCACCCCAGGAGAGGAGCTGCAACTAAGCAGCCATAACCACCAAAGCTCCTTCCCTTTCGAAGAGGTGTTCAAACCTAGGACCTGTCTGCTTATTCGATGGATGCTAATGTCTTTGTGGTACTGTTCAAAGAAAAGAATTACAGATCGAACGGCAAGGGAACAGGAGGAGGGATCCCGTTCCATTGTTCACTGAAATCACTGCGATCTAACTCCAATGCAGATCCTTACAGGACATCCTGGTCACATTCTATCAATGACAGTGCACAGGAACATAGGAATTAGGAACAGAATAGGCAAGCCTGCTCTGCCATTCAATCAGCTCAAAGATGCGCAGGTCAGGTTGATTGGCCATGCAAAATTAACCCTAGTGTCAGGGGGATTAGCAGGGTAAATATGAGGGGTTGCGGGTATAGGGCCTGGGTGGGATTGTGGTCGGGGCAGACTCGATGGGCCAAATGGCCTCTTTCTGCACTGTAGGGATTCTATGATTCTATGATCATGGCTGATCTCTCCCTGGTCCCAAATCCACCTCCCCACCTGTTCCCCATTTCCCCTCATTCCTTTTTAAAAATGAGAAATATATCTATCTCCTTCTTGAAACCATTCAATGATTCAGACTCCACCGCGCTATGGGGCAGCGAGTTCCACAAATTCATCACCCTCTGTGAGAAGTAGTTCCTCCTCATCTCAGTTTTAACTCTTCCGCCTCTCAACCCAAACCTGTGACCTCTTTTTTGAGATTGCCCCACAAGGTGAAACATTTGGTCTACATTTACTTTATCAATCCCTCTTAGTATTTTATATACCTCGATCAGATCCCGTCTCATCCTTCTAATCTCCAGCGAGTACAAGACCAAACTGTTTACCCTCTCCTCATACGTCAACCCTTTCATCCCCGGAATCAAGCTGGTGAACCTCCTCTGAACTGCCCCCAATACCACCACATCCTTCCTCAAATAAGGAGACCAAAACTGGATACAATACTCCAGATGTGGTCTCACCAACGCCCGAAACAATTGCAACGACTTTTCTCTAATTCTATACTCCAGTAAATGTCCATCTCTTTCACCAAATTTCCTAACCAGATCAATGGGTTCTGGGTCAAATTGTGTTTGTTAACCAACGTGTGAAGTTGTTGCTGGGTTAGTATGCTATATAAATGTTTTAAGTTATTGTTTGCTGGAAGTCCTTCACAAAAGTGGCCTGAAAAATTTTGAACTTACATTTTTGTGGAGTAGATTCCCACTGGCTTTGAGGAATCACCAGTCATTGTACCTTTCTCCTGATCCCATCCCAAACTTGACTCCTCACTGGTTCGTCTCACTGGAGGTTATCATTATTCAGAAAAACAAAGAACAAAGAAAATTACAGCACAGTAACAGCCCCTTCGGCCCTCCAAGCCTGCACCAACCATGCTGCCCGACTGAACTAAAACCCCCTACCCTTCCGGGGACCATTTCCCTCTATTCCCATCCTATTCATGTATTTGTCAAGACACCCCTTAAAAGTCACTATCGTATCTGCTTCCACTACTTCCCCCGGCAACGAGTTCCAGGCACCCACCACCCTCTGTGTAAAAAACTTGCCTCGTACATCTCTTTTAAACTTTGCCCCACGCACCTTAAACCTGTGCCCCCTAGTAATTGAGTCTTCCACTCTGGGAAAAAGCTTCTGACTATCTACTCTGTCCATGCCTCTTCTAATCTTGTAGACTTCTATCTGGCCACCCCTCAATCTCTGTCATTCCAGTGAGAACAAACAAAGTTTCTCCAACCTCTCCTCATAACTACTGCCCTCCATACCAGGCAACATCCTGGTAAATATTTTCTGTAACCTCTCCAAAGTCTCCACATCCTTCTGGTAGTGTGGTGACTAGAATTGAACACTATATTCAAGTGCGGCCTAACTAAGGTTCTATAAAGCTGCAACATGACTTGCCAATTTTTAAACTCAGTGCCCAGGCCGATGAAGGCAAGCATGCCATATGCCTTCTTGACTACCTTCTCCACCTGCGTTGACACTTTCAGTGACCTGTGTACCTGTACACCCAGATCCCTCTGCCTATCAATACTCTGAAGGTTTCTGCCATTTACTGTATATTTCCCGTCTGTATTAGATCTTCCAAAGTGCATTACCTCACATTTGTCCGGATTAAACTCCATCTGCCTTCTATTCACCCAAGTTTCCAACTGATCTATATCCTGCTGTATCCTCCAACGGTCCTCATCGCTATCTGTAATTTCACCAACCTTTGTGTCATCCGCAAACTTACTAATCAAACCAGTTACATTTTCTTCCAAATCATTTATATATATTACAAACAACAAAGGTCCCAGCACTGATCCCTGAGGAACGCCACTTGTCACAGCCCTCCACTCAGAAATGCACCCTTCCACTGCTACCCTCTGTCTTCTATGACCGAGCCAGTTCTGTATCCATCTTACCAGCTCACCTCTGATCCCATGCAACTTCCACACAGTCTGCCATGCAGGACCTTGTCAAAGGCCTCACTGAAGTCCATGTAGACAACATCCACTGCCCTACCCTCATCAATCATCTTCGTCACTTCCTCGAAAAACTCGATCAAGTTAATGAGACATAACCTCTCCTTCACAAAACCATGTTGCCTCTCGCTAATACGACCACTTATTTCCAACTGGGAGTAAATCCTGTCACGAAGAATCCTCTCCAATAATTTCCCTACCACTGACGTAAGGCTCACCAGCCTGTAATTACCTGGATTGTCCTTGCTACCCTTCTCCAATCTTCTGGGACCTCCCCTGTAGCCAGTGAGGATACAAAGATTTCTCTCAAGGCCCCAGCAATTTCCTCCCTTGCCTCTGTCAGAAGCCGACCTCTATTAGCTACCTTGTCAGAGAATTCAGATTTTGGATTGAATCCCATGGTATTATATCACTGATTGGATATATTTTCAAAGACATAGTGGGATTCTCCCAAAAAAATTCCAAGTGTCGAATTTGTGTAAAATCTGGAGTAAAACTGGAGTAAAAACTCCCACACCCTGAGCACTGCAGAGTGCACTAGCGTGAATCTCGTGCAAAATCAGTGGGCGGTGCCTATTCCTGCTGGAGAGGCCGACAGTATAGCGCTGAGCAGGTCACTGTGCATGTGCAGATCTGTCAGTGTGGAGATCTGTGCGTGAGTAGTAGCCTCGCGCTGCCAGCCTCCCAATCGCTGGCCAGCTCGATCGTCGTCCAGTCCGGCGACCCCACCGATTCCCACATGGCCTGGTCGCTGGCCTCCTGGTCGTGTCCGGGCCAGCCTCGACCCCTCAACTCCCCAGCCCGCCACGATCTCCCCCCCCCCCCCCCCCCTCACACCCCCGGCACGTCTGATCTCCCGATCCCGCCCCCCAGCTTCCCGAGCCCCGATAGTTGGCCTGCCCCTCATAATCTCGTAGACATTAATCAGGTCGCTCCTCAACCTCCATCGTTCCAGTGAGAACCTCTCCTCATAGCTAATGCCCTCCATACCAGGCAACATCCTGGTAAATCTTTTCTGTACTCTCTCCAAAGCCTCCACATCCTTCTGGTAGTGTGGCGACCAGAATTGAACACTATATTCCAAGTGCGGCCTAACTATGGTTCTATAAAGCTGCAACATTACTTGTCAATTTTTAAACTCAATGCCCCAGCCAATGAAGGCAAGCATGCCGTATGCTTCAGATTCCAGCATCCGCAGTAATTTGCTTCCATCCTGGGACAACCGGATGCTGATCCCAGGGTTGCAGAGCGCAATTGGAACAAATTAATGGGTGGCATGGTGGCATAGTGGTTAGCGCTGCTGCCTCACAGCGCCAGGGGCCTGGTTCCGACTCCCAGCTTGGGTCACTGTCTGTGTGGAGTCTGCACGTTCTCCCCGTGTCTGCGTGGGTTTCCTCCGGGTGCTCCGGTTCCTCCCACAGTCCAAAGGTGGATTGGCCATGCTAAATTCTCCCTCAGTGTTACCCGAACAGACGCCGGAGTGTGGCGACTTGGGGATTTTCACAGTAACTTCATTGCAGTGTTGATGTTAGCCTACTTGTGACACTAATAAATGAACTTTAACTTTAATTTACTTTACTTTAATGGAAGAGATGTTTAGCAGTCTAACCAGCACCTGGTAAATGGCAAAAGCCTCTGTTAATTACAGAAGATCTTTGGAATGAGCTGGTGCAGCTAATGACAGTGACACAGTGATGTCACATTAACCTCACATTGCTTCCGTTGTCTTTCTCTTTTGTACAGAAACCGCCATCTCCCAACTCTGATTTGGGGGTCAGTGTTGAGTCTGGTGTTATCTACAGAGATTGTATAAAAACAGATCCTGGTCGATAGGCAGTTTGCGTTCACCCTGACCCTCATTACTGCTGATGAGGAGGAAATCTACTCCAAAGCACTAACATGTGTTGTGCTGGCTCACATGCTTGTCAAACAATGAAGAGCTCAAACCATCAGCCCGTGCTGCTTGGCAGAATGCCTGGCTCGTGGCTCCAAGCCACGCTGAGGGAGAGAGGTCAGAGTGATGGGTGCTGTGGGGGCGGGGGGGGGGGGGGGGGGTGTGTGCGGGTGGAGGGAGGTGGGGGGGGAGGGGGGGGGGGGGGGGGGGGGAAGAAGTCATTTATATCTTTCTTTGATTCACTCCCAGAACATGGGATTGACTGATGCAGCCAGTCCTCGCTAGCTTCCGCCATAGATTTACCAGGTGCTGGTTAGGCTGTTAAACTTCTCTCTCACCTGGGTTCAATTCCCGGCTTGGGTCACTGTCTGTGCAGAGTCTGCACGTTCTCCTCGTGTCTGCATGGATTTACTCCGGGTGCTCTGGTTTCCTCCCACAGTCTGAAAGATGTGCTGGTTAGGTGCATTGGTCATGTTAAATTCTCCCTCAGTGTACCCGAACAGGCACCGGAGTGTGGCGACTCGGGGATTTTCACAGTAACTTCATTGCCGTGTTAATGTAAGCCTACTTGTAACAATAATAAATAAATAACTCATTAATTTTGTTCCAATCGCACTCTGCAGCCCTGGGATCAGCATCCAATGATCCCAGTGCTTGCCCAGGTCAAGTGACTCACTGGGCAGAAGCCAAGTGTTCATTATGTTCAGTCTCTCTCTCTCAGGGAGATTAAACACCCTGGCACCAATATAGAGAGTGGAGAGAGAAGAGTGACCTCTTGGCATTAGAAAGCTGGTGACGAGATACTTGTGCAACCCACAGACTGTCATCTTTTGACACAATGAGTGTCTCGCGAAGCGAATTTAAGGGACAGTCAAGAGTTGCCTTGGGTCTGGAGTCACCTATGACCCCCGACCAGGTAAAGATGGAAGATTTCCTTCCTTGAATCAATTCGGTTTTTCCAACAATTCGTAGCCACTTTTCATTTCCTCTTCATCTTAATCCAATTGAATCCAAATTTCTAAAGTAGGATTTGAATTTGTGTTCCACTGAATGAGTTGTCTCAGGTTAAGGAGTGATGGTGGCTCAGTGGTAATGTCACTGGACTTGTAATCCAGTGGCCTAGGCTGATGCTGTAAGGACATGGGTTCAAATCCCACGATGACAGCTTGTCAGTTAGTTAGCCTGGAATTGAAATATAGGGTGGGATTTTACGGCCTGGCTTGAGCGAGACGGGAAATTCCCGCCTCTTCGCCCTCTCCGATTCTGTGGCAGGTGAGGCGGTAGAATTCTGGCACCAGTCTTCATCATTTCAGTTATCACATCTTATTTTGCAACCACTGTACATAAAGGCACGTACCACAACAGATCTGAAGGGTTGATCAGTAAATTTGCTGATGACACCAAGATTGGTGGAGTAGTGGATGAGGTGGAGGGCTGTTGTAGGCTGCAAAGAGACATAGATAGGATGCAAAGCTGGGCTGAAAAATGGCAAATGGAGTTTAACCCTGATAAATGTGAGGTGATTCATTTTGGTAGAACTAATTTAAATGTGGATTACAGGGTCAAAGGTAGGGTTCTGAAGACTGTGGAGGAACAGAGAGATCTTGGGGTCCATATCCACAGATCTCTAAAGGTTGCCAGTCAAGTGGATAGAGCTGTGAAGAAGGCCTATAGTGTGTTAGCTTTCATTAACAGGGGGTTGGAGTTTAAGAGCCGTGGGGTTATGCTGCAACTGTACAGGACCTTGGTGAGACCACATTTGGAATATTGTGTGCAGTTCTGGTCACCTCACTATAAGAAGGATGTGGAAGCGCTGGAAAGAGTGCAGAGGAGATTTACCAGGATGCTGCCTGGTTTGGAGGGTAGGTCTTATGAGGAAAGGTTGAGGGAGCTAGGGCTGTTCTCTCTGGAGCGGAGGAGGCTGAGGGGAGACTTAATAGAGGTTTATAAAATGTTGAAGGGGATAGATAGAGTGAATGTTCAAAGACTATTTCCTCGGGTGGATGGAGCTATTACAAGGGGGCATAACTATAGGGTTCATGGTGGGAGATATAGGAAGGATATCAGAGGTAGGTTCTTTATGCAGAGAGTGGTTGGGGTGTGGAATGGACTGCCTGCAGTGATAGTGGAGTCAGACACTTTAGGAACATTTAAGCGGTTATTGGATAGGCACATGGAGCACACCAGGGTGATAGGGAGTGGGATAGCTTGATCTTGGTTTCAGATAAAGCTCGGCACAACATCGTGGGCCGAAGGGCCTGTTCTGTGCTGTACTGTTCTATGTCTATGGTACATGATGACAGGATATTCATCATGTCTCAGTTTAGTTGAAAGAATCATAGATGAATCATCGGTTGCCATTTTTCAGTCAGAAACTGGCAGAGTAAAGCATGATGTTCCAAGCATAACATTTCAGAGAGATACTAGATATTTCAGAGATCATTGTACACAATCTTCTCATGATCAGCATCCCAGGTATCTCAAAATTGTTGGTCTTAGAAAAGGACGTATAAACAGAAGTGTCATTTACCATGTGAGGTTAAACAAAGCCTGATCAGTACTGCACCTTCAGTAATTTTTCACCTGAACTTCTGTTTCACCTTCCATCTTCCACAGTTCAGCCTGCACGTACGCCACTTCCGCCACTTAGCTCTCATGTCGACAGGAATCGATCGTTGTAAAATCCATCTGGTTCGCTAATGTCCTTCAGGGAAGGGAATCTGTCGTCCTTACCTGGTCTGGTCTACATGTGACTCCAGATCCACAGCAATATGGGTGGTATGGTGGCACAGTGGTTACCCCTGCTACCTCACAGCATCAGGGGCCTTAGTGAAAGGAGGATTAGCAGGGCAAATATGTGGGGTTACGGGGATAGGGTCTGGGTGGGATTGTGGTCAGTGCAGACTCGATGGGCTGAATGACCTCCTTTTGCACTGTAGGGATTCTATGACTATGAAATGGTTGAGCCAAACACTCAGTTCAAGGGTAATTAGGGATGGGTAACAAATGTTGGTCTTGCCAGAGACACATGCACATCCCCTGAAAGAACAAAGGAAAAAAGGATTAACATTCCAGAGACTGAATTATCATTGGTGGTTGTGTCCTCAGCTGCCTGGGTTCTGCTCTCCAACTCTCACTCTCTAAACCCCTTCCTTTATGTCTCCCTCTTTGACCAAGCTTTTGGTTAACTGTCTTAATCTCGCTGAGCAGAATTTTATGCTCCCCTCAAGGCATGTTCTGAGGTTGGGGAGTGTAAAGTTGAATGGATGGGATTCCCTCCGGGAACCCACCTCCCCAAACCCAGACGCAATTTCATACCTGGGCAGGCAGGACCTTGGGTGGGAAACCGGTCCATCATGTATTAAGGCCCTTGATTTTTGGGCTGGTGACAACGTGTGCGAGTCAGGTGGGAAACAGAGAAAAAAACCTTCCTTCATCCAGGGCAGAAAGAGGCGGGGAGCACCTCAGTCAGAAGGCCATTCAGAGTTTGGGTGCCCTCCCCCCCCCGGGATCTTGGATCTCCGACACTCCCTCCTCCCACCAGCCTACCTCCCAATGCCATGGTCTCTCTCTCTCACAGCACCCCTAGTGCATCCTCTCCCTCCCCTGGGACCCTGGGGACACCCTTCACAATGGCCCTGGAACTAAGTCCCAAGCAGAGCACTGCAGTACCGCTTCTGACCACTGCAACGCTGTGCCTGGTCGGGTTGGAGAGCTGTCGGCCAATCAGAATGGCCGACAGCCCCCACTGGCAGGACTTCCAAGGGTGGGCAAGGGTCCCGTCCACTGCCAGTTGATAGACAGGGGTGAGTGTTAAATGGCAATGAGCTTCTGAGAGTGGGCGGTAGGGAGTTACACACCAACTCCTTGGATGGTGTGCACCAATCACTGGCCATCCTTAAAATTCCATTCCTTTATGTGAACAAACATCCAATCATCTTTGACAATGCTTCTGGAACACTCTATATAAACACTGTTCCACAAAGTGGAGAACCAGAAAGGATTTGAAGCAGGAGATAACGTGATGAATCTTGATTCTGACAACATGTCGATAGAACACAGCAGGAAGATCCTGTGGCATGGTTATACACAGAACAAGTTTGGAAAACTTTTAAAGATAAAAGGTGAGAAAAACCAGTGTTGCATTTGGAAAAATTATGGAATCATACGGGACAGAAAGAATCCATTTCCTTAGTCTTATCTTTGCCTCTGCCCAGTCTTTGAGCGATATCCCCAATTAACTTTATCAGTTTATTTATTAGTGTCACAAGTAGGCTTACATTAACACCGCAATGGAGTTACTGTGAAATTTCCCTAGTCGCCACACTCCGGTGCCTGGCCGGGTACATTGAGGGAGAATTTAGTGTGGCCAATGCACCCTAACCAGTGCATCTTTCGGACTGTGGGAGGAAACCGGAGCACCCAGAGGAAACCCACGCAGACACGGGGAGAATGTGCTGTCTCCGTACAGACAATTTAAGTTTAAATATAAGTTTATTTTTTAGTGTCACAAGTAGGCTTACATTAACACTGTAATGAAGTTACTGTGAAAATCCTTGAGTTGCCACACTCTGGCACCTGTTCGGGTACACTGAGGGAGAATTTAGCATGGCCAATGCACCTAACCAGCACATCTCTGGGACTGTGAGAGGAGACCAGAGCACCCGGAGTAAACCCACGCAGACATAGGGAGAACATGCAGACTCCGCACAGTGACCCAAGCCAGGAATCAAACCCAGGTCCCTAGCGCTGTGAAGCAGCAACGCTAACCACTCTGCCACCATGCTGCTATTATTCCCACTCTTTTTCCAGGCTGCTTAAAATTCACTTCAAGCATTTATTCTTTCAGTTACTATTGAATCTGCTTCCCCAACCTCTGAAACAGTGCATCATATCAACTTACTGTGACTCAAAGTCCAAATGGATTTTACTCCTGGTCTAAGTTCCAGTCCAGTGCCAGAAATGATTTGACAATCATAAAAGTGTGCATAATCACTGTTCAGCTGCACAATTTATTGGACATGTTGGACCTATAGAAAAGAACTTGCAGCCATGGAGTGTGTACCATCTACAAGATGCATTGCAGCAACTCATCAAGGCTCCTTGGGCAGCACCTTCCAAACACACAATCTCTACCATTGGGGCAGCACAGCGGCTCAGTGGTTAGCACTGCTGTCCCACAGCGCCAGGAACCCTGGTTCAATTCCAGCCTCAGGTGACTGTGTGGAGTTTGCACATTCTCTCCGGTTTCCTCCCACAGTCCAAAGATGTGTGGGTTAGGTGGATTCGCCATGCTAAATTGCCTCTTAGTGTTAGGGGGATTAGCAGGGTAAATATGTGGGGTTACGGAAATTGGGCCTGGGTGGGACTGTTGTCGGTGCAGGCTTGATGGGCCGAATGGCCTCTTCTGCACTGTAGTGATTCTATGATTCTAAGAAGGAAAGTGGGGGGGGAGGGTGGGGGTTGTGGGTGTGGCGATAGCGGACACCATGGGAACATCACTCCCTGGAAGTTCCCCTCCAAATCGCTCACCATCTTGATTTGGAAATATATCGTCGTTCCAAACCTTTCGAATCCAGTGCTAAAGGGGTCATAAATCCAAAATTATCAAGTACCGTTTTGCTTTTGAAGAGAGATTGAACACTTTAGGCCTATACTCTCTGGAATTTCGAAGAATGAGGGGAGGTCAAATTGAGGTATACAAGATGATAAAAGGTATGGATAAAGTAGATGTGGATGTTTCCGCTAGTGGGGCATTCTAGGATGAGAGGTCACAGTCTTAGGATAAGGGGTAGCAAATTTAAAACAGAGTTGTGGAGAAACTACTTCTCCCAAAGGTTGTGAATCTGTAAAATTCGCTACCCCAAAGTGGAGTGGATGCTGGGAGAGTGAGTAAATTTAAGGAGGAGTTAGACAGATTTTTAATTGGTAATGGGTTGCAGGGTTATGGGGAGATGGCAGGAAAATGGGGATGAGGAGCATATCAGCCATGATTGAATGGTGGAGCAGGCTCGATGGGCTGAATGGCCTAATTCTGCTCCTATATCTTATGAACTTATGCATTATGCTCAGCTAAGACAGCATGATTTCTGGCATGAGCTTCACTTCATCGCATATTCATCAATGATTCTGAAAACCTTCAATAAGTGCTTCCTGAAGGGAAGCTTCTCTTTAACACTTACTGATTCCCTCAGGGAATCCATGGATCTATGCACAACATGTTGCGTTGTGTTTTTATAATGATATAAAGGCAGCAATCACTCATAAGGGTTTGGATAAATATGTTGTGGCTTCATTTATTTAGTCGAGGAACATGGAAACAGATATGTATGGATAGAAAGCTTGAAGATACCAACAGCAGGGCTGTGTGCTGTGTGTTCTGGTCGAAAGCTAAAGTGGAACTGAGACTGGGTCACATGCCACATTGCCTTTGGTTATGACACTGATATTTATCTGCTTATCAGGAACAGAGGTCGGGACCAAATCCTGACAGTCCTTGGACCTCATGCGTGTGTGCAGGCCAGGAACTTGCGCGGTTTGATATTTTTACTTTCTTCAGGCCCCGCGCCTAGAAAGAAAAGTGAGAAAACTCAGGTCAGGTGACCAGATGCAGAGCGCCAGAGTCAGCATATGTCCCAGAGAGAGGGACAAGAGAGGGAGAAATGGGTCAAGGCCCCAAAGGTAGTCCCAGGTACGGGACAAACGGTGAGGACAGAAACAGGTCTCAGTTAAGTGAAGAAAAAGAGTGGAGCAGAGAAATAAGTGCTGATTAGGAAACGGGATGTGAAGAACAGACTTTAAGTGAAGTGGCCTCAGGAGAAGCCCTAGTGATCAAAGAGGTCTCAGAGGGAGAAAAATCCAAGAAGGCTATTGAAAGTCAGTGACTACTCTATGGGCCATTGGGGTAAAGGTGCCCCTTTGGAGCACTGATGTTCTGCTCTGAGCAGGCAGAAGAGCTGAGATTGTGCTTGTAAAAGTTGATGCTGGAATGTGCTCAGGAACCCAGCGGAATGGAATCTCAGCAGGCGAGATTGGAACCCTGCGAGGTAATTGGAGCATTTTTTGGAGAGAATTCCAAGAAGAAATCTTCGTAGGAGAAGGTTGGAAAC
Organism: Mustelus asterias; assembly: GCF_964213995.1. Lineage (NCBI taxonomy): Eukaryota > Metazoa > Chordata > Chondrichthyes > Carcharhiniformes > Triakidae > Mustelus > Mustelus asterias. The sequence continues at coordinate 7,624,208 of NC_135814.1, forward strand.
CCTCATATGAGAGCCAAAGGCCGCGATTCTCCCATCGCGACCCACAACTTTTCTGGCGGGTTGAGCTGGGAGATGCGCGTTGCCGGCCTTAGAGTCATTCAGTCATAGAGGTTTACAGCATGGAAATAGGCCCTTCGGCCCAACTTGTCCATGCCGCCCTTTTTTTTTTACCCCTCAGCTAGTCCCAATTGCCCGCGTTTGGCCCATATCCCTCTATACCCATCTTACCCATGTACCTGTTAAACGCTTTTTAAAAGACAAAATTGTACCCGCCTCTACTACTACGCTTGTTCCAGACACTCACCACCCTCTGTGTGAAAACATTGCCCCTCTGGACACTTTTGTATCTCTCCCCTCTCACCTTAAACCTACGCCCTCTAGTTTTAGACTCCCTTACTTTTGGGAAAAGATATTGACTATCTAGCTGATCTGTGCCCCTCATTATTTTATAGACCTCTATCAGATCGCCCCTCAGCCTTCGATGCTCCAGTGAAAAAAGTCCCAGTCTATCCAGCCTCTCCTGATAACTCAAACCATTAAATCCTGGTAGCATCCTAGTAAATCTCTTCTGCACTCTTTCTAGTTTAATAATATCCTTTCTATAATAGGGTGACCAGAACTGTGCACAGTATTCCAAGTGTGGCCTTACCAATGTCTTGTACAATTTCAACAAGACGTTCCACCTCCTGTATTCAATGTTCTGACCAATGAAACCAAACATGCTGAATGCCTTCGTCACCACTCTGTCCACCTGTGACTCCACTTTCAAGGAGCCATGAACCTGTACCCCTAAATCTCTTTGTTCTATAACTCTCCCCAATGCCCGACCATTAACTGAGTAAGTCCTGTCCTGGTTCAATCTATCAAAATGCATCACCTCGCATTTATCTAAATTAAACTCCATCTGCCATTCGTCAGCCCACTGGCCCAATTGATCAAGATCCCGTTGTAATCCGAGATAACCTTCTTCACTGTCCACTATGCCACCAATCTTGGTGTCATCTGCAAACTTACTAACCATGCCTCCTATATTCTCATCCAAATCATTAATATAAATGACAAATAACAGTGGACCCAGCACCGGTCCCTGAGGGACACCGCTGGTCACAGGCCTCCAGTTTGAAAAATAACCCTCTACAACCACCCTCAGTCTTCTGTGGTCTTTGTCTCAGCCTTGTTCCGGGAATTGCGCATGTGCCGGGAACTCATGTGTATCGCCCAGAGCCGGCGAACAGTCGCCAGTCAGACCATGCTGGAAAACGGCGTGAAGGCAGGTAAGTCAGTTGAATCTGTTTTTAATATGTTTTAAATATGCTTAGCAGTTCATTATCGGGGACTTTCAGTTTACACTAGCTCCCCACGTTCGGGGAACGAATGGGAGACCCTGCTGGAATGAAAGGAGGGCAATCAGGGCCCCCAGGGGGTTGGGCGGCAGAGGGGTGATGCCCCCTGGGCAGGGGCACCCTGGCAGTGCCAGCCTGTGCCCTCTGGCACTGCCCAAGGGGAACGTGCCCATGCCCAGGGGGCACCTTGGCATTGCCCATCAGGCATGGGGCAGTGCCAAGAGGGCAGTGTCTACAGTGGGCGGGTCCTAGGGGCAATCGGTGGGGGTGGGGGGTCCCACTGCCAATCTGCAGACAGGATCGGTCTGGGATGGAGGGAGGGCAGCGATTGGTGCGGACTGGAGGAGTGGTCTACTGGGTTGGGGGCGGGGGGGCGGTCTGATCCCAAGGGGGGTCAGTGGGGCGGGTCTGCCGGGGTGAGGGGGGATCGCCACTGCTAGGGGGTGGGGCCTGGGCATCGGGGTGTTCCAGGACGGTGGGGGGAGGGGGGGAGGGGCTGACCCGGGAATTGTGGTGGAGGCTGCGATTGGGCCGTGGGGGGTGCTGGAGGGGCAGCACTGCGGGCGTCCTGGGCTGGCCAACAATCGGGCAGTCTGACAGATCGGAGCCACTGCGCATGCGCAGAGTTCCAGAACTGAGTTCCAGAATAGGCCCCGCTCCCCTGGGTTTTTAATGAGACTCACGACTGGGACCTCTGCAGTGCGCAGAGTGCAGAGATTCAGGTGAGAAGCTGAACTGACAAAACAGTCGGAACTTAGAACAGTTTCCCCGCCAATTCAGCACTTTTGGGAGAATCGTCCCCAAAGTTTCTGTGAGATTGGTTGACTCACGGTGTTACAGATGTCTGGGTGGGTTATTGCAAAATCCATGGAATCTGCTTTGGTTGCATTTGGCATTTATTGTGCAATGTGGTCTGTCTGGCCACAGTTTGCCTGTCACTTCACATGTAACTCATACCCTGAATATTTGGAGTGTAAGATGGGCATTGCAAATTGTTTATCTTTCTAACCCTGTATCATCACATTTATTTTTGTATGTTCAAAACCCGTGGAATCTTGTGGCTTTCTTCACTTAGTAAATATCTTGGACCTCAAAGTTTGTCTACTTTAAACAAACTATTACTGATCCCCAACAACTTAGGGTCAGGTCAAGGAGAATGGTCGCTTCCAGTGATGTTATGCTGATATCCCCTCAAGATATATTATCACATGTTGCAGTGTGGAACCAGTCAGAAACCAGGTTTAGTTTGCCTGCTGCGTGAATGTAATTTCCCAACATGAGTTAGCAAGTGTATGGATTCGTGGAGATGAAATACTGATTATCCATTGTCTATATGATCGCCGGGACCTTCTGTTCCTATTGGGGGAAGGGGGGATTTTCCGACTGCTCATTCCGATGGGGTTTTCTGGTCTTGCTGCAGTCAATGGAGATTTGGCTGAGCGTCAAATCCTCCATCCTCACTTGCAGCGGCAGTGGGGCGTGAGCAGCCATTAAGATCGCCCCCATTGTCTCAGGTTGAGGATTCTGGGTCTGTACTCGTTGGAGTTTAGGAGGATGAGGGGTGATCTTATTGAAACCATTTGGAGTATTGTAAGCAGTTTTGGGCCCCGCATCTAAGGAAGGGAGTGCTGGCCTTGGAAAGGGTCCAGAGGAGGTTCACAAGAATGATCTCTGGAATGAAGAGCTTGTTGTATGAGGAACGGTTGAGGAATCTGGGTCTGAACTCGATGGAGTTTAGAAGGATGAGGGGGGATCTTATTGAAACTTACAGGATGCTGCGAGGGCTGGATAGAGTGGATGTAGAGAGGATGTTTCCACTAGTAGGAAAAACTAGAACCAGAGGGCACAACCTTAGGCTGAAGGGACGATCCTTTAAAACAGAGATGAGGAGGAATTTCTTCAGCCAGAGAGTGATGAATCTGTGGAACTCTTTGCTGCAAAAGGCTGTGGACACCACATCATTGAGTGTCTTTAAGACAGAGATAGATAGGTTTTTGATTAATAAGGGGATCAGTGGTTATGGGGAAAAGGCAGGAGAATGGGGATGAGAAAAATATCAGCCATGATTGAATAGCGGAGCAGTCTCGATGGGCCGAGTGGCCTAATTCTGCTCCTATGTCTTATGGTCTTATGGCCTTATGGGTAGCAGGAGAGGGCGATGGTTGGGGAAATAATTCTCTCACAGTTTGTATCCCCTGCTCACCATCCAGTGACCCTCTGAGAGACGCTGGCATGCTGGGCATTGAATAAATGACAGGATTTGGCTGTCATGGTGATTCTCGGCCCACAATATGATTGGTCAGTTGTCGCTGATCGTCAAGAATGGCTACTTCGGATGAGGAGAGATCTTAAGCGCACAAATACCTGAACGAAGCAATTGAGCTCAGGTAAGCAGAGGAGAATGTTCAGGTAGAGTTGTGGCTTCATCGTGGCTGGGTCAAAATCCTGGAACTCTCTACCCAACAGCGCTTTGAGAGCAACTTCACCTCACAGGCTGGAGTCATTCAAAGAGAAGGCCTCACCGTTGCTTCTCAGGGCAAAGGGAAATGAGCAGTGATAACTGGCAGCTTTGTCAGCTTTGCCAATACCCCGAGAATGAATCAAGAAACATTAATATCGTAATCTAATTTCCTTTCTGTTTGAGTCTCCTCAAAATAAAACAAAAATTTCAGACCGAGGGAAAGATTATTTTTGTCATCTTCTGTATTTTACCTGATGTGACTCGGGATAGAAGATGTCATGTCTCACCCCAGAGGTCTGAGTAAGTAATCCTTGCAGTACTGAAATGTTAAACCAAGAGTCCCATCTGCCCTCGCCCTTTCCCCTCCGCCCTCCCACCCTTAGGTGAAGGCAAAAAAGGCGGCATGGTGGCACAGTGGTCAGCACTGCTGCCTCACAGCACCAGGGACCCGGGTTCAATTCCTCGGGTCACTGTCTATGTGGAGTTTGAAAGATCTCCCCGTGTCTGTGTGAGTTTCCTCCGGGTACTCCAGTTTCCTCCCACAGTCCAAAGATGTGCAGGTTAGGTTGATTGGCCATGGTGAATTGGGCCCCTTAGTGTCCCAAGGTGTATAGATTAGGGGAATTAGTGGGATTATATATGTAGGGTTGCGGGGTTAGAACCTGGGTAATTATAATGACTTCAATCAGGCCATTAGGTTGGCCTATTGGAACTTGAAATCCCTGATTAAGGAGCCAATTGATGGGCCAATCAGGGAGTCTTTTCCTTGTATTTAATCGGGAGTGTCAGTTCCTCTGGCACTCCCAGAGGTAGACTGCTGACTGCGAGCACTCTGTGTACTGATGTTGGAATTGCAAATAAAGGGATTTTGGTGAAGAGGCTTCTGCCTCCGTAGACTTATTACAGTAAGATGCTCTGTCGGAGAGTCAGTTCAGACTCTCACATTATCTCCTTGTGCAGAGTAGGGATTCTATGGTTCTGTGAAAAGATCCCCAGTGCCCTGGCACTATTTCAAGGTGGGCAGGGAATGGACTGGGGCTGTCAATGGTGCCCTTCCCAATATTCATCTCTTAACCAACAACTAAAATAGATTACCAGGTCATTACTACATTGCAGTTTGTGGGATCTTGCTGTGTGCAAACTGACAGCTGGGTTTTCTGACAACAGTGACGAGGCATCAAAGGGTTTGGAACATCCTGAGCAAGCCATTCCCGTTTTTAAATATCAGAGTGCGATCTATTAGCGTTTATTTCAGAGGAAACCAAGTTGGAAAGCACGAAAGATGGACCCGCCAATAAAAGCCTTTCATCTGCTGAGGTTGAGGAGGAGTTGATGAGGGGGTGGTCAGGTTGGGGCTGGGCGGATAAATGGGGAACACTTGACGGCCTCATTTTCCAAGCGTTTAATCGCTTCTTTGCTGAACACACAGGCCCTAACCTTGATTACAGGAGCTGAAAGCACTAAAAAAAAAGTAAATAAGTAGTGGGGAAAGAAGAAATAACATCCCAGCAAGGGCCAGAGCAGAGGAACAGCACGTGTCCCTGCCAAAGCCTCCAACCAGCTCTGGGATTCGGTCTCTCTCCAAATTGACATCTGGGCACCAGCTGTCTGTGGGTCCGGGCCTACTTGTGGAGAGGCTGCCCCCTGCTGCACAGAGACTGGAAGAGCATTTCAGAAAACCTTTCTCCAACACCAAATGTACTTATTTTATTATTAATTAGTGTCACAAGTAGACTTACGTTAACACTGCAAGTTACTGTGAAAATCCCCTAATCGCCACACTCCGGCGCCTCTTCAGGTACACTGAGGGAAAATTTAACATGGTAAATGTACCTAACCAATAGATCTTTTATTTGATTTGTTTTGATTTATTGTCACATGTATTAACATACAGTGAAAAGTATTGTTTCTTGCGTGCTATACAAACAAAGCATACCGTTCATAGAGAAGGAAAGGAGAGAGTGCAGAATGTAGTGTTACAGTCATAGCTAGGGTGTAGAGAGAGATCAACTTAATACAAGGTAGGTCCATTCAAAAGTCTGATGGCAGCAGGAAAGAAGCTGTTCTTGAGTCGGATGGTACGTGACCTCAGACTTTTGTATCTTTTTCCCAAAGGCAGAAGATGGAAGAGAGAATGTTCAGGGTGCATGTGGTCCTTAATTATGCTGGCCGCTTTGCCGAGGCAGCGGGAAGTATAGTCAGAGTCAATGGATGGGAGGCTGGTTTGCGTGATGGATTGGGCTACATTCACGACCTTTTGTAGTTCCTTTCGGAACTTTGGAAGGAAACCAGAGCACCCGGAAGAAACCCATGCAGACACGGGGAAAATGTGCAAACTCCACACAGACAGTGACCCAAGTCGGGAATCGAACTCATGTCCCTGCCACTGTGAGGCAGCAGTGCTAACCACTGTACCACCAGTCTTAGCCCCCAGCCAAAATCCACATGAATGCTGCTCCCCTTTTCTCTCAACCTATTTTTGAATGAAATGTGAACAGATAGCATTAGTTTATTTATAAATAAGACCTCAGGATTTTACAATTCAGGACTTCAGGATTTTACAATCAGTCGAGTACCCCTTGAAGGATAGTCGCTGTCACAATGTAAGAAAGGCAGTGGCAAATTTGCACACAGCAAGATCCCATTAACAGCAAAGTGATAGTCTGCTATTTAGCAATTTTGGTTGAGTGGTTAATATTGAGTGGTGTGCGAGGGCAAAAGGTGGGCCAGCGCCCAATGTAGATCGGTGAGGCCCAGGGCAATGGATTTGGTGTGAGTTTGGATACGGGGCTTTCCTTGCTCCAGATTTCCCTCCCCGTTCCCCATTTCTGACCAAAAAAAGGAGAGCGGACAACAGGACATCCCAAGGGGCTATTTGCAGCAAATTAAATACTTTATATCTGCTATGATAATTCTCAACTCCACTTTATCCCCGTAACCTTTGATTAAAAACCTGTCTATCTCAGCCTTGAACATACTTAACAACCCAGGCTTGATGGGCCGAATGGCCTCTTTCTGCACTGTAGGGATTCTATGATTCTGTGACCTGATGGAGGTGTGTAAGATTATGAGAGGCATAGATAGGGTGGACAGGAAGACACTCTTTCCATTAGTAAAGAGGTCAAAAACCAGGGGGCTTAGATTTAAGGTAAGGGGTGGAAGGCGAAGGGGGGAGTTGAGGAGAAACCTTTGCATTGCAGAGGGTTGCAGCAGTCTGAAGCTCGTTGCTTGAAAGGGTGGTTGAATCAGAAACTCCTGTAACATTTAAGAAGCTTTTAGATATTCACTTGTGCTGCCATAACTTCCAGGGCTATGGGCCAAGTTAGATCCTCATTGACCAGTGTGGACATGATGGGCCAAATGGCCTCCTTCTGTGCTGTAAACATCCATATACTATCCTCTACTGAATGCCCTGACCTCCTATCATTCCTCAGTGAGCCTGGATAATGAGTGTTTTCTATATTCTACAACTGAACCTTCACACTCAAACCAATCTTATTAGAGAAGATGTTTCCACTAATTGGAAAAACTAGAACCAGAGGGCACAACCTCAGGCTAAAGGGACGATCCTTTAAAACAGAGATGAGGAGGAATTTCTTCAGCCAAAGAGTGATGAATCTGTGGAACTCTTTGCCGCAGAAGGCTGTGGAGGCCAGGTCATTGAGTGTCTTTAAGACAGAGGTAGATAGGTTCTTGATTAATCAGGGGATCAGGGGTTATGGGGAAAAGGCAGGAGAATGGGGATGAGAAAAATATCAGCCATGATCGAATGGCGGAGCAGACTCGATGGGCCGAGTGGCCCAATTCTGCTCCTATGTCTTATAAGAACATAAGATAAGAACATAAGAAATAGGAGCAGGAGTAGGCCATCTAGCCCCTCGAGCCTGCCCCGCCATTCAATAAGATCATGGCTGATCTGACGTGGATCAGTACCACTTATCCGCCTGATCCCCATAACGCTTAATTCCCTTACCGATCAGGAATCCATCCATCCGCGCTTTAAACATATTCAGCGAGGTAGCCTCCACCACCTCAGTGGGCAGAGAATTCCAGAGATTCACCACCCTCTGGGAGAAGAAGTTCCTCTTCAACTCTGTCTTAAACCGACCCCCCTTTATTTTGAGGCTGTGTCCTCTAGTTTTAACTTCCTTACTAAGTGGAAAGAATCTCTCCGCCTCCACCCTATCCAGCCCCCGCATTATCTTATAAGTCTCCATAAGATCCCCCCTCATCCTTCTAAACTCCAACGAGTACAAACCCAATCTCCTCAGCCTCTCCTCATAATCCAAACCCCTCATCTCCGGTATCAACCTGGTGAACCTTCTCTGCACTCCCTCCAATGCCAATATATCCTTCCTCATATAAGGGGACCAATACTGCACACAGTATTCCAGCTGCGGCCTCACCAATGCCCTGTACAGGTGCATCAAGACATCCCTGCTTTTATATTCTATCCCCCTCGCAATATAGGCCAACATCCCATTTGCCTTCTTGATCACCTGTTGTACCTGCAGACTGGGCTTTTGCGTCTCATGCACAAGGACCCCCAGGTCCCTTTGCACGGTAGCATGTTTTAATTTGTTTCCATTGAGATAGTAATCCCATTTGTTATTATTTCCTCCAAAGTGTATAACCTCGCATTTCTCAACGTTATACTCCATTTGCCATATCCTCGCCCACTCACTCAGCCTGTCCAAATCTCTCTGCAGATCTTCTCCGTCCTCCACACGATTCACTTTTCCACTTATCTTTGTGTCGTCTGCAAACTTCGTTACCCTACACTCCGTCCCCTCCTCCAGATCATCTATATAAATGGTAAACAGTTGCGGCCCGAGTACCGATCCCTGCGGCACGCCACTAGTTACCTTCCTCCAACCGGAAAAACACCCATTTATTCCGACTCTTTGCTTCCTGTCGGATAGCCAGTCCCCAATCCACTTTAACACACTACCCCCAACTCTGTGTGCCCTATGGTCTTATCCTAACTGGAACAGCTCTTTCCAATGTCGGTCACTTACATTAAAGATCTCCAGTCTTTCCCACCTCTGCACCTCTCTTAACTCACTCAGGATTCTGAGGCTGACGGCACTGCCCCTTTAAGAGGAGCTAAATGGCCACTTGTACTCCATCTCCCTACCCACCCACCCCCCCCGCCCCCATACCCTCAGACAGATGAAGAATAAATGGCTTGGCAGTCGTACAATGGCAACACAAAATCTTAGGTTCAGAGCTGCGCACTGTGCTGTAGCTGTGAGGAAAAATTGTCAAACTTGCTCACACTTAGCAGAAGTGGGGTCCTGAAGAAACAAAGCCAGAGATGTATTTGGCTTTTGAACAGTGCCACATTCAACAGGGAGTGCTGCTCACAACACGCAAAACACAGATACCAAAGTATCATTTGCCAAGACTTGGAGGATGCCATGCCAGAGCAGCATTGCATTAGGATAAATGCGTGGATTCTTTATCTGCGTTCAACTTAAGGTTTAGCAGAGACAGAAAAGAACAGGACAGGACAACAGATGTTCTTAAGACGGACTCACTGTTCAAATCCTCTATTTACACATTTGTACACACACTCATGCACACACGCTGCACAAGTCTGTGCCCAAACATACATGCACACAAACACAGCCCCTACTCCAGTCATTAAGGGTTTGGTTTAGTTTAGTCGCACTCTCATCTCTGACTCAGCGGATTGTGGGTTCAAGTCTCATTGAGGTCGTGTTTCACCTATGGGAGGTGCTGCTTTGCAGGTATGAGATTACAATGAGGCGGACAGAAAAAATCCCAAGGCATTATTCTGAAGAACAGCAGGCAGTTTAGCCCTGATGGCCAATAATCATCCTTCAATCCACATCACAAAAACATAAACAGAATACTTGGCCATTACTCTATTGTTGTGTTTGGGAGCTTGCTTTGTGTAAATTGGCTCTTGTGTTCCCTGCATTCGAACAGTGTAACCTTTCTCCAACACCAAATTTACTTATTTTATTGTTAATTAGTTCCACAAGTAGGCTTACACTAACACTGCGATGAAGTTACTGTGAAACTCCCCTAGTCGCCACACTCCGACGCCTGTTCAGGTACACTGAGGGAGAATTTAGCATGGCCAATGCACCTAACCAGCACGTCTTTCGGATTGTGGGAGGAAAGCTGAGCACCCGGTGGAAACCCACACAGACACGAGGAGAAGGTGCAGACTCCACACAGACAGTGAGCCAAGCTGGGAATTGAACTTGGATTCCTGATGCTATGAGGCAGCCGTGCTAACAACTGTGCCACCGTGCCACCCATGATGTATCACAGCTTGGTATGACTCCTGCTCTGACCAAGACTGCAAGAAACTACAAAAGGTTGTGAACGTAGCCCAGTCCATCACGCAAACCAGCCTCCCATCCATTGACTCTGTCTACTCTTCCCGCTGCCTCAGAAAAGCAACCAGTATAATCAAGGATCCCACTCACCCCGGATATACTCTCTTCCACCTTCTTCCATTGGGAAAAAGTTATAAAAGTCTGAGGTCACGTACCAACCGACTCAAGAACAGCTTCTTCCCTGCTGCTGTCAGACTTTTGAATAGACCCACTTTATATTAAGTTGATAGGCTGAGGGAGCTCGGTCTTTTCTCCTTGGAGAGACGAAGGATGAGAGGAGACCTAATAGAGGTGTATAAGATGTTGAGAGGCATAGATCGGGTGGACTCTCAGAGGCTTTTTCCCAGGGTGGAAATGTCTGCTGTGAGAGGACACAGGTTTAGGGTGCTGGGGGGTAGGTACAGGGGAGATGTTAGGGGTAAGTTTTTCACACAGAGGGTGGTGGGCGAGTGGAATCGGCTGCCGTCAGTGGTGGTGGAGGTGAACTCAGTAGGGTCTTTTAAGAGACTCCTGGATGAGTACATGGAGCTTAATAGGATGGAGGGTTACAGGTAGGTCTAGAAGGTAGGGATGTGTTCGGCACAACTTGTGGGCCGAAGGGCCTGTTTGTGCTGTAGTTTTTCTTTGTTTCTGTGCTTCTCTATGCCCCAGCTATGACTGTAACACTATATTCTGCACCCTTTCCTTTCTTTCTCCCCTATGCACTCTATGAACGGTATGTTTTGTCTGCATAGCATGCAAGAAACGACACTTTTCACTGTATCCCAGTACATGTGACAATGGCAGTGCTTCTGTAGTGCAGTGGTTATCACGTTTGCCTCACACGCAAAAGGTCCCCGGTTCCCTAATACTTTGGGTGGCACGGTGGCACAGTGGTTAGCATTGTTGCCTCACAGCGAAGGGGCCCGGAATCGATTCCTGGCTTGGGTCACTGTCTGTCAGAAGTCTGCACGTTCTCCCCATGTCTGCGTGGGTTTCCTCCGGGTGCTCCAGTTTCCTGCCACTGTCCAAAAGACGTGCTGGTTAGGTGCATTGGCCATGCTAAATTCTCCCTCAGTGTACCCAAACAGGTGCCAGAGTGTGGCGACTAGGGGATTTTCACAGTAACTTCACTGCAGTGTTAATGTAAGCCTACTTGTGACAATAATAAATAAATATTTCAATTATAAATCAAATCAAATCACTGGAAAGTTAAGAGGTGACCTGATTATTGTGTTTGAGATGATTGGAACTAGCTCCCTAAAAAGACAGTTGAGGTTAAAAGTCATTGAACATTTCAAAACTGAGGTCAACTCTTTGTTGTTAGGGAAGGGTATTAAGGATGTTGGAACTAAGGAGGATAGACAGAGTTATAAGGCACGGACCAGCCAAGATCTCATTGAGTGGTGGAGGGTGGAACATGGCTCGAGGGACTGAATGGCCTGATGATGAGAGAGGAGACCAGGAAGGGAAGGGATAATTGCCGATCAAGTGAGGGTTAAGGGGCCCTCTCCAGGTCAGAATGAACAACAATGTAATCATCAGGGTAAAAAGAAACAAGATAAGGCAGCAGATTGAGAGCAAACAGATATGGCTGTCAATCTAGCTGGGGTGAAAGAGGCGACTGAGAGAGAATTTGTTCAGGCTGAGAATAAGTTCAGCCAAGTGAAGGAGGGTGATGGTAAACGGGTGGTGCCAAGGAACATTAAGAAGTCATCTTGAATCACTTAAGTAGGTGCCATGCATACTGCCAGACATCCTGCCAGTGTGGCTTACTAATGGAGCCTTGGAATCCATGTGATTTAACATTTCACTAAATTACAGGGATTAGAGGGAGCCATTAATAACTAACACTTCTCTAACACCTTCCTGATAAACAGACCCGGGCAACCAACGACGCTTATTCCAACAGCAACTTGTGCACTCACTAATCCTTCAGTATTACAATTGGCTCAAGCCAGAAGCAATTTTCATAGATTCTTAGATATTTGCAGCACAGAAGGAGGCCATTCAGCCCATCATGTCCACGCCAGTTGACAAAGATTAATCCCATTTTCCAGTGTTTGGACCTTAGCCCTGGAGGTTATGGCAGCGCAAGTGAATATCTAAATGTTCCTGAAATGTTACGGGAGTTTCTGACTTAACCACCCTTTCAGGCAGCAAGTTCCAGACTCCCACCACCCCCTCGGTGAAAATGTTTCTCCTCAATTCCCCTCTTAGCTTTGTACCTCTTATCTTCAATCTCTACCCCCTGGTTATTGCCCCCTCTACTAATGGAAAGAATGTCTTCCTATCCACCCTATCTATGCCCCTCATAATCTCACACACCCTCTATTGGGTCCCCATCTCAACTCAGTTGTGGGGACTGTGCATTAAGAAGGATATATTATCCTTGGAAGAGATCTACCAGTGCAGATACGCCAGAATGACACTGGGGCTAAATGGATTCAATTGTGAGGACCTGTTGCCTCGAAGGACCCGATTTTCCTCAACATTGGCGCCCCGCAAGGCACTGTCCTCCGTCCCTTACTATACTCCTTAGACACTAATGACTGTGTGGCAAAATTTCCCTCCAACTCGATTTTCAAGTTTGCTGATGCACTCCAATTGTGGCCAAACCAGCTTTTAAACAGTTCCAGCCTCACCTCCCTGTTCTTGTTTATTTCTATTCATTTTAGAGGGATGCGGGTGTCACTGGCAAAGCCAGCATTTATTGTCCACCCCTACTTCCTCTTCAGAATGTGGTGGTGAGCTGTCTCCTTGAACCGCTGCAGTCCATGTGGTGTAGGTGCACCCACAGTGCTGTTATGGAGGGAATTCCAGGATTTTGACCCAGTGACAGTGAAGGAACGGTGATATCTTCCAAGTCAGGGTGGCGGGTGACTTGAATGAACCTCCAGGTGCTGGTGTTCCCAGGTATCTGCTACCCTTGTCCTTCTAGACAAGGTAGTGGTCGTGGGTTTGGAAGGTATTGTCCAAGGAACCTTGGTGAATTACTACAGTGCATCTTGTAGATGGTAAACACGGCCACTACTGCTTGTTGGTGATGGAGGGTGTGAATGTTTATGGAAGGGATAGCAGTTAATTAGGTTGCTTTGCCCTGAATGGCGTCAAACTTCTTGAAAGTTGCTGAATCTGCACTCACCCAGACAAGTGGAGAGCTTTCCATCACACTTCTGATTGGTGACTTGTAGATGGTGGACGGTCTTTGGGGTGGTCAGAAGGTGAGTTACTCGCCGCAGGATTCCTAACCTTTGACCTGCTCCTGTAACCACAGTATTTATATGGTTTGTTCAGTTCAGTTTCTGGTCAATGATAACCCCCAGAAAGTTGATAATAGGGGAATCAGCGATGGAAATGCCATTGAATGTCAAGGGGCGATGGTTAGATCCTCTTTCAATGGTCATTACCTGGCACTTGTGTGGCGCAAATGTTACTTGCCACTTGTCAGCCCAAGCCTGGATATTCTCCAAATCTTGCTGTATTTGGACAAGAACTGTTTATGTATCTGAGGAGTTATGAATGGTGCTGAACATTGTGCAATCATCAAACCTTATCAAAAGCCTTGCTAAAGTCCAGTTAGATATAACAAATGCATTACCCTCATCAACACTCTGAGTTACCTTCTCAAAAAGTTGATTACATTTATCAAAACTTCGCTTAGCTGTACTCTGTGCACATCCCTTGATTTCCCCATTCCACCCCTGCTCCTAAATCCCTACAGGATAAAGAAGTCCAGTCCAAAGATTAGGAAATCAGAAACACAAAGGGACTTGAGAGTCATTGTTCAAGATTCTCTTAAGGTTAACGCGCAGGTTCAGTCAGCAGTTTGGAAGGCAAATGCAATGTTAGCATTCATGTCGAGTGGGCTAGAATACAAGAGCAGGGATGTACTTCTGAGGCTGTTTAAGGCTCTGGTCAGACTCCATTTGGAGTATTGTGAGCAGTTTTGGGCCCCATATCTAAGGAAGGATGTGCCGGCCTTGAAAAGGGTCCAGAGGTGGTTCACAAGAATGATCTCTGGAATGAAGAGCTTGTCATATGAGGAACGGTTGAGGACTCTGGGTCTATACTCGTTGGAGTTTAGAAGGATAAGGGGGGATCTTATCGAAACTTACAGGATACTGTGAGGCCTGGGTAGAGTGGACGTGGAGAGGATGTTTCCACTAGTAGGAAAAGCTAGAACCAGAGGGCACAACCTCAGGCTGAAGGGACGATCCTTTAAAACAGAGATGAGGAGGAATTTCTTCAGCCAAAGAGTGGTGAATCTGTGGAACTCTTTGCCGCAGAAGGCTGTGGAGGCCAGATCATTGAGTGTCTTTAAGACAGAGATAGATAGGTTCTTGATTAATAAGGGGATCAGTGGTTATGGGGAAAAGGCAGGAGAATGGAGATGAGAAAAATATCAGCCATGATTGAATAACAGAGCAGACTCGATGGGCCGAGTGGCCTAATTCTGCTCCTATGCCTTGTGGTCTTATGTGCGGGTTAGGTGGATTGGCCATGCTAAATTAACCCTTGGTGTCGGGAGAATTAGCAGAGTAAATACACGGGGAAACAGGGATAGGGCCTGGGTGGAATTGTGCTTGGTGCAGACCTGATGGGCCGAATGGCCTCCTCCTGCATTGCAGGAATTCTATGTTTCTATGATTCTAGGTGGAAGTCTGGGAGGGGAACCGAGTTATGCTGTTCTGTAAGATCTGAAACTGTGTCTTAACTGCATCTACCCATCTTATCACTGGCACATGGAGAGTATCCCATGCTTCTCCACCTCCCAACCCATGCATCAACATGGCAGTGAGCTGGCACAGACATCAAGCAAGTGTTGCCATAAACCGCACTCTGATCCTGTACCGCTTTGTTTCACTGAGAAGCCTTGGGTAAAGGTTTAAAAGTTCAGGCTGTTCCCATGTTAATGACAGTAAGAAGTCTCACAACACCAGGTTAAAGTCCAACAGGTTTATTTGGTAGCAAATACCATAAGCTTTCGGAGCGCTGCCCCTTCGTCAGATGGAGTGAAATTCTGTTCTCCAACAGTGCACAGAGACACAACATCAAGTTACAGAATACTAATTAGAATGCAAATCTCTACAGCCAGCCAGGTCTTAAAGGTACAGATAATGTGGGTGGAGGGAACATTAAACACAGGTTAAAGAGATGTGTATTGTCTCCAGACAGAACAGCTAAGGTCAGAGAGTGAAAGTGGGGTCTTGCAGGAGCTTGGAATTTTGTAGAGAGTTATTGATCTTGCAAGAAAGTGTATGGTTCATGAGCAGGAAAATGATCATTTTAATCTCTCACACCGTTGCAGCACTTGGAATTGTGCAGGTTAACACAATAGCTCAGGGTCAGTAAATCACTCGCAGAGTCAGTATGAGGCACTGCACATTGAGGGTGGATGAGTGTTCCACAGCATTATTTGGTTATCTTTGGCAATGTGGGATATTTACACAAGAGAAATGTAATGGCTGAGTACAGGCCATGATTGAGTGGATTGTACATGGGCTAGAGGAGATGATATTGGCAACATACTCGTACAGTGGCTAACCCAATCCATGGAGAATGGATATCTCGCAAGGGACATAAAAACATCACAGGCATTGCAGAAGAGAATTATGTCAGAGGCAATTTTCAGACAGCACGGTGACACAGTGAGTGGTTAGCACTGCTGTCTCTCAGTGCCAGGGACCCGGATTCGATCCCCGGCTTGGGTTACTGTCTGTGCGGAGTTTGCACGTTCTCCCTGTGTCTGCGTGGGTTTCCTCCGGGTGCTCCGGTTTCCTCCCACCGTCCAAAAATGTGCGGGTTAGGTGGATTGGTCATGCTAAATTGTCCCTTAGTGTCAGGGGGATTAGCTAGGGTAAATGAATGGGTATAGGGCCAGGGAGGGATTGTGGTCAGTGCAGACTCGATGGGCCAAATGGCCTCCTTCTGCACTGTAGGATTCTATGATTCAGCATTGTCAGGGCGATAAGGATCTATAAGTAGAGTGATTCGCTTTGCTGCCCTATTTATCCTGATTATTTGCACTCAGGGCATTTCATAGGACCCAGTGGCTAAATGCGTATCTGAAACAAGTGGTCGGCATTGAGGACAGAATTTTAATGACCCATGGCTTTCAAATCCTTTGTCGGTCCCACCATCCCTCCCTATCTCTGTAACTCCCTCCAGCCCCAAAACCCTCCAAGATTTCTGTGCTCACCTAATTCTGGCCTCCCCCGTGCCCCAATTTCCTCTGTTCCACCGTTGGTGAAGGCTTCTCCAGTTGCCTGGGCCCCAAGCTCTGGAATTCCCTCCCTCGTCAACTCTCTATCCTTTTTCCCACCTTTACGATTGTCCTGAAAACCTACCTCTTGGCCAAAGCTTTTGGTCCTCTACCCTAATGTCTCTTCGGGTGGCTCAGTGTCACGTTGTGTTTAGTGACACTCCTGTGAAGTGTCGTGATACATTAATGGCGTCATATGAATGCCTGCTTTTTTTACTCATTCATGGGACATGAACGTTGCTGGCTGGCCAGATTTATTGCCCATCCCTAGTTACCCGGGGCAGTTGAGAGTCAACCACATTGGCTGTGGCTCTGGAGTCACATGTAGGCCAGACCGGGTAAGGACAGCAGATTTCCTTCCCTAAAGGACATTAGTGAACCAGATGGGTTTTTCCAACAATGGTTTCATGGTCATCAGTAGATTCTTAATTCCAGACATATTTTATTGATTTCAAATTCCACTATCTGCAGTGGCAGGTTTCGCACCCGGGTCCCCAGAATATTAGCTGGGCTCCTGGATAAATAGTCAAGTGATAATACCACTAGGCCATCACCTCCACTGTTGCTGTAGGGAGTAACTTTGTCACACACTCTCTCGGGGGCACTGCCTTTCCGAGGCCAAGCCTTTTTATTCCATCTTCCTCAAGACACAGTGGCAGTGATACTGGACAACTGATCAAGAGTATGAGTTCGAATCCATCCACGTCAGCTCAGGAAATTAAATTCAGCTGGTAAATGGAACTGGAGTTTAAAAGCCTTTACAGTAATGGTGAGTAAGTGACCACTGGGTTGCTGTCAAAACCCATCTGCTTTCCTTGTGTCATTCAGGGATAGGAACTTGCCGTCCTTACGCAGTCTGATCTACAAGTGACTCCAGACCTACAGTAAGGTTGTTGACTCTAAAGGGAGAAGAAATGTGCGCCTATCCGGTGAACCCTACATCCTGAAAAAAAATCTGCACCTCCAATTAATCTTTCCCCTCGACCCTTTATCCCTCCACAGTTTATTTTCTCCATAGGGTCATTGGTTGTGCTTTGGTCTACTTTTAAAGAATCAGAGAATCCCTACAGTGCAGAAGGAGGCCATTCAGCCCATCGAGTCTGCACCGACAACAATCCCACCCAGGCCCTATTCCCTGCAACCCCACATATTTACTCTGCAAATCACCCTGACACTAAGGGGGAATTTAGCAAGGCCAATCCACCTAACCTGCACATCTTTGGACTGTGGGAGGAAACCGGAGCACGCGGAGGAAACCCACACAGACACAGGGAAAACGTGCAGACTCCACACAGACAGTGACCCGAAGCCAGGAATCGAACCCGGGTCCCTGGTGCTGTGAGGCAGCAGTGCTAACCACTGTGTCGGCAGTGCCACTTTTTCAAATTTTGTTCCTTTTCTTGGGGGATTCTTTTTGAGCCAGCATCTTCCTTCGCTGGCCCAACCTGCACTTCTGCTGATACCAGCCTGAGGCGACCCAGTGGGTACCAGTGACTGAGCAAATGATTAAAGGCAAGATGGGAAGCATCAAAGGCCCCTGTCCTTCTCAAACAGCTGTGGGGGGGGGGGGGGGGGGGGGGGGAGGTTGAGCCATGTGCGAGGGCTGATTATGATCAGGAGCTGATTATATGAGAAGAATGGGAGCAGACAGAGATGGATGAGACAGGCATCGCGCATAGATTCTGCGCTGTTGCTTAAATCACCAGGCTGGCCTTTACAGGGCGGGTGGGGGGGCTTGAGGGTGATGGGAATAGGAGTGAGATGGGCAAACCTGCTGTTACCTCACTTGCCAACTGTTCTCCCCCCACCTTCCCCCCCCCACCCCGACGGGAAATATGAAGGCAGAGATTAAGGATACCCAGTGCTCATACAAAACAGGAGCCTGTCTGCCTTCTTTTGTTGTTCTTTATCTGCGGCAACCACATACAATTCCACAGCATTTACAGCTCAGAAACAGGCCATTCGGCCCAGCCAGCATATACATGGTGTTTATGCTCTACCTCACGAATGGAGTGACTGGGACTGTTCTCCTTTGAGCAGAGAGATTAAGGAAGGTGTTCTGTCTCCACAGCGGTCGAGGGGTGATGCAGGAAATGTGGAGTGCAGTGGCGGGAGACCCTTCCCCAGGCACATAAGGAGGCGGGGGGAACAGACAGCTATGGAAGTACACTGCCTGCAGCCTCGCCACTAGGAGCAGGATGCAACGCGGAAACAAGTTTAATGGTCACACACAAGTGGCCAATGTCAGGAAAGGCACAAGTAATGCAGACAAGTAATGATATTGCTTTTTCTTTTCTTTAGTTTATTCTTCTATGGGGCATGGGCATTTTTGGCTGGGCCAACATTTATTGCCCACCCCTAGTTTCCCTTGAGAGGGCTGTTAAGAATCAATCGCATTGCTGCGGCTCTGGAATCACATGTAGGCCAGATCGGGTAAGGACGGCAGATTTCCTTCCCTAAAGGGAATTAGTGAACCAGATGGGTTTTTATGACAATTGACAATGGTTTCATGGCCATCATTAGACTTTCAATTCCGGATTTTTATTGAATTCAAATTTCACCATTTGCCATGGTGGGATTTGAACCCGGATCCCCAGAATATTACCCTGGGTCTCTGGATTACTAGTCCAGTGATAATACCATTACGCCACTGTTCCATGCAGCCTAACTGTTGTGACAATTCTGGCTGGTTATAACTCATTATAACTATCAGACAGTTATTTCCTCTGTCTTGCGGGGTTCGAGAACAATGGCTCACCATCTCGGGATATGGGGTAGACCATTTAGGACTGAGAAGAGGAGACATTTCTTCACTCAGAGGAATTCTCAACCACAGAAGGCTGTGGGGGTCAAGTCACTGAATATATTTAAGAATCAACTGGGTAGATTTCTAGACTTTAGTGGGGTTAAGGGGTATGGGGAGAGTGCTGGAGTCTGGTGTTAAGACAGAGGATCAGTCATGATCGTACTGAATGACGGAACAAGCTTGAGGGGCTGAATGGCTGACATCTGTCCCTATCTTCCTGGTTTCTATGTTTGGTGCACTATCGAGGGGGTGCTGCACTGTCGTAGGTGCGGTATTTCAGATGAGACATTAAACTAACACCCTATCTGACCTTTCAGGTGGAGGAAGATACAAGACCCCACGACACTATTCAAATGATTCCAGGTTGCCAACAAATCTTTCAGCTAACATCACTAAATGCGATGGTCTAATGATTGTTACAATGTTCATAAATTCATCATATATAGGAGCCGAATTAGGCCATTCGGCCCATCGAGTCCGCTCCACCATTCGATCATGGCTGATATGCTCCTCATCCCCATTTTCCTGCCTTCTCCCCATAACCCTTCAACCCATTACCAATTAAAAATCCATGTAACTCCTCCTTAAATGTACTCACTGTCCCAGCATCCACCGCAATTTGGGGTAGCGAATTCCAGATTCACATCTCTTTGGGAGAAGTAGTTTCTCCTCAACTCTGTTTTAAATTTGCTACCCCTTATCCTAAGACTCTCATACTAGAATGCCCCACAATGCTCTTCGTTGGAGCTTGCTGTGCAAATTGGCTGCCATCTTTCTGAAATCACAATAGCGGTGACTTTCCTTTCGAAAGTATTTCATTGGTAAAGAAGTTCGGGATGTCCCGAGGTCATGAAAGGTGCTATATGAATGTGGGTCCTTTCTTTTGTGGAGGTACAGACCATTCCTTAACATCAGGGCAGAGAATACAGGATAATATGAGGTCAAATTGGGGGCAGCCATGTGCAAATTGTTGCAATTCTCAGAGAAGGGTCAGTGAATTGCTGGAATTTAATCAGCACAATGTGTGAGCAATGATATTTTAAACTATGTGGAGCCTGGTAAGACAGGCTGGAGAAACGCGCATGGCCCATGTTAGGCTGAACATAACAATTTGGATGGCTTGGCAGCAACTTAATGGGCCAACCTCTTTCCCCCTGCTGTCCCCCCGTGTGTTACAAATAAACTCAAAGAATTAAGGAATTGTTGCTGTTTTCTGCACTCCGTTTAATCTTGGCGGGAGTGGAATTGGAGACTGAATCCGACCAATTCTCTTTTTTTAACATTTTACTTATTCGTTAATCTAAGCCAAGTAGGCTTACATTAACACTGGTGTGAAGTTACTGTGAAAATCCCCTCGTTGCCACACTCCAGCGCCTGTTTGAGTACACTGAGGGAGAATTTAGCATGGCTAATGCACCTAGCCAGCACGTCTTTCGTGCGCCTGGATGAAACCCATGCAGACACGTGGAGAACGTGCAGACTCCGCACAGACAGTGACCCAAGTCGGGAATCGAACTTGGGTCCCGAACGCTGTGAGGCAGTGGAGCTAACCACTGTGCCACCCCCCCCTAAGTGCAAAAAGAGGGCTGGAATTTTCCATTTGTTTTGAGAATACCAGCTCAGGTGAGTCCTGCACTTGGTGAAGACTCAATGATGGTAAATCTACTGGATCATCATCAAAGCCTCACTCCTGTCTCAGGATGAGGGGCTGGATCATTTAAGATTGAGATGAGGAGAAAGATCTTTACTCAAAGGGCTGTGAATCTTTGGAATTCTCTACCCCAGAGGGCTGTGATTCCTCCATTGTTGAGTGTATTTAAGGCTGTGGGATGAATAGATTTTTGGTCTCTCGGGGAATTAAGGGATATGGGGAGCGGGCGGGAAAATGGAATTGAATCCCAAGATCAGCCATGATGGTACTGACTGGTGGAGCAGGCTTGATGGGCCGAATGGTCTACTCCTGCTCCTATTCCTTGTGTGCTTGTGTCCCTTCTGGAAGGAAACTTGCTGTCCTTCCACAGGTGGGCCTATAGGTGACTCAGACTAAGTCTCCGAATGTAGAAACAGGGCCAGAATTTTCCATTTTCGTTTAGAGTAACAGTTCAGGCCAGTCTGCCGGCTTCTCCTGCTATATTTTTAGACACTCTGAAAGAACAGTGAAGGGGCGGGTCCCACAACATCATGATTGAGCTGCCACCACCCCCCTGATCCCACTCACACCCCTGCACCAACAACTTAGGCACCTGAATGATTGGGACATCCCAGTGTAAAAACTATATGAGATGGATATGAAGACAGCCTTCAAGACACACAACAATGCAGAATCGCCGAGCAGAAACGAATAGCCAAGTTTTGCACGCATGAGGACGGCCTCAACCGGGATCTTGGGTTCATGTCACACTATCTGTAACCCCCACCAGACTGCCTGGGGTTTGCAAAATCCTACCAACTGTCCTGGCTTGAGACAATTCACACCTCTTTAACCTGTGATTATCCCTCTCTCCACTTGCACTGTGAAGACTTGATTACCTGTAAAGACTCGCATTCTAACCATTCTTCACATTCCTCGCAATTGTGTCTTTGTCTATATGTGCCGTGTTTGTGAACTAACCTCCACTCACCTGATGAAGGAGCAGCGCTCCGAAAGCGTGTGATTCCCAATAAATCTGTTGGACTTTAACCTGGTGTTGTGAGACTACTTACTGTAAAAAAAAAAGATAAAAATGAAAGGAAGGAATTCCCCTTCTCACCACAGAGTCTCCCCCTCACCATCATCGTCACAGAACGCCCCCCCCCCCGCCTCACCACGGAACCCCACCTCCTTCAGGGGTCATACCCCGGTCTTCCCTGTGGGGGGGGAAAGGGGGGGAGGGTGTACCCAACTGTGTGCTTCCAGTGGATTCTGTTTGCCTCTGTGCACACCGTGGAGGATCTGTTGTGATTCACGTCAGTGTGCCCTCATGTTGACATGAATGCACAAAATGGGGGTCTGTCAGGCTTACATGTCTGATCTGCTCACCTGAGGAAGGAGCAGCACTCCGAAAGCTCATGATTCCAAATAAACCTGTTGGACTTTAACCTGGTGTTGTGAGACTTCTTACGAAGCTAGAGCAACAAAGCAGGAGACAGAAGTAAGGAATGACAGAGTGTGAGACGGGTGGAACACTGGAGAGAGAAAAAGGAGATGGAAGGAGATGGTGAGGTGGCGGAGTGTGAGCTTTTCTTGGTCAAACTCAGGGCACAACCGGATTGAGAACGATGGCCAGAAGAGTGTAAAGGAAAACACAAACTCTACGCACCCGGGCCAGGGAAAAACAAGACCTGTTTACCTTTCATTATTCAGCGATACACGGCTGACAGGACCGCAATTAGAGACAGGGCCCTTCCACTCGCTATCTCCGGGTTTCTCCTGTTCTTGCTCAGCTCCCAGCTGTTCCCTTGTCCCCAGTCTGCACTCCCCTCCCCCCCAACCCCTGACCTGCTTCTCAGCAGGAGTGAAGCCCAAGTGCCATCTGGTTGATCATTACGAAGGACCCCAGGAGAAGATGTCTCTCATAATCAGCACTTAGCACCGTCACTTTCATTCATTCAGTGACTGATCAATTCCAAAAAGAACCATTTGTCTTTTACCAGAATACCCAGAGTTTAATGACATCCTCCCATGGCATATGATGAAATAAAGGTATCTTTATATTGACGGCACGGTGGCACAGTGGTTAGCACTGCTGCCTCACAGCACCAGGGACCCGGGTTCGATTCCCGGCTTGGGTCACTGTCTGTGTGGAGTTTGCACATTCTCCCCGTGTCTGCGTGGGTTTCCTCCGGGTGCTCCGGTTTCCTCCCACAAAGACGTGCTGGTTAGGGTGCATTGGCCGTGCTGAATTTTCCCTCAGTGTTACCCGAACAGACGCCGGAGTGTGGCAACTAGGGGGTTTTCACAGTAACTTCATTGCAGTGTTAATGTAAGCCTACGTGTGACGCTAATTAATAAACTTAAAACTTTCTTAAAACATCAAATACTTTCAGGTCTTCATTCATGTCCATTTTGCTTATGTTAAGTTTGTTTTGAATGCCCATTCACCATGCTTGGCACGATTTATTTTCAGAATGATAGAATTGGAGACCAGAGAAGTAGTGATAAATTTTGCACAGAAGCTGGTCAGACCACACTTAAGGCAGGATTTACCGGATCATAGAAACATAGAAACATAGAACAGTACAGCACAGAACAGGCCCTTCGGCCCACGATGTTGTGCCGAGCTTTATCTGAAACCAAGATCAAACTATCCCACTCCCTATCATCCTGGTGTGCTCCATGTGCCTTTCCAATAACCGCTTAAATGTTCCTAAAGTTCCTAAAGGATCCTTTCGGTGACTGGATCTTCCTTGCCGTCGAAGTCAACCCCTCATGGCGGGTTCCTCGGTAGCAGAATAGGTCCAGCCATACAGACGTCCATAGACATCGGCGAGACTGGAAGATCTCATCGGTGACCAATAGTTTGCCACATCGAGCACGGGAAAACCTGACACATGGGTGGGGTGTGGGCTGGGGGCAGTGGGGGAAAATCCTAGCCTTAAGTACTTGGAATATTGTGCATATTTCTGGCCTCCATTATGTAATGATTTGATCATAGAAGCCCAACAGTGCAGGAGGAGCCATTTGGCCCATCAAGTCTGTACCAACCACAATCCCACCCAGGCCCCATTCCCGTAACCCCACATATTTACCCTGCTAATCCCCCTGATACCAGGGTCAATTTAGCATGGCCAATCAATCTAACCCATACATCTTTGGACTGTGGGAGGAAACCGGAGCACCCGGAGAAACCCCACACAGACACGGGGAGAATGTGCAAACTCCACACAGACAGTGACTCGAGGCCGGAATTGAACCCTGTCAATGGTATGGGTGGCACGGTGGCCCAGTGATTAGCAGTACTGCTTCACAGTGTCAGGGACCCGGGTTCGATTCCTGGCTTGGGTCACTGTCTGTGCAGAGTCTGCACGTTCTCCCCTTGTCTGCGTGGGTTTCCTCCGGGTGCTCTGGTTTCCTCCCACATTCTGACAGAGTGCTGGTTAGGGTGCACTGGTCATGCCAAATTCTCCCTCAGTGTACCCGAACAGGTGCCGAAGTGTGGCGACTCAGGGATTCTCACAGTAACTTCATTGCAGTGTTAATATAACCCTACTTTTGACACTAATAAATAAACTTCAAACTTCATAAGGGTGCAAACATGATTTACAATCATGGCACTAAAACTGGGAGGTAATTGAACAGCCTGGGGTTCATATCTCAGGAAGTAATTGGGATGCAGGATAATGTGATAGATGTCATTCAGTGTACGTAAGGCAAACCCAAACACTGCTGACCCTCTGAGAGAAGAAATTCTTCCTCATCTCCATTTTAAATGGGAGGCTCTTTATTTTGAAACTGTGCCCCCTGGTTCCAAATTCTCCCCATGAAGAGAGGCATCCTCCCAGCATCCACCCTGCCAAACCCCTCAGTGCAGTGCAGACGGTTCCACCTAAAGGTGAGACCAGAACTGGGGGCCATAAATAGAAGACGGAATCAAAAAATCCAACAGGGAAAATTGAGAGAAACTTCTTTACCTCGAGAGTGGTTAGAATGTGACCTCACCACCACAGGGAATAGTTGGAGATAGAATTGATGTATTTAAAGGAAAGTTAAATTAGCACAAGAGAGAAAGGAAAAGGTTGTATTTACTTCAATATTTAAGTCTTCTACTGATTGCTATGGGGGTCCCTCAGGGTAGTGTCCAAGGCCTGACCACTTTCAGATGCTTCAGCAGTGATCTTCCTTCCAGGTCAGAGTGAGGATGCTCGCTGATGATTGCACAATGTTCAACATCATTTGTGACTCGTCAGTTTCTGAAGTAGTCCATGTCCAAATGCAACAAGGCCTGGACAATATCCAGACATGGACTGATAAGCAGCAAGTAACATTCACACCCCACAGTGGTAGCACGGTGGGACAAGTAGCACAGTGGCTAGCACTGCTGCCTCACAGCGCCAGGGACCCGGGTTTGATTCCCTGCTTGGGTCACTGTCTGTGTGGAGTTTGCACGTTCTCCCCATGTCTGCATGGGTTTCCTCCCGCAGTCCGAAAATGTGTGGGTTAGGTTGATTGACCATGCTAAATTGCTTCTTAGTGTTTGGGGGATGTCAGGGGGATTAGTTAGGTAAATACATGGGGTTACGGGGGTAGGGCCAGGGTGGGATTGTTGTCGGTACAGACTCAATGGGCCGAATGGCCTCCTTCTGCACTGTAGGGATTCTATTCTACAACTGCCAGGCAATGATCACCTCTAGCAAGAGAGGATCTGACTATCGTCCCTTGAGATTCAATGGCATTTCTATTGCTGAATCCCCCACCATCAACATTCTGGGAGTTACCATTGGCCAGAAACTGAAGTGGACTCGCCATGTAAATACCATTACTACAAGAGCAGGTCAGAAGCTTGGAATTCTATGGAGAGTAACTCAACATTTATCACCAATCCCTAATTTCCCTTGAGAATGTGGTAGTGAGCCACCTCCTTGAACCACTGCAGTCCATATATTGTAGAAATGCCCACGTGCTGTAATGGGGTGGGGGTGTGAGGGGGGGATGGAGTCCCAGGAATTTGACCCAGCAACAGTGCAGGAACAGCAGAATATTTCCAAGTCGGGGTGGTGAGTAGCTTGGAAGGGAACCTGCAGGCAATGGTGTTCCCATGCATCTTCCGCCCTTATACTTCGAGGTGATAGTGTTCATGGGCTTGGAAGGTGCTGTTGAAGGAGCCTTGGTGAGTTACTGCACGGCATCTTGTCGATGGTGTACACTGCTGCCACTGTGCATCGTGGAAGAGGGAATGAATGTTTCAGATCATAAGACAAAGGAGCAGAAGTAGGCCATTCAGCCCATCAAGTTTGCTCCACCATTCAATGAGATAATGATGTGGAGATGCCGACGTTGGACTGGGGTGGGCACAGTAAGAAGTCTCACAGCATCAGGTTAAAGTCCAACAGGTTTATTTGGTAGCACGAGCTTTCGGAGCGCTGCCCCTTCATCAGACGAGTGCAGGATTTGGTTCACAAACAGGGCATATATAGACACAAACTCAATTAGAAAATAATGTTTGGAATGCGAGTCTTAACAGGTAATCAAGTCTTTACAGGTGCATCAATGCGAGTGGAGAGAGGGTTAAGTACAGTTTAAAGAGGTGTGAATTGTCTCAAGTCAGGAGAATTAATGAGATTTTGCAAGTCCAGGCAAGTCGTGGAGGTAATGACTGACCTGATATGGTCATCCCCAACTCCACTTTCCCGCCTTATCCCCAGAACCCTCGATTCTCTTACTGATTAAAAATCTGTCTATCTCAGCCTTGAACATATTTAATGACCCAGCCTCTACAACCTTCTTCTATTGTACAGTGGCAAAGAATTTCACAGATTCACTACCCTCTGAGAGAAGAAATTCCTCTTCATCTCTGTCTTAAATGGGCGACCCCCTTACTCTGGGATTATGCCCTCTAGTCCTAGACTTTCCCACAAGGGGAAACAACCTCTTAGCATCTACCCTGTCAAACCCCCTGAGAATCCGATATGTCTCAATAAGGTCACTTCTCATTCTTCTAAACTCCAATGAGTATAGACCCCAATCTATTTAACCTCTCCTTTTCATAATAAAGTCCCTCCATACCCAGGCTGATTTTTCCGGAATGGTGTCCAGTGTCTTGAGTGTAGATGGAGCTGCATTCATCCCGGCAAGTGGAGTGCATTCTATCACACTCCTGACTTGTGCCTTCTTAATGGTGGAGAGGCTTTGGGGAGTCAGGGGGTGAGTTATTCTTTGTGTTTTAAACCTGGGTGTATAAGGCCCAGGATCTAATATGCCTTTTTAACCACCTTCATCACAGCCACTTTCAAAGGTTTATGGATGCATATTCCCCAGGTTTCTCTGCTCCTGTGCCCGCGCCCCCCCCCCCCCCTCCCCCCAACATACTGCCAATGCCCATTGGCGGTATACGCTTGGCAGACATTCCCCATGCCAGAGTGAAAACTTTCACGCTGAATTGCAAGTCTGAAACCCCCCTGGGTGAAAGGATAGTGTGAAACCTCCTGCATCATTTAATAGATGGATGCATTTTTCTAATGGAAGCCCCAATTTATAATTTACAGTTTTTTTGTACTCTAACCTGTGAAAATGGATGTGAAAGACTGAGAGGGAGGTGTGATGTCACCTAACAATGCATGAAAGGCCCTGAGCTTCTGGAACATTGGACAAGAACTTCATTCAACCCCTTGTCTGTTAGATCAGGCTTAATTTGTGTTTTAACTCCTCCATCTTGATTCTGTAAACTCTAACGCCCTTATTCAACTGTAATGGCTTCAAAGGTGACTCGTTGTGGTTTCAAGTGAGATGGGGTTTATTAACAACAATATTTATATGTGTACGAGCAAGAGTCTGACAGAACTACAATACAATTCTGGTTCCTTCTCTTCCCTGGCTCCTACTGAGGTCCCTCCCCATCCCAGGATGCCCGTCCTCATTCCCGATTGGCTCGACTTCCCAACGCTGCCTCTCCATAGTGACAGGGTGCGGCACGAACACATGGTCCTCAGAGGCCGCACCCTTAAAGGGGCCATGCTACCACACTGACAATTATGGATTGCTCTCGCTTGGCAAGTCCATTCACAGTGCGGGTTAGGTGGATTGGCCATGCTAATTTGCCGCCTTAATGTCAGGGGGACTATCTAGAGTTAATGCATGGGGGTTATGGGGATACGGTCTGGGTGGGATTGTGGTCAGTGCAGACTCGATGGGCCGAATGGCCTCCTTCTGCACTGTCGGATTCTATGATTCTAGTGCGGAAGGAGGTCATTCAGCCCATTGACTCCCATCCTTGTGATCTGCTTTGAGGTTTCTACATACAACCCAGCGTGAACCTGCTGGTTAAACTCACGCTAAAGAAACACTCAGCAGGTGCTGGAAATCTGAGATGGATGCAGAAAATGTCAGGAATACCGAGGAAGCCAGGCAGAACCTGAGGAAAGAGAAACAGTTAACGGTTATTGGTTAATGTTTCAGGACAATGGGGAAGTGTAAATGATGTCAGCAGAATCATTACCAGCATCTGCTGTCTGATGGGGAGGTGATGGCGTAGTGGTATTATCACTAGACTATTAATCCAGAAACTCAGCTAATGTTCCAGAGACCCGGGTTCGAATCCCGCCAGGGCAGATGATGGAATTTGAATTCAATAAAAAAAATCTGGAATTAAGAATCTACTGATGACCATGAAACCATTGTCGATTGTCGGAAAAACCCATTTGGTTCCCGAATTTTCTTTAAGAAAGGAAATCTGCCATCCTTACCTGGTCTGGCCTACATGTGACTCCAGAGGCACAGCAATGAGGTTGACTCTCAATTGCCCTCCAAGGGCAACTAGGGATGGTCAATGAATGCTGGCCAGCCAGTGACACTCATGTCCCATAAATGAATAAAAACTACGTTGAGGGTGGCGGTTACATAGCGGTAATGCCATTGGACTAGTACTCCAGAGGCTGGGGGCAATGGAGCTCAAATCCCACCATGGCCACTGTTGGAATTTAAATTCAATTCTATTAATAAATCTGGAATTGAAAGCTAGCCTCAGCAATGGTGACCATGACAACTATCGTCAATTGTCGGAAAAACCCATTTGGTTCACTCATGTCCTTTAGGGAAGGAAATCTGCCTTCCTGACCCGGTCTGGCCTACATGTGACTCCAGAGCCACAGCAATGTGGTTGACTCTCAACTGCCCTCTGAAATGACTGAGCGAGACACTCAGTTCAAGGGCAACTAGGAATGGGCAATAAATGCTGGCCTTACCAGTGATGCCCACAGATCCCATGATAGAATTTTTAAAAACTGACAGCTTAGGCAGGATTTTCCGGCCCTTCTTACCAGTGGGGTCTTCCGGTCCTACCGAAGGTGATCACCATGACCAAGCCTCCCCCCCACCCCCCCCAACCCTGAGCCCTACTCCCCCATCCTGTGCAGCAGGTTCCCTGACATTGGAACTGGCAGTCATGATGTGGAGATGCCGGCGTTGGACTGGGGTAAACACAGTAAGAAGTTTAACAACACCAGGTTAAAGTCCAACAAGTTTATTTGGTAGCAAAAGCCACACAAGCTTTCGGAGCTGCAAGCCCCTTCGTCAGGTGAGTCACCTGAAGAAGGGGCTTGCAGCTCCGAAAGCTTGTGTGGCTTTTGCTACCAAATAAACCTGTTGGACTTTGACCTGGTGTTGTTAAACTTCTTATTGGAACTGGCAAGCATGGCTGCAGTCCATGTGGTGAAGGTACACCCACAGTGCCAGGATTTTGACCCAGCAACAACTCAGGAAGGTCAATAGAACTGAGGCCAAAACATTGTCTGATTTCAACCAGAAATTAGAGATAGCTCTTGGGGCTGAAGGGATCAAGGGATATGGGGAAAAGGGGGGGGGAGGGGGGAGCAGGATATTGAATTCAATGATCAGCCATGATCATAATGAATGGCGAAGCAGGCTTGAAGGGTCGAATGGCCTCCTCCTGCTTCTAGTTTCTATGTTTCTATGTAACTCCAGGTCAGGATGGTGAATCGCTGGGAGGAGATGGTGTTCCGGGCGCCTACTGCCCTTGTCCTGCTAAACATGAGGACTCACGGTGGCACAGTGGGTTAGCACTGCTGCCTCACAGCGCCAGGGATCTGGGTTCAATTCCGGCTTGGGTGAGTGTCTGTGTGGAGTTTGCACGTTCTCCCCGTGTCTGCGTGGGTTTCCTCCGGGTGCTCCGGTTTCCTCCCACAATCCAAAGATGTGCGGGTTAGGTTGATTGGCCATTCTAAATTGACCCTAGTGTCAGGGGAATTAGCAGGGTAAATGTGAGGGGTTATGGGAATAGGGCTTTGACGGTGCAGACTCGATGGGCTGAATGGCCTCCTTTTGTACTGTAAGGATTCTATGATTCTGGAAGGGGCTGTCACAGAGGTGAAATACTGCAGTGCGTCTTGTCGATGGTACACACAGCGGTCGCAGTGCTCCATCATCCACCGGCTTACTCCAGGCAGAGCCGAGCTCACAGAGGTAAGCGATTGGGAATGATCTGGCGAACTGAACTTCTGACCCCGGTAAATCAGGTGTCAGAATGCTTCTTCTGCTTCAGCTGCTGGCCTAATGCGGCGGAATGTTTTCGCGGGTTTTGTGTCTCATCATGTTTTTTTTAACAGCAGCTCCGAGCGGAACGTGCATCCATTAGACAAGTGCTGAAGGCCAGGTGCTGGCAGTGGATTCAGGTGTTAGCTGTGGCTCAGCGGGGACCGTTCTCAGCTCTGAATCCGAGTGGCTTTCTGATCAGCCTCAGCAACACCAGAAACCGGAGGTTAACATTCCAACGCTGCTCGGGTCACTTTCTTCAACATCAAATGTTAAACTAAGACCCCTGGAGGCAAAACATCCCATGGTCAGAAACTCAAAGGAAAACAGGGATGTTCTCCCTGGTGTCCAGGTCAATCTTCACCCAGTAAGTGACGGTATCTGAGCATTGGGTGGCATAGAATCCCTACAGTACAGAAGGAGGCTATTTGGCCCACCATGTCTGCACCGACCACAATCCCACCCAGGTCCCATCCCCAAAACCCCACACATTTACCCTGATAATCCCCCTGAAACTAAGGGGCAATTTATCTTGGCCAATGCACCTAATCAGCACATCTTTGGACTGTGGGAGGAAACCAGAGCACCCGGAGGAAATCCACGCAGACACAGAGAAAACATGCAAACTCCACACAAACAGTGACCTGAGGCCGGAATTGAACTCAGGTCCCTGGCGCTGTGAAGCAGCAGTGTGCTAAACACTGTGCCCCACCATGAGGATAACACTGTTGCCTCACTTCGCCAGGGACCCGGGTTCGATTCCCGGCTTGGTTCACCCTCATCCAAGTCATTTTTATGAATGACTTGGATGAGGGCGTGGAAGGATGGATTAGTAAATTTGCGGATGACACTAAAGTCGGTGGAGTTGTAGACAGTGCGGAGGGAAGTGGCAGGTTACAGAGGGACATAGATAAGCTGCAGAGCTGGGCTGAGAGGTGGCAAATGGAGTTTAATGCGGAAAAGTGTGAGGTGATTCACTTTGGAAGGAGTAACAGGAATACAGAGTACTGGGCTAATGGTAAGATACTTGGTAGTGTGGATGAACAGAGGGATCTGGGTGTCCATGTGCATAGATCCCTGAAAGTTGGCAGCCAGGTTGATAGGGTTGTTAAGAAGGCGTACGGTGTGTTAGCTTTTATTGGTAGAGGGATTGAGTTTCGGAGCCAGGAGGTCATGCTGCAACTGTACAAAACTCTGGAGCGGCCGCATTTGGAGTATTGCGTACAGTTCTGGTCGCCGTATTATAGGAAAGATGTGGAAGTGTTGGAAAGGGTGCAGAGGAGATTTACTAGGATGTTGCCTGGTATGGTGGGAAAATCGTATGAGGAAAGGCTGAGGGGCTTGAGGTTGTTTTCGTTAGAGAGAAGAAGGTTAAGAGGTGACTTAATAGAGGCATACAAGATGATCAGAGGATTAGAAAGGGTGGATAGCGAGAGCCTTTTTCCTCGGATGGTGTTGGCTAGCACGAGGGGACATAGCTTTAAATTGAGGGGTGAGAGATATAGGACAGATGTTAGAGGTAGGTTCTTCACTCAGAGAGTAGTAAGGGCGTGGAATGCCCTGCCTGCAGCAGTGGTGGACTCGTCAACATTGAGAGCGTTCAAGTGGTTATTGGATAAACATATGGATGATATTGGAATAGTGTAGATTAGAGGGGCTTTAGATTGGTACCACTGGTCGGCGCAACAGAGGGCCGAAGGGCCTGTACTGCGCTGTAATGTTCTATGTTCTATGTTCTATGTTCACTGTCTGTGCGGAGTCTCCCTGTGTCTGTGTGGGTTTCCTCCGGGTGCTCCGCTTTCCACCACCATTCCGAAAGACGTGCTGGTTAGGTGCATTGGCCGTGCTAAATTCTCCCTCAGTGTCCCCGAGCAGGCGCCAGAGTGTGGCGACTAGGGGATTTCCACAGTAACTTCATTGCAGTGTTAATGTAAGCCGACTTGTGACACTCATAAACTTTAAACTTTACCTGTCTCTGGGATCTTGCTGTGAATAAATTTCCAGCACTGACACCAGAATTCTACCACTCCGCCCCCACAGGAAACGGAGCAAGCGAGTGGCGGACAATGGGAAGGTCCGTTGACCTTGGGCGGTCTTGGGTCGAGCGAGGCCGTAATTATACATTCTTATATATTCATTCGTGGGACATGGGCATCTCTGGCTGGCCAGCATTTATTGCCCATCCCTAGTTGCCCTTGAGAAGATGATGGTGAGCTGCCTTCTTGAATCGCTGCAGTCCACGTGCTGTGAGTTGACCCGCAATGCTGTAAGGGATGGAATTTCAGGATTTTGACCCAGCAAAAAATCCCACCCTGAGTGTGCTTCAAACATACTGCATTGGTATGGCCTAGAGGTCAGGAAAGGCGCTATATAAATGCAAATCCTTTCTCATTTTGACTGAAGCATTAGATTAGAATGTTTGAATGGCATTGTCAGCTGTCCTGCAATGTGGTACAATGTGCAATCCACAAATCCCTCCTAGTTAGAAACTCATGTTTGTTGCCCTCAACCTTCAAAGGAAAGGGCCAAAAAAAGTTTTTTTTTAAAGTTAAAGTTTATTTATTAGTCACGAGTAAGGCTTCCATTAACACTGCAATGAAGTTACAGTGAAAATCCCCGAGTTGCCACACTCCAGCGTCTGTTCGGGTACACTGAGGGAGAATTTAGCACGGCCAATGCACCTAACCAGCACGTCTTTTGGACTGTGGGAGGAAACCGAAGGAAACCCACGCAGACACGGGGAGAACGTGCAGACTCCGCACAGACAGTGACCCAAGACAGGAATTGAATCCGGGTCCCTGGCGCTGTGAGGTAGCAGTGCTAGCCACTGTGCCGCCTCATGAAGCAAAGCTTCAGGTCGAGCTACTAGAAGATATGAGAGAGAATGCATCTCTTTATCGGGATCTGTCAATCAGGTCTGGCCAGGCTTGAACGCTACAATGAGCTCAAGAATGAGGACTTCCCCATTTGAATTTCTGATGTTAACCCCCCTCCACCCCCGCGTCCCCCCACAACGCAAGCCCTTGCATGGAACTGGCCTCTTGGGTGTAGAACTGTTGTTGGCTGCACAGGACTCCCTCCACAACGAGTGGACAATGGCAGCCGGGTGTACAATCTACAAGATGAGCTGCAAGCGACTCACCAAGGCTCATAGAATCCCTACAGTGCAGAAGGAGGCCATTCGGCCCATCGAGTCTGTACCGATCACAATCCCACCCAGGCTCTATTCCCGTAACCCCACGCATTTACCTTTCTAATCCCCCTGACATAAGGGGCAATTTAGCATGGCCAATCAACCTAACCCGCACATCTTTGGATTGTGGGAGGAAACCGGAGCACCCCGGAGGAAACCCACGCAGACACGGGGAGAACGTGCAAACTCCACACAGACAGTGACCCGAGGCCAGAATTGAACCTGGGACCCTGGCACTGTGAGGCAGCAGTGCTAACCGCTGTGCCACCGGATCCTTCAATATCACCTTCGAAATCTGTGACCTCTGCCATTTGGAAGGGCAAGGAGCAGCAGATACATGGGAACACTGCCACCAGCAAGTTCCCCTCCAAATCACTCCCCACCCTGACTTGGGAATATATCAGTCGTTCCTTCACTGTCGCTGGGTCAAAATCTTGGAACCCCCCCTCCCTAACAGCAGTGTGGGTGTACCTGCATCTAATGGCCTGCAGCGATTCAGGAAGGCGGCTCACCACCATCTTCTCAAGGGGCAGTTAGGGATGGGTAATAAATGCTGGCCCAGCCAGTGACGCCTACATCCCATGGATGAATAATACATATTCAGTGACCTTGGAAATTGGAACGAGAAAATTCCATACCGAACATTTTTCTTTAACCTCAAATTCTTCCCACGAGGCTAATTCCAAGACAACAGCAGCTTAAACCACAAAAAGGAGAAGAGATTCTGTGCGAATAACACATCAAAGACCCTCAGCACCTTTCCGTCTATTGGGGTGGCAGGGATCGAATCGACACACATTTTTCAAATGCGACATACAAACCACAACAAAGTCATTTTTTAATGCGATTGTTATGAAACGTTTAATTGGTGGTAGAAGTTTGGGTGAAACGGAGTCTTTGGGGAACTCTTCTGAAGTTTCACTAAATTCCTCTCATTCTCTTTCAACAGCCGTACAAAGGAACTTCAAATGGAGGGAAATTCTTGCCATAATTAAGAGAAGATTCCTCTTTGAGAAGATGCCTTTCTGCTGTAGGTCTCCTTTGTTTCCTGCTGATAGATGGGCGTAGACACACTTACCTCCGTCCATCTACCCCGATAGGTACTCTGCCTGTGGTCGCACTAGAAGACAGAAAGCCAGTAAAGTTACAAAGGGTCTACAAAGGGTCATGCCAGGGACCCGGGTTCGATTTCCGGCTTGGGTCACTGTCTGTGCGGAGTTTGCATGTTTTCCCTGTGTTTGCGTTAGTTTCCTCCGGGTGCTCCGGCTTCCTCCCACAGTCCAAAGATCTGCAGGTTAGGTGAAACAGCCATGCTAAACCCTCCCTCAGTGTACCCGAATAGGCATCGGAGTGTGGCGACTAGAGGATTTTTACAGTAACTTCATTGCAGTGTGAATGTAAGCCTTCTTGTGGCTCATAAATAAAATTTACTTTTGAATGTAGCCCAGTCCATCACTCAAACCAGCCTTCCATCCATTAACTCTGTCTACGCTTCCCGCTGCCTCGGAAAAGCAGCCAACATAATCAAGGACCCCATGTACCCCAGACATTCTCTCTTCCACCTCCTTCCGTCGGGAAAAAGTTACAAAAGTCTGAGGTCATGTACCAACCGACTCAAGAACAACTTCTTCCCTGCTGCCGTCGAACTGTTGAATGGACCTACCTCACATTAAGTTGATCTTTCTCTACGTTCTAGCTATGACTGTAACACTACATTCTGCACTGTCTCCTTTCCTTCTCTATGAATGGTATGCTCTGTCTGTATAGCACGCAAGAAACAATACTTTTCACTGTATACCAATACACGTGACAATAATAAATCAAATCAAAATCAAAATCAAACCCAGTTTGCAAAGTGTCCCATTCTGCGGAGCGAATGCCCCTCGCTGTGACCAATCTGCCCATAAAAATATATGATCAGAGTCCAGTTCATGTCGGAACAGCCAATGATGGTTCCAAGTAAGTTTGTTCATTGGATAATTCCTTCCCTAAACTTGAGGTGATCCAAAACTACAGTTTCTGGAAACTTCCAACAGCAGTTACAAGATAAATGCTCAACCCTGGTCCTTGTGGAATCTCACACCTGTCATTGTGAGGACACATTATAATGAATTAAAGCAGGGACTAGCAGGTGACCTGTCTTCCTAGCCTGGTCTGATAATAAAGGAAGATGTGGAGATGCCGGCGTTGGACTGGGGTAAACACAGTAAGAAGTTTAACAACACCAGGTTAAAGTCCAACAGGTTTATTTGGTAGCAAAAGCCACACAAGCTTTCGAGGCTCTGAGCCCCTTCTTCACCTGAAGAAGGGGCTCAGAGCCTCGAAAGCTTGTGTGGCTTTTGCTACCAAATAAACCTGTTGGACTTTAACCTGGTGTTGTTAAACTTCTTACAATAAAGGAAGAGCCATTGACACTTGTTGCAGAGGCACTAAAATTCACCATCTATCTCTTAAAATGGATTTTGACTAGAGGCAGAGAAACTGCGAGTCAGCTTTCAACGGACTCATTAATGGTAATATCACATGGCCTAAGGGTCTGACCTTTTGCAAGTTTTTATATTATATTTCTAGCCTCCCAACTCAGTCTGCTTTTCAAACTCCACCCCGTAAACATCAGAGCAGGACTCCAGCCTGACCAACAGCAAGTCTAAGTCTACTTAAGGCCTGTATACTCGGAAAACTCCTGCCATTGCCTGCAAGTGGACTAAGTCTTTGTTTAACCAACCTCATTCTTGCTACCTCCCCGTCAACTTAAAAAAAACTCTGCAAACTCATGCTTCAACTAGTTCCTCCATGAAGGAGCCTTCACTGGACTCTTGACTTTCTGGACTCTGAAATCAAGTGAACTGGTATCCATATCTGTGGTGCTTTCTGTTTTAGGTTATTCATTGTTATAAAAGCTCCTCTTTCTGTTCTTATTGTTTGCTTCCATTTGCCTTCCTATTACTTGTTGAATCTTCATGCTGATGATTATGAGCCGCATTGGTTGGTTAGCAGTACTTCCTCACAGCACCAGGGACCCAGGTTCGATTCCAGTCTCGGGTGACTGTCTGTGTGGCGTTTGCATGTTCTCCCCGTGTCTGTGTGGGTTTAAAGTTTATTTATGAGCCACAAGAAGACTTACACTGCAATGAAGTTACTGTGAAAATTCCCTAGTCGCCACACTCCGGCGCCTGTTCGGGTACACTGAGGGAGAATTTAGCATGGCCAATGCACCTAACCAGTGCTGTGGGAGGAAACCGGAGCACCCGGAGGAAACCCACGCAGACACGGGGAGAATGTGCAGACTCCACACAGACAGTCACCCGAGGCTGGAATTGAACCTGGGTCCCTGGCGCTGTGAAGCAGCAGTGCTAACCACTGTGCCACCGTGCTGCCACTTCCTCCGGGTGCTCCGGTTTCCTCCCACACTCCAAAGATGTGAGGGTTAGGTGCATTGGCTACGGTGAATTGCCCCTTAGTGTCCCAAGATGTATACGCCAGGAGGATTAGCAGGGCAAATATGTGGGGCTACAGGGATAGGGCCTGGGTGGGATTGTTCTCGGTGCAGACTCGATGGGCTGAATGGCCTCCTGCATTCTATGATTCTGTGATTCAAACAGAGGCTGTTTGAGGGTAAATCCACATCTGGCATGTGGGAGCCTTTTAAGGAACGGTTGTTAGGGCTACAGGACAGGCATGTGCCTGTAAAAAAGAAGGATAGGAAGGGTAGGATTCGAGAACCGTGGATAACCAGGGAAATTGAGGGACTGGTCAAAAAGAAAAGAGAGGCGTATGTTAGGTCCAGGCAGCTAAAAACGGAGGGAGCTCTGGAGGAGTACAAAGAAAGTAGGAAAGAACTCAAACGGGGAATTAGAAGGGCAAAAAGGGGTCATGAAATGTCCTTGGCAGGCAGGATTAAGGAGAATCCATAGGCATTTTATTCATACGTTCGGAACAAAAGGGTTGTCAGGGAAAAAATCGGACCTCTCAGTGACAAAAGTGGGGAATTATGCTTGGAACCCAAAGAAGTAGGGGAGATCCTAAATGAATACTTTGCGTCGGTATTCACAAAGGAGAGGGATGTGTTGACTGGGAGTGTCTCGGAGGGGAGTGTTGAACCGTTGGAGAAAATCTCCATTACAAGGGAGGAAGTATTAGGTTTGTTAGAGAATATAAAGACTGACAAATCCCCAGGGCCTGATGGAATCTATCCAAGGCTGCTCAGGGAGACGAGAGATGAAATCGCTGGGCCTCTGACGCAAATCTTTGTCTCGTCACTGGACACAGGTAAGGTCCCAGAGGATTGGAGGATAGCTAATGTGGTCCCGTTATTTAAGAAGGGTAGGAAGGATAACCCGGGTAATTATAGGCCGGTGAGCTTTATGTCCGTGGTGGGGAAGTTGTTGGAAAAGATTCTTAGAGATAGGATGTATACGCATTTAGAAAGGAATAAACTAATTAACGATAGTCAGCATGGTTTTGTGAGAGGGGGGTCATGCCTCACTTACCTGGTGGAATTTTTTGAAGAAGTGACTAGAATGGTTGACGAGGGAAGGGCCGTGGATGTCGTCTATATGGACTTTAGTAAAGCGTTTGACAAAGTCCCTCATGGTAGGCTGGTGAAAAAGGTTGGATCTCATGGGATAAAGGGGAAGGTGGCTAGATGGGTGGAGAACTGGCTTGGTCACAGAAGACAGAGGGTGGTAGTGGAAGGGTCTTTTTCCGGCTGGAGGCCTGTGACTAGTGGTGCTCCGCAGGGCTCTGTATTGGGACCTCTGCTGTTCGTGGTTTATATAAACAATCTGGAAGAAGGTGTAACTGGGGTGATCAGTAAGTTTGCGGACGACACAAAATTGGCAGGACTTGCAGATAGTGAGGAGCATTGTCAGAGGCTACAGAAGGATATAGATAGGCTGGAAATTTGGGCAAAGAAATGGCAGATGGAGTTCAATCCTGATAAATGCGAAGTGATGCATTTTGGTAGAAATAATGTAGGGAGGACCTATACGATAAATGGCAGAACCATAAAGGGTATAGATACGCAGAGGGACCTGGGTGTGCAAGTCCACAGATCCTTGAAGGTGACGTCACAGGTGGAGAAGGTGGTAAAGAAGGCATATGGCATGCTTGCCTTTATAGGACGGGGCATAGAGTATAAAAGTTGGGGTCTGATGTTGCAGATGTATAGTTCTTGGTTCGGCCGCATTTGGAATACTGCGTCCAGTTCTGGTCGCCACACTACCAGAAGGACGTGGAGGCTTTGGAGAGAGTACAGAGGAGGTTTGCCAGGATGTTGCCTGGTATGGAGGGGCTTAGTTATGAGGAGAGATTGGGTAAACTGGGGTTGTTCTCCCTGGAAAGACGGAGGATGAGGGGAGACTTAATGGAGGTGTATATAATTATGAAAGGCATAGATAGGATGAACGGTGGGAAGCTTTTCCCCAGGTCGGTGGTGACGTTCACGAGGGGTCATAGGTTCAAGGTGAAGGGGGGAGGTTTAGAAGGACATATTTTACACAGAGGGTGGTGGGGGCCTGGAATGCGCTGCCAGGCAAGGTGGTGGAGGCGGACGCACTGGGAACGTTTAAGACTTATCTAGATAGCCACATGAACGGAGTGGGAATGGAGGGATACAAAAGAATGGTCTAGTTTGGACCAGGGAGCGGCGCGGGCTTGGAGGGCTGAAGGGCCTATTCCTGTGCTGTATTGTTCTTTGTTCTTTGAACCACTCGCCATCCTGACTTGGAAATATATCACCGTTCCTTCACTGTCTCTGGGTCAAAATCCTGGAATTCCCTCCCTAATGGCATTGTGGGTCAACCCAC
Organism: Mustelus asterias; assembly: GCF_964213995.1. Taxonomy (NCBI): domain Eukaryota; kingdom Metazoa; phylum Chordata; class Chondrichthyes; order Carcharhiniformes; family Triakidae; genus Mustelus; species Mustelus asterias. The sequence continues at coordinate 7,663,618 of NC_135814.1, forward strand.
AGCACATGGACTGCAGCGATTTGGGGTGGCACGGAGGCACAGTGGTTAGCACTGCTGCCTCACAGCACCAGGGACCGGGTTCAATTCCAGCCTCGGGTGACTGTGTGGAAATTGCATGTTCTGCCCGTGTCTGCATGAGTTTCCTCTGGGTATTACAGTTTCCTCCCAGTTAGGTTGATTGGCCATTAGTGTCAGGGGGATTAGCGGAGTAAATATGTGGGGTTACAGGGATAGGGTCTGGGTGGGATTGTTGCAGGTGCAGGCTCGGTGGGCCGAATGGCCTCCTTCTGCACTGTAGGGAATGTATGAAGGCAGCTCACTATCACCTCTCAAGGGCAACTAGGGATGGGCAATAAATGCTGGCCAGCCAGCGGCACCCACACCCCCGACTGAATAGAAAAAAGAATGGCCATGAAGCGACGGAAGTGTCATCAAAAGAATGATGTCCCCTCATATACCTTGGGGAAGTAAACCTATCCCCCTTACCAAATCTGGCTATTTGTAACTCCATGTGTAACACTGGAGAACAATTCAGAGAAGGCTCACTTGGGAAGAGAATTCCAAACACTAACAACTCTCTGAGAGAAGCCATTCTAGTGTCCATTCTGAATGTGGATGATTCCATTGGGAGCAGCGGGGGCTGGCTGTGGTGAACCATCGTTGGTTCCCACCAGGTAGTACTGAGCCAGGGTCTGGCCAGTACTATGAGTCTGTATATATGTTACTGTTGGGGTTAGGGTTGGGCTGTTCTACATGTTACTGTTGGGGTTAGGGTTGGGCTGTTCTACCTGTAATATAGTTATTATGGTACATCCCAGTCGGGCTCCGCCTCCTGGGAGAGGTATAAAGGTCACTGCTCTGTCTGGGACCCCTCAGTCTGGGATCGTGTATTATATATGGTAGCTCTATTGTAGTCGTCAATAAAAGCCTTTATTTCCTCGAGCATCACTAGCCTCGTGAGTTATATCGCGCATCACTGGCTCACTGAATATATTCAAGGCTGAGTTGGACAGATTTTGGATTGATTAGGGAGTCAAGGGGGGCAGACAGGAGTTGAGGCCACATAAGATCAGCCATAATCTTATTGACTGGCAGAACAGGCTTGAGGGGCCGAATGGCCTACCTTTGCCCCTAAATCTCATGTTCTTATGCAAGGGCTGAGCATTTGACATTAAACCCTCAAAGCAGGTATTGTAAAAACCTGCCGATTGTTGGAATGAGGGACGGAGGTGAGGAGTTCCACAGGCTGACACACATAAAAGGAAGCCATTCTGCCCCTTGAGCCTGTTCCACCGTCCAGATAAATCATGGCTATTCTGCACCTTAACTCCATCTAATCACGCCTTGGTTCCCAACCCCCTGATGCACCCATCCAACGAAAAACAGACCTGGGCTCCCACAAAGAGAAGTAGCCAGAGGAAGAAGTTAGACTGGCCACTTCAGAGGACAGCTAAGAATCAACCATGTTGCTGGGGGTCTGGAGTCACTTGTGGGTGAATGAGTAATGAAGGAGTTTTAATTCCAATTCAGTCACGATTGAGGGGGTGGGGAGTGGGGAGGGAGGGGTAGTGTTAGGGTGTGTGAAGAAGCTAAAGCTGAAACGAGGGAAAGGAGACACCAGTGGTGTTTATGATGATTGATGGATTTGGGAGGTCGATCACAGAATCCCTACAGTGCAGAAGGAGGCCATTCGGCCCATCGAGTCTGCACCGACCACAATCCCACCCAGGCCCTATCCCCGTAACCCCACACATTTACCCCGCACTGACACTAGGGTCAATTTAACCTGGCCAATCAACCTAACCCACATATCTTTGGATTGTGGGAGGAAAGCGGAGCACTTGGAGGAAACCCACGCAGACACGGGGAGAATGTGCAGACTCCACATAGACAGTCACCCGAGCCAGGAATTGAACCCGGGTCCCTGGCGCTGTGAGGCAGCAGTGCTAACCGCCGAGCTATTTCCTCTGATGGTGAGTGAGGCTCTAAGAGGAGGGAGGATGAATTTAAAATTAGAACCAGGCCTACAGAGATGACGTCAGGAACCACTTCTCCTTCCAAAGGGTCACGGAAATCTAAAACCCCTCCCCCGGTAAACTGCTGATGAATCTGGGGAGGCGAATGAAAATTTCTAAACTCAGACTTTGGCTTGGATAAGGGTGTTCTGGGCGATAGAATAAGGTGGGAAGATGGAGTCAGGGTACAGCGGGGAGTGGGGGGGGGGGGGGGTGGTTCAGACTTGAGGGGCTGAATGACCTCCCCTTGTTTCTCTGAGAAAGAGGCTGTAAGCTACAGGCATTGCAGGCAGTGAGTGAAAATACAACAGGCAGTGAGGGAGAAAACAAGTTGGAAAGATGATTCAGAAGGATTACATTTTTGAGCTTAACAATGAGTTACTTAGAATCTCCTTAAGCGCAGAGCTGTTTGCCATTAACTGACCACATTGTGTTTGTGTTTGGCTCCTGAACAGTAACAGGAGATCCTTGCCTCAGATAGCTCACTATTTAATGGCTAGAAATGATTTTCACATGGATCCAACTCGCACATAAACACTCGATGGAATGTATTTAATAACAAGCGCTCATTCAGCAGTTACGCTCTGGAAAGTCACGGCCTGTCCCCAAAGTTTCTGAGTCAACAGGAAGGCAAAGAGGATTCTGTCAACTTCACTTTGTCAGGAGAGGTCAGATTCCTCCTTTCCCTGTTTCCGCTCAAATACCCCCCCAGTGCCTCGGGAGGGGTAAACGCACACTCCCGGTGGGGTTCTGTTGACACCAAGGGCAAAGTGTTGGGCTGGACTGAACCATCTGATCAGGGTAGCAGTGGTGGCATTAGAATTAACCTCAGTGCCCAAGGTTGGGCATGGTGAGGGAAGGGTGGTGGGGGGTACGTTGGGTGGTGAAGGTGTGTGTGTGGGGGGGGATGGGTCAGCGCTGGGGAGGAGGGCAGGATCCCAATCACTTTCCAACCACAAACCCAATGCCTCAGCTGAAACATGTTCACATTGACAGATGTCAAAACCAGGTCAAAATGAGCAGGATTTATCCTGAGACGGCCACTTCTCCACTCCCATCAAACCATCCCGAGTCTATCATATGAGGAGGGACTAAGAGGGTTAAGGATTATATTCACTGGAGTTTAGAAGGGCGAGTGGGGATCTCATTGAAACTTATAAAATTCTAACAGGGTTAGACAGCGTAGACTCTGAAAGAATGTTGCCGATGGTGGGGAAGTCCAGAACTAGGGATCATCGTTTGAGGATAAGGGGTAAACCTTTTAGAACTGAGGTGAGGAGAAATTTCTTCACCCCAGAGGGTGGTGAATGTGTGGAATTCAATACCACAGAAAATAGTTGAGGCCAAAACGCTTTGTGATTTCAAGAAGAAATCAGATCGAGCTCTTGGAGCTAAAGGGACCAAGGGATATGGGGGGGAATCAGGATATTGAACTTGATGATCAGCCATGATCATAATGAATGGCAGAGCAGGCTTTTAGTTTCTATGTTTCTATCCCGCCAACACACTGCCAAAGTCCAGCCATTTAAGTAAGGCCGTCCAATAGCAAACATGACTTGCCAAACTACTAACCTGCAATGAGAGGTCAACACTCTCTAAGAGGGGAAGAGCAAAGACTGGGGGGTCGAGAGGTTATAGGGGGTGGAGGGTTATGGGGGTGGAGGGCTATGGGGTGGAGGGTTATGGGGGTGGAGGGTTATTGGGTGGAGGGTTATAGGGGTGAAGGGTTATTGGAGTGGAGGGTTATTGGAGTGGAGGGTCATGGGGGTGGAGGGTTATGGGATGGAGGGTTATGGGGGTGGAGGGTTAGGGGTGGAGGGTTATGGGGTGGAGGGTTATGGGGTGATGGGGTTATGGGGTGAAGGGTTAATGGGGTGGAGGGATATGGGGGTGGAGGGTTATGGGGGTGGAGGGTTATGGGGTGGAGGGTTATGGGGTGATGGGGTTACGGGGTGGAGGGTTGTGGGGGTTGAGGGTTATGGAGTGGAGGGTTATGGGGTGATGGGGTTATGGGATGAAGGGTTATGGGGTGGAGGGGTTATGGGGTGGATGGGTTATGGGGTGGATGGGTTATGGGGTGAGGGGTTATGAGGTGGAGGGTTATGGGGTGGAGGGGTTATGGGGGTGGAGAGGTTATGGGGGTGGAGGGGTTATGGGGGTGGAGGGTTATGGGGTGATGGGGTTATGGGATGAAGGGTTATGGGGTGGAGGGGTTATGAGGTGGAGGGTTATGGGGTGGAGGGGTTATGGGGGTGGAGAGGTTATGGGGTGGAGGGGTTATGAGGTGGAGGGTTATGGGGTGGAGGGGTTATGGGGGTGGAGAGGTTATGGGGTGGAGGGGTTATGGGGTGAAGGGTTATGGGGTGGAGCGTTATGGGGGTGGAGGGTTGTGGGGTAGAGGGGTTATGGGGGTGGAGGGGTTATGGGGGTGGAGGGGTTATGGGGGTGGAGGGTTATGGGGTGATGGGGTTATGGGATCAAGCGATATGAGGGCAAGGCAGCATCAGGATACTGAATTTGATGATCAGCCATTATCAAAATATAAAAGGTGGAGCAGACTTGAGGGGCAGAATGGCCTCTTCCAGCTTCTATGTTTCTTTCATGGAATGTGGGCCAAGCATTTGTTACCCATCCCTAGTTGCCCTTGAACTGAGTGTCTCGCTCGGCCGTTTCAGAGGGCGGTTAAGAGTCAACCACATTGCTGTGGCTCTGGAGTCACATGTAGGCCAGACCGGGTAAGGACGGCAGATTTCCTTCCCTAAAGGACATCAGTGAACCAGATGGGTTTTCCCGACAATCAACAATGGTTTCATCGTCATGATCACTGAGATGAGCTTTCAATTCCAGAATTATTAATTAAATTTTAAATTCCACCAGACGCCGTGGTGGGATTTGAACCTGCGTTCCCAGGGCTTTAGGCTGGGCCTCCAGATTACTTGAGCACGATGCCACTGTCTCCGTTTAATGAATACTAATAAAACATCGGACATTTGCAGATAAATGGCAGGTGTAATTTGGCCGAGAGGGAGGCAGTGTGAAGGAGGGTGTGCATCAGAAGACCAGTTCTCCTTCATCGGAACCCCACAGTGCAGAAGGAGGCCATTCAGCCCATCGAGTCTACACCAACAACAATCCCACCCAGGCCCTATCCCCATAATCCCACATATTTACCCCACTAATCCCTCTAACCTCTGCATCCCGGGACACTATGGGACAATTTATCATGGCCAATGCACCTAAACTAATCTTTGGATTGTGGGAGGAAACCGGAGGAAACCCACGCAGACACGGGGAGAACGTGCAGACTCTGCACAGAGAAGGACCCAAGCCGGGAATCAAACCCGGGTCCCTGGAACTGTGAGGCAGCAGTGCTAACCACTGTGCCACCCAAAAATCTTCATCAAAACGCACCTTGAAACCTGCTGATAAAGGCTTCCAAGACTGTGAAAGAAACACTTCAAACATCGCTGCCCTGAATACATTGCTCTCAATTCACTTCATTGCCCCATCAAAACTAACATTGATCTTGGCAGCACTCACAGGCTGTATAACATCCCAGCAACTCCTTTGAAGAGATTTGACACAGTTTCCTACCCCAATCCGACTGCTGTTTCCCTCTCATTCAGAAGGTTGGGGGTCTTAGACCATAAGACCATAAGACATAGAAGCAGAATCAGGCCACTCGGCCCGTCGATTCTGCTCCGCCATTCAATCATGGCTGATATTTTTCTCATCCCCATTCTCCTGCCTTTTCCCCATAACCCCTGATCCCCTTATTCATCAAGAACCTATCTATCTCTGTCTTAAAGACACTCAATGACCTGGCCTCCACAGCCTTCTGCTGCAAAGAGTTCCACAGATTCACCACTCTCTGGCTGAAGAAATTCCTCCTCATTCCTCCCAGACATTCTCTCTTCCACCTTCTACCTTCGGGAAAAAGATACAAAAGTCTGAGGTCACGTACCAACCGACTCAAGAACAGCTTCTTCCCTGCTGCTGTAAGACTTTTGAATGGACTTACCTTGCATTAAGTTGATCTTTCTCTACACCCTAGCTATAACTGTGACACTACATTCTGCACTCTCTTGTTTCCTCCTCTATGAACGGTATGTTTTGTCGGGAAAGCACGCAAGAAGCAATACTTTTCACTGTATGTTAATACATGTGACAATAATAAATCAAATCAAATCAAAATATCATCTCTGTTTTAAAGGATCGTCCCTTTTTCCTGAGGTTGTGCCCTCTGGTTCTAGTTTTTCCTATTGGTGGAAACATCCTCTCCACATCCACTCTATCCAGGCCTCGCAGAATCCTGTAAGTTTCAATAAGATTCCCCCTCATCCTTCTAAACTCCAACGAGTACAGACCCAGAGTCCTCAACTGTTCCTCACATGAGAAGCCCTTCATTCCAGGGATCATTCTTGTGAACCTCCTCTGGACCCATTCCAAGGCCAGCACATCCTTCCTTAGATACAGGGCCCAAAACTGCTCACAATACTCCAAATGGGGTCTGACCAGAGCCTTATACAGCCTCAGAAGTACATCCCTGTTCTTGTATTCTAGCCCTCTTGACATGAATGCTAACATTGCATTTGCCTTCCTAACTGTCGACTGAATCTACACATTAACCTTAAGAGAATCTTGAACAATGACTCCCAAGTCCCTTTGTGTTTCCAATTTCCTAAGCATTTCCCATTTAGAAAATAGTCTATGCCTCCATTCCTCCTTCCAAAGTGCATAGCCTCACACTTTTCCACATTGTATTCCATCTGCTACTTCTTTGCCCACTCTCCTAACCTGTCCAAGTCCTTCTGCAGCCCCCCTGATTCCTCAATGCTATCTGTACCTCTAGCTGTCCGTCTTAGCCCTTCACCAGAAACTGAGCATGTAATCCAAGCTGACACTCCAGTGCAGTTCTGAGGGAGTGCTGCACTGTCTCAAGTGCCACCTCGCAGGTTAGGCATGGTGCCCTCACAGTCAGATGTAAAAGGTCCCATGGCATTGCTCAGAGACGGTCAGTGTGTCTATTGGAAGGACAGGGGAGAGCGGGAGGATGGATTAAAACATAGAACATAGAACATTACAGCGCAGTACAGGCCCTTCGGCCCTCGATGTTGCGCCGACCAGTGAAATCAATCTAAAGCCCATCTAACCTACACTATTCCAATATCATCCATATGTTTATCCAATGACCATTTAATTGCCCTTAATGTTGGCGAGTCCACTACTGCTGCAGGCAGAGCATTCCACGCCCTTACCACTCACTGAGTGAAGAACCTACCTCTGACATCTGTCCTATATCTATCACCCCTCAATTTAAAGCTATGTCCCCTCGTGCTAGCCATCACCATCCGAGGAAAAAGGCTCTCACTATCCACCCTATCTAATCCTCTGATCATCTTGTATGCCTCTATTAAGTCACCTCTTAACCTTCCTCTCTCTAACGAAAACAACCTCAAGTCCCTCAGCCTTTCCTCATTAGACCCTCCCACCATACCAGGCAACATCCTGGTAAATCTCCTCTGCACCCTTTCCAATGCTTCCACATCCTTCCTATAATGCGGCGACCAGAACTGTACACAATACCCGTAGTGCGGCTGCACCAGAGTTTTGTACAGCTGCAACATGACCTCTTGGCTCCGAAACTCAATCCCTCTACCAATAAAAGCTAACACTCCGTACGCCTTCTTAACAACCCTATCAACCTCGGTGCCAACTTTCAGGGATCTATGCACATGGACACCGAGATCTCTCTGCTCATCCACACTATCAAGTATCTTACCATTAGCCCAGTACTCTGTGGGATTAGACTCTGAGGAGAATGATTAATGTAAATGGAATGGGATAATTGAAGATTGAGATGTGACAGGGTTGCTGTTTCTCTTGGGCTCTGAATTTCTGGGCAATGCTACCTCATCCTGGCCAGGACAGCAGAGCCAGACGATGTGGACTTGGACCGTTGCTGGTTCTGGTGAATGAATGGGAAAATAGAGAGAAAAACAGGAAAACCACACTCGGAGGACTGTCAACAATTCTGGTCTCCATATTATAAGAAGGATGTAGAGGAACCAGAGACAGTGCAAAAAATATTTACTTGAATGATCCTAGGACTATCAGAAAAGATCCAAGAGGTGCACATGTGTGTGTGTGTGATATTTGTGTGTGTTTGTGTATGTTAATGTATGTGTGTGTATATGTGTGTGTTTTGTGTGTGTACGAGTATGTGTGAGTGTGTGTGTATGTATATATATCTGTTATTTGAGTGTGCGTTTGTGTGTGTATGTGTGTGTGTGTATATGTGTGTGTTATTTGTGTGTGTGTGAGATTTTGTGCGTGTGTTATTTCTGTGCGAGTGTGTTTGTTATTCATGTGTTATTTGTGCGTGTGTTATTTGTGTGTGTTTATGTGTTATTGTGTGTGTTTTTGCGTGTGTTTGTGTGTATTTGTGTGTGTGTTTGTGTGTGTGTGTGTTTGTGTGTGTTTTTGCGTGTGTTTGTGTGTGTTCGTGTGTATGTGTGTGTGTGTGTTTGTGTGTGTTTGTGTGTATTTGTGTATATGTTTGTGTGTGTTTGTGTGTATTTGTGTGTTATTTGTATGTACATGGTTTTGTGCACAGTTCTTCAGCTTGTGGATGGGATCATTGGGTGAGTAACCTCAGCCTCGGCCTCAGTGTCTCTGACTCGAGTTGTTGGTTTTGTACCAGCGACAGCATCAATGGGAGAGAAGCTGTGGCGATGGGCTCCCTCTACAACACCGTCTGTCGATAATAGAAATGACAGTGCCGTCGTGACTGCAATCTGTCTTTCACAGATTACTGATAAAAGCAATCCCAGTCCCCATCTTGTTTAACACACGTCCCAGAACTGAATAAAAATACTCTTCGTTCTTTTCAAGGGCAAATTTCAGGAATCTGCTTTCAGGCAAAAGCAGAACTAAGGACTGAGTTTAGATCTACGCGCTGCAAGGCAGTGGATTAAGAATCTTCCAACACCTCCCGTCACTGTCTGCCCGTGAGAACCGTGTCGTAACGCTGGAACTACTATGTTACTGCACGTAGTGGATATCTCAGTGATTCTGCCAAGGCTTCCTTGGGACTGTAATAACTCCACATTAGGGCAGCACGGTGGCACAGTGGTTAACACTGTTGCCTCATAGCTCCAGGGACCCGGGTTCGATTCCCGGTTTGGGTCACTGTTTGTGCGGAGTCTGCACGTTCTCCCCATGTCTCCATGGGTTTCTTCTGGGTGCTCCGGTTTCCTCCCACAGTCTGAAAGACGTTAGATGGATTGGCCATGTTAAATTGCCCCTCAGTGTCAGGGGGACTAGCCAGGGTAAATGCATGGGGTTATGGGGAAAGGCCTGGGTGGGATTGTGGTCGGTACAAACTTGATGGGCCAAATGGACTCCTTCTGCACTGTAGGATTCTATGATTAATAGATTTTAAATTCTCATCCCTGTATTCAGATCTCGCCATGGCCTTGCACGCTTCCTGTCTCTGAAGGTCTTGATCAGCCCCTACCACCCTCTAAGATGGTTACATTCCTCGAATTCCCACCTCCTTGTGCCTTCCCAATTTCCATTCCTTCACCAGTGTTGGCTGTGCCTTTATCTGCCTGAGCCCTAATCGCTGGAATTCTCTTCCTACACTTTCTCCATCTCTCCCTCCTCCTTTAAGACTTGACCAAGTTTGGTAGTGCAGAGCGTGGATATAGTTGAAACGAGTTTGAACGTTTATTTATTAGCTTCACAAGTAGGCTTACATTAACACTGC